>NW_025814827.1:17720000-18130000 GCF_022079265.1 Lynx rufus
ATGATGGAAAGCTGTACTCGCCTGCTCTTTGCCCCAAAAGACAGGAATTTCTTGCTCAAACCTCAGATTTGCCTGGCCTGCTGTTTGTATTAGAGGAAAGTGTAGTCAGCTGGGAAGTCTGAGATCATTTCCTGAGCCTTTTTTCTTTCTTAGTATCTCTTATTTTCTGGACAACTCGAGGAGACCACCTGACAATGGATCTGGTACATTTGAGAACAAAACATGTTTTGACTTCAGAGCCCTGAGCTGTTTCTTGCAAAAACTGAGCAAAGGTCCGGATTTGCTGTTGGTATTTCCAGTTAGCGTCAATATGGTGAACAGGTGGGGTAAGGATTTTCAGCTTTGTGCAACTAATGCCCAGAAAACTACCCCAAATTTTATTTCTGACCTTGCTCACATATACAGCACGGAAACTGCCAGGGATGATCTCCAAGATATTTGACAACATTCCTCGCAGAGCTTTCCAACTCCAAGCAAGCACAGAGAGTACCAGGAAGGCAGAGCAAGGATGGGGGTAATGGTGGACAAGAGGGGCTTGAGTCGACAGCTAGGTAACAACTGATGCAAAACTAGTTCTAAATTTATACAACTTGGGTGACTGTGTGGATGTATCTAGCAGAATATATGCCCTCAAGTAAGAAAAAACTGGGACAATTAACATCTCCACCATCTAGTCTCTGACAGTGGCTCCCAAACTGTCTGCATAGTTGAATCCTCAGAGCATCTTTTAAAAATACCAAAGCCAAGGCTACAATCTCTGGGGTGGGACCCAGTGTCTTTGAAGCTCCCCAGGTGATTCCAACGTGCACACACGTTGAGAACCCTGCTCTATGGAATTAAGTTATTTTGTCTTTTGGGCATCGGCTTCCTTCTTGGCAAAGAGTGGACAACAACACTGGGAAAATCAGATGAATATGTGAGGTGCCTGACGTGTATTAGGCGCTCATTTTTTAATTTTCCTTCTTTTGTCCTGCTGGAATTATTTTCCTTTGTCACTTATTCTGAAATGTCACCATATGGGTAAACACAGCCACTTTTTGAAGTGGAAATATCCCCGGATGGGTTTGGGGCTATTAGTCATTTCTGTCTCAGGTGGGTTATTTAAGATGATGCCTCTTCAAAACCACCTGAAGTGAGGTAAACTGAGGAGGTGGGGGTTTCAACTGCAGGAGTTAGATGGGCCAGAGAAGTCATGATGAGTTTCCTGTGTTTATGATGTCACTGTGGAGTGGCAGCTACTTCAGCCTCTTGTTGAAAACATGACCTTAAATTCATGGCTGCCTCATTTTTCTCTAGAGCCCAGTTGCAAGAATGGGTACAAAGGGTGCCCCGAAGAGTGTGCTGTCCACCCTTTCCTCCAGGTTGGGCATGCTCAGTTCAGGTCTCACAGATCCTAGCAGGTCTATGATGGGGATTCAGGGGGCCGGGAACTGGAATCCTAGGCAGTGTTTTGTGTGCTTGCGCAAAACGTCTCTTTTCTCCCAGGCATACATTCCACAGCCTTCTTCAGATTCTGGAGGGGAATCTCAGCACTCCACCCCCCACCCCCAATGTGAGAATTATTCCTTTAGGGGAGCCTAGGTGGCTCTGTTGGTTAAGCGTCCAACTCTTGATTTCGGCTCAGGTCATGATCTCAGGGTCGTGAGATAGAGGCCCATATTGGGCTTTGCGCTGAGTGTAGAGCCTGCTTAAGATTCTCTCTCTCTCTGTCTCTGTCTCTGCCTCTGTCTCTCTCTGCCCCTCCCCCCCAAAAAGAAATAATTTTGAGCAATGTTCACTGCCCTCAGTGAACTGGGCACAAGCATCTGGTGAGCTTTACATCTTTGGAGGAACATCTTCATTCTAGCACTAGAATTGCTCATTATGGAAGCCTCAACACTGGGCACACAGTAGGAGCCAAATAAATGTTTTGTTGACTGAATGCTGTCTTCCATAGAGTTCCTGAAGCCATGTTTCCTGCTAAAGCAGAAGAACCCCTGGCCTACCTCTGTGTTTCCCTGTTATTTGGTTCTTGAGGCTATCTTGGGCCCCCAGCTCTTCAGAGAGATGCCTGAAGAAGCCCTTACGCTTCTCACTTCCTGAGTCCTCTCCCCCACCCCTGTCTTTCTCTGGGGTTCAGGCCTGGAGTGGGGTCTGAGTGGCAGGTTGGTGCTGAGCCGGCCGCCTTCCTGCCTTCAGCAAAAGCCTCATCTCTCCATCTAGCTCCTTATTTTCTCTTCCTGGAGGCCTTGTCCCTTCCCATTCAAGTCAAGACCAGGCCTCAGTCTCTCCCTGGCAGGTCAGAGCCTGGGCTGTCTGGTTGATTCCCTCTGCCACACTCAGGTTTTAGCTCTGGCTCTGCCTGGCTGTCACGAGACGTGGGGCACATGGTTCACCTTCTCTAAAGGCAATAATAGGATTGTTAGGAGAACCCTGCTAGGTACAGTGACTCAGGTAAAAAAACAAACAAAATCCACCACAGATGGGGAGTCTGATTATGATTTGGACTAGATCTTTGTTGAAGGTTCCTGGACACTGAGGGAGGAGGTTACACGGCCCTACGCACAGTGAAAGGGTCTTAAATTTCTCTATAGACATTTCTTCCTCTTACCCAAGTTCCATCCTCCAGCCGCTGCTTTTTATCTCTCTCAGTGTGTCATTTTCCCTCGGAGATCTGTGCGCTTTCTTAGGTAGAAAGGGTTCGCTTTCCACTATCAGCTTCTGCATTTGTGCCCTCTCTTCAGCAAACAAAAGGCTCTTTCTCAACATCCGTTGTCTACAGAGAAATCACACATACTATTATTTTAACATTTTTGTTCCTCTCATAAAATAAAGCATCACAAAATCCTAAAGCAGGTGTACCTTTAACATAGTTTTCTGGTTTTGCTTATTTGTGGTTCTCAACCTTGGCTGCACCTAAGAATTGCCTGGAGCACCTTAAAAGCAATCCCAGTATGGCTGAACCCCAGGCCAATTGCATCAGACATCAGGATTTTCAGCTCGTAGCCAGGGTTGAAAAACATTGCTGTAGGCCCTTGCTCCTTAAAATGGCGTCCGCAGACCAGCAGCTTGGGCATCGGGGGGAGCTAGTTAGAAATGCAGAGTCTCATGGGGTGCCTGGGTGGCTAGTGAGTTAAGTAGCCGACTTTGGCTCACATCATGATCTTGTGGTCTGTGAGTTCGAGCCCTGCATCGGACTGTGTGCTGACAGCTCAGAGCCTGGAGCCTGCTTTGGATTCTGTGTCTCTCTCTCTCTGCCCCTCTCCAGCTCACACTCTGTCTCTGTCTCTCTCTCAAAAATAAACAAACATTAAAAGAAAATTAAAAAGAAATGCAGAGTCCCAGACTCCTTCCTTATGAATCAGAATCTGCATTTTTATTACAATTTTTTTAATGTTTATTTGTTTTTGAGAGAGAGAGAAAGAGAGAGAGAGAGAGAGAGAGCAGGAGAGGGGCAGAGAGAGTGGGAGACACAGAATCAGAAGCAGGCTCCAGGCTCTGAGCTGTCACCACAGAGCCCCACCTGGGGCTCAAACCCACGAACCGTGAGATCATGACCTGAGGCGAAGTCAGACACTTAACAGACTGAGCCACCCAGGCACCCTGATGTTTATTTATTTTTGAGGGACAGAGAAAGAGAGAGAGAGCGGGAGAGGGGCAGAGAGAGAGGGAGACACAGAATCCGAAGCAGCCTCCAGGCTCTGAGCTGTCAACACAGAGCCTGATGCAGGGCTTGAACTCTTGAGCTATATCATGACCTGAGTCGAAGTCGGAGGTTTAACCGACTGAACCACCCAGGTGCCCCAGAATCTGCATTTTGATAAGATCATCAGGTACTCAGTATGCACAATTGAGAAGCACTGCTTTGGCCTTACCCTGTAGGTGAAGGGAGAGTGCGTGGCAGTGGATGTGGGTACTTTCTTGGAGGTCTTAGCACCAGCACCAGTGGATGGCTGTGGCATAAACTACCTGAGATTCTGAGGCAGAAGCTCTGCGGAGGGTCCACACAACTGTATGTTCACCAGGCTCCTAGGGGATCTGATTATCAGCCGGGTGTGTGGGTACACTGCTCAACAGAGGTGGTGTTCAACCTTGGTTGCACATTAAAATCATTTGGGGGACTTAAAAAAATCCCTCTACTCAAGCCCAAGCCACTGAAATCAGAATCTGTGGAGGTGAGAGATTGATATCAGTAGTTTAATAACCTAATAAGGTAATTTCAACCAGGAAGCAATCCTGAGAACCTCTGCTAGGGCTTTCTGACCCTCATCAAACCCCTCTGAGAATAAAAATATTATCTGAGCAGTGCACTTCTGAGAGAATTTACTTTGTATAAAAGTCAAAACCTTAAAGCAAAGGAATAAATCACTAACTGCTGCTGGTAGGAAAGGACTCAATTTGGGCAGAGTAGCTTTCTCTTTAGCATCTCTGTCGAAACTTCTGTCATTTTGCAAATGTCCTATCTCTCTTCTGTCCCTGTATTAAACCTAAAATGGTCTCTCTGTTTAGAAATCTGTGTTGGGTTGGGGCACCTGGGTGGCTCAGTCGGTTAAGCATCTGACTTCGTCTCGGGTCATGATCTCATGGTTCATGAGTTTGAGCCCCACTTTGGGTGAGCTTCTCTCTCTCCCTCTCTCTCCCTCTCTGTCTCGCCCTCGCTCACTTGCTCCCTCTCTCTCAAAGGAAAAGAGAAGAGAAGAGAAGAGAAGTAAAGAAAAGAAAAGAAAAGAAAAAAGAAAAGAAGTCTCTGTGTAGGGTGAAATGACTTCAGTAGAATCTGTTCTCATGTGTGGCCTCCCCTGAATGTGTTCTGCAGGCAAACATTAGGGGAAGGGGAAGGATGCTGGGGGGCTAGTTGTCTCAAGGCAACCATACTTTCCTTGCTTTTGCATTTGACTCAAACCTCAGGCCTGGTCATTCTTCCTCTTCCTTTGTCTGTCTGTCTGTCTGTCTGTCTGTCTCTTTGTCTCTCTCTCCCTCCTCTTCCATTTATTTCCCTGGGGAATGAGCTGATGAGCTTGCCCTTCAGTGCTGAATTCCAGAGAAAGATAAGCCAGGCAGTTGGGTGTGGAATGCCAGGAAGGGGCAGTGGCTGGTTCTACCCCCACTCGCTACCTTAAAGCTGGGCTCCTGCCAGGGACAGAGATTTCTTCCAGAGTCCTGGTCTTCAATTTCTGCCTCCTGACTGCCAGAGGTGGTAGAAGTCTTGAAGTGTTAACTCCAACTGGAAGTAGCTTAATGCTAGGAATGTGTGCTATTTTCTCCCGGGACATTTCCAGGAATGAAGGAAAACGCAGGACAAGGAAGCCAGAAGAGTGAGTCACCCAGAATATAATCTTCCATGTTAAATGACCTTTTAGAATTAATATTTTTATTATTTATAAAATATAAATATTTTTGTATGTATAAATACAAACATTTATATATGTATAAAACATAAAACATTATTTTATATTTTAAATATATTAAATATTTTAAATATTTAATATTTTAAATATTAATTAAAATAATTAATTAAATAGTAATTAAAATATTTAATATTTTAAATATTTAATATTTTAAATATTTAAATATTAAATATTTTAAATATATATATTTAGAAATATATTTATATATTTCTAAAATAAAACATTAAAATATGAAATATTATTTATAAAATAATATTATTTTAATATAAATATATCTTAATATCTTATTAAGATATAACTGATATATAATAAATTGTATGTATTTGAAGTGTGCAATTTGATAAGGTTTGACATGTATACACCCATAAAACAATAACCACATTTAGGGTATTGGAAATGTTTTGTTTTTCTTTTTTTCTGAATAAATGAAAACAAATTTCTAAAATCCTACTAAAGAAGAGAGTGTGCATGTGCGTATGTGTATCTATAGGAGTTCAGCTGCTTTGGATTTGGGCAAATATACCTAAAAAAATCTCAGATGTAGAAGATCTTTTGAACATCAAACAAAATTATTAATCACAAATTATATATTTTCCATTATTTTAAAATCATCTCCACATTAGCTCACAGGTATCTTTATTTTTAATTATGTCATTTTATAGCTTACAAAGACTTTGGCATATATTACCGTATTGCTTCTGGTATGATTTGATGCTCACCAAAGCCTTTAGTGTTAATTATTATCATTTCTCTTTTGAAGCTAAAGAATTTAAAAGGACTTGGTTAAGATCACAGTTACTGTAGCCAATGGTTTTTGATAACTGATTCCTGGCTCTGTGTGCCCTATAGCACACAACATAATTATTTATGGGTAAGAAGAAAGGTATAAAAACTTAAACAATTTTAATTTTATTTAAGCTTTTTAATGTGTTTTTTAATTTTTTTTTTTTGAGAGTGAGAATGAGAGAGTGAGTGAGTGGGGGAGGGGAGTGGGGGTGGGAGAGAGAGAGAGAGAGAGAGAGAGAGAGAGAAAATACCAAGCAAGCTCCATGCTGTCAGGGCAGAGCCCGATTCAGGGCTCAAACTCACACACCATGAGATCGTGACCTAAGCCAAAATAAAGAGTCAGATGCTTCCTGGACTGAGCCACCCAGGCACCCCAAAACTCAAACAATTTTCAAAAACTCTTCAAACTTCCTTGACATCTATTTTTTAAATGAAGATTTATTTCACCCTGGTACACCGTCATTTCTGTACCAAGTGTGAATAAATGAACTTTGGCATTAATGAATTCTGTTGGAACCTTGTGTTACTTTTGATGCATTGCCAATTAGCCTAGAAGGTGAAAGGCCCCAATAATATCCAGACAGTTTCAATTTGTTTTATTTTTCTTTCAGGGGATGTAAGAGTTTTTGAACTGAACTCCTTCCTTCTTTTCTTTTTTCTTATTGTTGAAAATAGAAGTTGTGAATAATACAGTATAGCCAATGACCACTGGGAGTCCTCCTACATGCTGTGGCAGTAACTCTAGATGGTGAATCTGGAGAGAAAGCCCATTCCCTTCAGGGGAAATGACAAGATGTCTATCTTCTGAAATGAAGGCAAACTGAGAACAGCAAGGAAGTTCAACCCTAGAAGTAATAGGCTCATAAGACTTTAGAATTGCAAGATATATTAATAGATCCTAATTTATAATCCTAGTAAATTTCCTAATAAATTGAAAATCATAATATATTAATCCTAATCCTAATAAATTAGTAGAAGATGTTGCAAGCTGGAAGGGACTTTTGTCATTATTTAGTCCATCCTGCTGATCTTACAGGGCATGCCACCGAGGTCCTGGCAGGGGAGATGGTCTCTCCAAGGAAGCACAGCTGGGCAGGTAGCTGCAGACCCAGACTTAGCACAAAATGCTCCTCACTCCTGGACATCTTCCCACTGGACCAGTGGGCCTCTGTCTTCCTTCAAGCGTAAGGAACCCTTTTGAAAGTCAAAACCATTTCACAGACACTCCTATCATTCTTGTCTGGTAATGAGTGGTTGAGAAAAGATACAATGAGAAGAAGCAACTGTGAATTCATTAACAATTTTAAGTTCCTTCATATGGCTCCATTTCCACCCACAGCCAGGAACAAAGAGCCAGGAGTCTCTAGGTGGAGGTGGGGATCCACTCATGCTTAAACCTGAGGATGCATTTTTACCACTGCAGCTGGACTCTACTGGTCTTAAGTTTCACTACCCATGGGAGAGATACTTCCACTGAGGATCATGATAAAAACCCTATGGAACTAGGTCTGCCACTGGGGGTTTCATAAATGCTGGGGCTACAGGACACTGGCAAAGGAGCTTGGTGTTGATTATCCAGGGAAGCTGTTACTGTCAAATAGGGTAAGAGGGGACTATAAAAGGTAGCAGAACACTGTGACTGTGTCATGTAAGCAAATGCACCAACTACACAGCCATTTTCCTACCTCTTTCTTGCTCATTTTGTTTGGAGGAAGGTAATCTGCCATGACCCAGTCAAAAAATCATATTTGCTTTAAGTCTGTTATGACATTTCTTTCTCTCCTATCTTTGCTAGATATTTGGTTTCACAGCCTCGAGTGTTGCTATGAGTGGTCTTGTGATGGAGTTCTGGCCAAGAAGACAGAAGGAGCGCCCTGCTGGATGCTCCTAGAAAAGCTTTGGCTTTGCTGACAAAAAGTCAAGATGCAGCCGGTGTCAATCCCTCTCTAGTCGTCCCGCCTTGAACGTGGCCAGGACCCCACGGTGGCATCTTGCGATCAGGAGGCAGAGTGACAGCGGAACGGAGATGTGGCCCCTAGATTCCTGACATTATTGCTAAGCCAACACTAGAAGTTGCTTTCTGCATCCTGTTATATGAAAGAAACAAATCCCTATTTATTTAAGCCACTATTAGTTGGATTTTCTATTATTTGCAGCCAAAAGACTTTCTGATAGCAAAAGTTAGACAGCTCCATTGAACAAAAAGCAAAGGCCACATGGATGAAGCAAGGAAGGGAACATTAGTTACAGCCTTGGGACAAAGTCTAGAACTAAGGGCATGGTACCTTCCATTTTTTCAGGGTTATTTTCCCCTCCCTGCCAAAGTATCTGAAAATTGGGTAATTATACCATATTCTCCTCTGTTTATTTATTTCAAAAGAGAGAGAAAGAGAGAGAAAGCAGGGGAGGGGCAGAGAGAGAGGGAGACAAAAAAATCTTAAGCAGCCTCTGTGCAGTCAGCACAGAGTCCGAGATGGGTCTCAGTCTGACAAATCTGAGATCATGACCTGAGCAGAAATGAAGAGTCAGACGTTCAACTGACTGAGCCACCCAGGAGCCCCTCTGCTTTTTTGTTTTTAAGGTGGATGTCATTACTTCAGTTATTGCAACGTAAGAATGTTCTGTTTTCCTTCCATCATAGTTATTAAGTATGTTGGCAGTGGTCACGTTCACCACGTGCCTTTCATTTGCAAAAGGGTAAGGAATAACCCCCAGAAAAGGTTGCAGAGGGAATAGGGAAGGAGTGAGTCTCATCAGGGGACTGTGGACTTGATGCTGAGAAATAACGTTGAGACCCACCCAACACGGCCACTGCACACACTGCCTCCTGGACAAGCACCTTTGGTTGTCTCCTTGCTGGGAGAGGTGAGTGGTGTGCAGGGATGTGTGTGATTAGGATACAAGGGGTTGGTGCTGTGAAGGTAGAAGGGCGTGGTGTAGGTGTGTATTCAGGGGTCCTGCTGTGCTCCACATTCTCACTGAGCTGAAGCTCCTTGGCTCACAGCCCTCCTCCCTCCTCTGAGACAGACCCCTTGCTGGCATGTGCACAGGGTCAAAGAGTCACCGGGCCACGGGGAGATCACCTGACTCCAGGACAACCAATCCTCACACTGGCCTTAACATGGCCTGGGGAAAAAAATGTCCTGAATCAATATGTTTACTCTCTTAGAAATCTGAACTGAACGTACAAAAAGAATGTGCCATTTGGGAGTAGAAGAGATTGGGAAGAAGTGGCTGAATCACATTAATTTCTGGGTACTAGTAGATCCAGAACAGTTCTTTGTTCTGGCCTCATGAGGCCATGATAGGAAGTTCCTGTTCCCGGATATGCATGTGTGATGATTAGTTTTATGGCAACTTGGAGAGGCTATACTACCCATTATTTAATCAAATACCAATCAAAGTTTTGCCGTGAAGACATTTTGTAGATGTAGTTAACATCTACAATCAGTTGATTTTAAGTTAAGAGGATTCCTCTCAATAACGTGGGTAGGCCTCATCCAATCAGTTGAAGACCTTAAAAGCAAAAGCTGAAATTTCCTGGAGAAGAAATTCTGCCTCAAGACTGCAGCATCAACTCCTGCCTCTACTGGCTCTGTTTCTCTGGAGAACCCTGACGGATACGTCACGAGAGTTTGCCTCCTTCATCCCTCCATGGCATTGATCCCAGAGAGACTTTCCTCCTGGCTATCTTCCTTAAAATCAAAATAACCTAGGACAGGGGCACCTGGGTGGCTCAGCTGGTTACGCGTCTGACTCTTGATCTTGGCTCGGTCATGATCTCATGGTTTGTGGGATTGAGGCCCGTGTTGCGTTCTGCGCTGACAGCACGGAGCCTGCTTGGGATTCTCTCTCTTTCCCTCTCTCTCTGCCCCTTCTGTGTGCACTCTCTCTCTCTCAAAATAAATAAATAAACTCAGAAAAAAAGAGAAACAAATGCATTGAGAAGCTTGCCATTTTGTAAGGGAGTTAAGACAGCCTAGAATAGTGTGTCCAGATTTTGGAGTTGGACTCTTTTGCATCTGAATCCAGACTGCTGCTAGCTGTGTGACATTGGACAAATTACTTAACTTCTCTGAACTTCTGTTTTTTCAGCTATAACATCGTGAAAATAGTAATACCCTGAAGGAAATTTATTAGGGTTTGTGGTTATCTGTTAGGGTTTATTCCCTGAAGGAATATACGCAGAGTTCTTCAAATGGTATCTGGAAGATCTGCCACCTGCTTGGCGCTCTAATAATAGTCGGTGTATAGTGAGCCCCTCCTGTACTCCAGGTAACTCACTGAACACATTACCTTATTCGATACAGAACCAGGGCCCTGGGGCCTCCATTCCTGCCACCACGCTCTCTGTCAACCCCCTGCCAAGTGGCCTTTCTAAGCACCCTCTGTAAGGGAAGCAGAATGGAGGCCTAACCCCTCTCCTTAAGAACTGATGACGTGTCTGACATCTCACCTGGGATTTTCAGAGGGAACTACAGGAGGCCAAGGGTGTCTAGGAGATAGGACCAGGCTTAGGTGGTGATCCAGAGACAGGCTGGGGGCTGGCAAGGAAGCCAGGTCGTCTCTCAGGGCAGTTCCACCCGAATGAGTGAGGCTGAGTTATGAATCAACACCCATGGCTGCTTGGGGTCCTCAGAAAGCTCAGCATATAAACTTCACATGTCTAACTACACATGGAGGGACTTCTCCTGGACTTCTGGGGTTGGGAGTACTGTGAGTGGACAAAGCAGAGCCATTAAATCCTATAGAGCACAGGGTGGGGAGCATTTGGGAGGAGGACATGTCGGCTCAACCCTGTGGGGAAATATTTGGTTGCCTTTGGGGAGAGATATAGCACAGTTAGGAGGGCTCAGGCCAGAGGCACAGAATGGAAGGACTAACTTGGGGCCAGAAGCAGCCAGAGAGGGAGAGCTGTGGCCATGTCGGTCCAGAGAAGTCAGGTGCTTGGTTGCCAAGGAACATCTGTGTTGGAATTTTATATGCAGGCCCAACAAAGCCAAATTCCTTAAAAGCAGCTTCTTTCTGACCAGATGGTTCAGCAGCCTTGACAGAAGGGTGTGTGTGTGTGTGTGTGTGTGTGTGTGTGTGTGTGTGTGGTGGGTGGCATTCTCAGTCTGGGCCTCCCCATCTTTTTTTAGGACTTTGTCCCTTAGTGACTCTTCCCCAGTTAAATTGTACTGGGTGCTTTTCTAGCACTTAACTAGCGAGGAGAGAGCACGGGCTTTCAACAAGGGTCTTCTGTGCTGGAAATCATTCAGGATCACCTAGGTGGCAGCATCCAGTGGGGACTCTCACTCCCAAACATCCATGCATACGGAGCAATGGATATATGAAATCCATCAATAATCCCCAGGCCTAATTTAAGCCAGAACTGCCCTTCTCCGAGCCCTGACCTCCTGCTACACAGTGCTCATCCAAAAGAGACAGGGCTTATTCAGTGACTGAGAACCTTAAATGTTAGCCCGAAAACAGTCTCTCATTTACACCGGAAGAAGCTGAGGCTTAGATCTGGGGGAGGGAATTGCTCAAGGACAACCAGATGGTGACTGGGGAGATGACAGCTCTCTTTCTTGCCCAACGTCCATGTTTCCGGGAAGCTGAAACCTGGTTAAGCATTCTAACGTGTGAACAAGGGGTGAAGCCCTGGAAAACCCACAGAGGAGTGGTTCTGATCAAGAAGGGGGTCCACGGAACTACGGGGGAGACCTGGCATGCGGCCCCACCCCAACCAACTCAGTTAGAATCTCTGCTTGGGAGGTGCCAAGTGTATTTTGAACACACTCTCTGGGTGCTTCTGATGGGCTGTGCAGGTTAAGAACCGTGGTGTTAGAGGGATAATTTCTCCTGAACAAGCCAATATGGGCCATCTTTCTCGGGCAGCTAGTTATCCACTGACTGCTCATCTTCTAACAGAGATAGCAGGGCATGGAAGCTGAGAGTAAGTATGCACTCTGGAGCCCAACTGCTTCCCACTTCCACCATGTTCTTTGGGCAAAATATGTAACCATGTCTCTCCTCAGTTTCTCATCTGTAAAATGGAACTAGTAATAATAACTACCTCAGAAGGTGGTGGCAAAATTATAATACATATAATTCGCGTATGTTTGGCAAACAATAATAAGCCTTACTCTGATGAACTAGCCAATAATAATTTATTAGTACATTTGACATGATGGTTTCAAATGTGAGTTAGAAATGTCATTCTGGGAGCCTCTGGGACAGATAGACTGGTATGTTTTCCTCTAACTGAAGTTTATTGGTTATCATCTTTGGAAATTCTTTTTAGCTAAAAAAGGAAGGAGCATTCATACTGATTGTTTTAGGTTTACAGGTGCAGAGTGATCTGGAAATTAGCTTTGGCTAAAAATAAAACAGCTTGATCATTTCTGTTTCCAGCAATAGAGTGGATTAGGTAGCCAGAACACTTTTCCCATCCAAAACAACTGAAATGCTGGATAGTGTTGTTTTTCTTTTCTTTTTTTTTTAATCTTTACAAATGTATCTCTGAGCTGACATGGAAATAAGAAATTCTCTCAGTTCCCACACAGACTGAAACCAAGAACTCTGGGAGGTAAATGAATCTTGAAAAATTGAGCAGGGAGCAAGTAGATTTGAAAAAGAACCAACCAAATGTAACTCCCGAATATGAAAAATTAATAATTGAAATTAAAACCTCAAACGATGGAATAACCAGAAGATTAGATACAGTTGGAGAGAAATAATGAAGATGGATGCAATGACATTATCATGGATATAAATCTGAGAAGTTAAGCAATATTAAGAAAAGGCAAAAGTGATAAAAAGAGAGAGAGAACCAAATGAGATGTCTCAGTCAGATATGGGGAGAGGATTTCATTCCAACAGATGATGGCTGAGAATTTTCGAGAACTCTTGGAAGACATTAATTTTCAACAAATCCAAATGAGGATGAATAAAAGGAAACACACTCCTAGACATATTAACTACAGAATGAAGAAAAGGAGGTGATGTTGAAAGCAGCCAGAGAGGAACGATGGGTCTTCTACAAAATCGTGGCAATTAGTGTTATTTCTGACTTCTTTTCACTATAATGGAAGCCAAAAGGCATAATGTGCTGACAGAAAATAGCTGGTAACAAAAATCCTATGTCTGGCCAAATGATTTTTTAAAAATGAGGGCAAAGTAAAGATGTTTAGCATAAAAGAAATAAAACAGATATTTACCACCAGAACATCTCCACTAAATGAAATTCTACACAATATAGGTGGGAGAAAATGATCCAAGAGGGAGAAAGTGTGATACGAGAAGGAATAGTATGTGGACAAGCATGAATAAACCTTAAATCTAAATAAACCTTAACTATATAAAATGATAATAATATCAAATTTCCAGTGGAAAAACATAGGAGAAGTAAGGTATCAGACAAATAAATGTTGGACTGAGTGGGGGAATAACTGGAATTTTAAAAAAACTTAAAGACCATGAATTTTTCAGGAGGAGGTTAAGGATATTAATTTTAGAATTATTAAAAATGCATCTTAAAAATTTTAGGGCAATCACAAGAAGAAAAGATGTGGACAATGTCACTTCCAAATAGAAGCCAAAGAAGGGGAAAAACAATGAAATACAAGTGAATAAATAAAAAAAAACCCTCAATTAATTTGCAAGGAAGGGAGGTGGGAAAACAGAAAAAGTTAGACAAATGTAAAACACACAGTAGGGTTGTAGAAATAAATTCAAATGTATTAGTAATTATGATAAATATAACAGGACTAAACTCCTCAGTTAAAAGACAAAAATTGAATCAACAATAGCCAAATTATGGAACAGTTCAAGTATCCATCGACTAATGGATGGATAAAGCAGATGTGGTACACATATACAATGGAATATTACTCAGCCATCAAAAGGAAAGACATCTTGCCATTTTCCACAATGTGGATGGAGTTAGGGAGTATTATGGTAAGCAAAATAAGTCAGTCAGAGAAAGACAAATACCATATGATTTCACTCATATGTGGAACTTAAGAAGCAAAACAGATAAACATAGGGGAAAGAAAAAAAAAGAGAGAGAGAGGGAAACAAACCATAAAAGACTCTTAATGATAGAAGACAAACTGAGGGTTGACAGAGGGAGGTGGGTGTAGGATGTGTTAGATGGGTGATGGGTATTAAGGAGGGCATATGTGATGAGCCCTGGTTGTAATATGTGAGCTATGAATCACTGAATTCTACTCCTGAAACCAATACTATATTATATATTAGCTGGAATTTAAATAAAAACTTGGGGGGAAAAAAGACAAAAATTGATAGCCTGGATAAAAAAATATAATCTAGCATATGCTACTTACATGAGACACATTTCAAACATAAGTATGTAGAAATATTGGAAGTTAAAAGAGTGAGAAAGATACAATAGGCAAATACTAATTAAAAGAAATCTGGAAAATATGATAGTATCAGAAAAAAACATTTATTTTTATTTTTTGAGAGAGAGAGGGAGAGACAGAATGCAAGTAGGGGAGGGGCAGAGAGAGACACACAGTATCTGAAGCAGGCTCCAGGCTCCCAGCTGTCAGCACAGAGTCTGGCACAGGGCTCGAACTCACAGGCCATGAGTCATGACCTGAGCTGAAGTCAGATGCTTACCTGGCTGAGCCACCTAGGCGCCCCCAGAAAAAAAAACAGATTTTAAGGTAAATAGTTTTATGAGTGATAAAGAGGTCACTGCGTTGTGGTAAAATGCTTAATATCCCAAACATGTGAAACAATTTCAAACTTGTAAGACTATCTGTCTATCTATCTATCTATCTGTCTATCATTTTCTATCTATTTATGCTCAAAATACATAAAGCAAATGACAGCACTACAAGGGAAGCTAGACCAATCCATTGTGCTAGTAGGAGAATTTACATATCTCTGTCAGTGGCTCATAGATTCAGCAGATAAATATCATTAAGGATATAGAAGATTTAAAGACTACATTAATAAGCTTGATAAAGGGGGCATATAGAGAACATTGCACTCCGCAGTTGGAGATTATTACTTCTTTTTAAGCATAAATGGAATTTTCTATGAATAAATTTCAAATGTAATTAAGCTGGAAATCAGTAACAAAAATTATAATGCAAAAAAAACCCTTACATTTGGAAATGGAAAACATGCTTTAACAACTCACAGATCAAAGGAAATATCATAATGGAAATTTAAAACTACATAAAGTGAATATGATGAAAATATTGTTTTGAAACTTCTGGAACGCAATTAAAGCAAACTAGGAATAGAACAGATATTTGTTCATCTGAAAAAGGACCTCTTAAAAACCTACAACAAATATCATTAATAGTCAAAAGTTTAAATTCAAAGGATAAGATCGAAATGCCCACTTCCAATATTCCTATTCAACAATGTATTTGAGGTCATAGCTAGGACAGTAAAACAAGGAAAATAAATGAAAAGTATAAGAATTGGAAAGGAAGAAAAAAACTTTTCAGATCTAGAAAGTCCAAGACAACCTGTATCTTTATTATTAGGGTTAAGAGTTTAGACAGATGACTGCACATAAAATTAATATAGAAATCAGTTGCATTTCTATATAGCAGAGGCAATTAGTTAGAAATATATAATTTTAATTTTTTTTTCAACGTTTATTTATTTTTGGGACAGAGAGAGACAGAGCATGAACGGGGGAGGGGCAGAGAGAGAGGGAGACACAGAATCGGAAACAGGCTCCAGGCTCTGAGCCATCAGCCCAGAGCCTGACGCGGGGCTCGAACTCACGGACCGCGAGATCGTGACCTGGCTGAAGTCGGACGCTTAACCAACTGCGCCACCAAGGCGCCCCAGAAATATATAATTTTAAAAGAAACTATTTACACTAGCAACAAAAAATAGGAAGCACTTAGTAGGACATTTATAAAAGAGATGTAAGTCTTTATAGATAAAACTCTAAAATTTTACTGAAAAACTTTAAATTTTTTTTTTTTCAACGTTTATTTATTTTTGGGACAGAGAGAGACAGAGCATGAACGGGGGAGGGGCAGAGAGAGAGGGAGACACAGAATCGGAAACAGGCTCCAGGCTCTGAGCCATCAGCCCAGAGCCTGACGCGGGGCTCGAACTCCCGGACCGCGAGATCGTGACCTGGCTGAAGTCGGACGCTTAACCGACTGCGCCACCCAGGCGCCCCTGAAAAACTTTAAATTAGTCCTAAAACCATGGCATACACCATGCTTACATTTTGAATAGGAAAGCAATATTATAAAGATGTAAATTTCTCCTTTTGTGACCTATAGATTTAGTGAAATTCCAGTAGGAGTTTGTGTTTTTAAATTGTTTGGTAGAACATAACTAGCAGATTCTTAAATTTGTATAGAAGATCAAAAGTCCAAGGATGGTCAAGACAATGTTGAAGAAGCAACAGCAGGTGGTGGGACTATGCGTAATACAGATCAAAGCTTCTGATAAATCATTGCAAATTCAGCTATGTTCAACCTAAGAACTTTTTTCTTTCCAGAAGACAACTTTAAGACAGTAAACAGATGATACAAATAGCACAAATGGGGAGAGAGATTTGCAATCTATAACTATAAAAGCCTTCCAGAATATACACCAACTTTCATGAAGCAATAAGAAGAAAACAAATAAATCAGTAGAACAGTGGGAAAGACACGAACAGGCATTTGATAGAAGGGGAATACACATCTGACTCATACTCGCATGAAAAGATGCCCAATCTCATTATTCATGAGGGAATTATGCATTAAAACTACCGTGTAAAACCATTTTATACCACCAAATTAGCAAAAACAGCAAGGTTGATAATTTACAGTGTTGTAGAGGGGAGCTGAGGAAATCACACGAGCTGCTAGTGGGAGTCTAAGTTGGTACAACCACTTTGAAAAACAGTGTGGTGTTAAGGAATATGACCCAGTAAGGCTGACTCCCGTCTGAAGAAACTATCACATGCATGTGCAGGAGCCACGTGCAAGAACCTTCATAGCTGCATTGTTCTTAATGGCTCCAAACTCGAAACAACGTGAATGCTCATCCACAGTAGAATGAATGAACTGTGGCAGATGTGATTCAGTGCATGAAGAAATACCACACAGCCATGAAAATGAATGAACCCTGATGAGGGAGCATGGGGCAAACTGAGGGCAAAATACAGACTGGTACCCCTCCCCCTGGCCCAGGTGGATTATGTGTGATATTCCTCGGACATTCCTGGCTACCCAAGAACAAAGGAAAGGGGTTTAAGTGCTTGCCATGGTAATGTGGGAAACTAAGGCAAATGAAAAATTAAATTCCCTCACTGCCCAAAACCCATTGACAAGTCACAGGCAGAGTGACCTCCCTCTAGGAGCTCAGCTGCCTCAATGATGACACTTTTCTAGGGGAAAAAGAGAACCTTAGCTTAACCTTATCCCCATCTGGAGGATCCTGTAAGTCTACTTCCTTTATATTAACTGCCCCAAGATATATGCTGGCAACCATACTCCAAGATTATGGCCCCCCAATATACATCTGAAGGGTCTCATGACTGAGGTTTTATTAAATGGTAATAAGTGGCATTTCCCTACCAACAGCTAGCCTCTCAAGGTCCTGGAAACCTTGCTTTCAAAATACCTTTGAGACTTACTTTATCCCTGACCCCCTCCCACCCTGAGGGTATGTAATGAGTTACCTGTCACAACCCCAGTGCAGCCCAATGGGTCCTGTCCCTATGTTTTAATAAAATCACCTTTCTGCACCAAAGATGTCTTCAAGAATTCTTTCTTGGTTGTCGGCTCTGGACCACCCACCATCACCCCAAAACTTCATCAAACCCCACACAGCTGCCTTCAGTAACATGAAGGAGTTTTATTTTTTTTAATTTTATTTTTTTAATTTACATCCAAATTAGTTAGTATATAGTGCAACAGCCATTTCAGGAGTAGATTCCTTAATGCCCCTTACCCATTTAGCCCATCCCCCCTCCCACAACCCTCCCAGTAACCCTCTGTTTGTTCTCCATATTCAAGAGTCTCTTGTGTTTTGTCCCCCTCTTTGTTTTTATATTATTTTTGCTTCCCTTCCCTTATGTTCAACTGTTCTGTGTCTTAAAGTCCTCATATGAGTGAAGCCATATGATATTTGTCTTTCTCTAATTTCGCTTAGCATAATACCCTCCAGTTCCATCCACGTAGTTGCACATGGCAAGATTTCATTCTTTTTGATTGTCAAGTAATACTCCATTGTGTGTGTGTGTGTGTGTATACACATATATATGTATATGTATATATGTATATATATATGTGTGTGTGTGTGTGTGTGTATATATATATATATATATATATACCACATCTTTATCCATTCATCCATCCATCCATGGACATTTGGGCTCTTTCCATACTTTGGCTATTGTTGATAGTGCTGCTATAAACATGGGTGTGCATGTGTCCCTTCGAAACAGCATACCTGTATCCCTTGGATAAATACCTAGTAGTGCAATTACTGGGTTGTAGGATAGTTCTATTTTTAATTTTTTGAGGAACCTCCATACTGTTTTCCAGAGTGGCTGCACCAGCTTGCATTCCTACCAGCAATGCAAAAGAGATCCTCTTTCTCTGCATCGTCGCCAACATCTGTTGTTGCCTGAGTTGTTAATGTTAGTTGTTAATGTTAATTCTGACAGGTGTAAGGTGGTATCTCATGGTGGTTTTGATCTGTATTTCCCTGACGATGAGTGATGTGTACCTTTTTTTTTCATGTGTTGGTTGGCCATCTGAATGTCTTCTTTGGAGAAGTGTCTATTCGTGTCTTTTGCCCATTTCTTCACTGGATTATTTGTTTTTTAGGTGTTGAGTTTGATAAGTTCTCTATAGATTTTGGATACTAACCCTTTATGCGATATGTTGTTTACAAGTATCTTCTCCCATTCCGTCAGTTGCCTTTTAGTTTTGCTGATAGTTTCCTTCGCTGTGAAGAAGCTTCTTATTTTGATGAGGTCCCCATAGTTCATTTTTGCTTTTGTTTCCCTTGCCTCCAGAGACGTGTTGAGTAAGAAGTTGCTGTGGCCAAGGTCAAAGAGGTTTTAGCCTGCTTTCTCCTTGAGGATTTTGATGGCTTCCCATCTTACATGAGGTCTTTCATCCATTTTATTTTTGTGTATGGTGTAAGAAAGTGATCTAGGTTCATTCTTCTGCATGTCGCTGTCCAGTTTTCCCAGCACCACTGGCTGAAGAGACTGTCTTTATTCCATTGTATGTTCTTTCCTGCTTAGTCAAAGATTACTTGGCCATACGTTTGTGGGCCCATTTCTGGGTTCTCTATTCTGTTCCATTCATCTGAGTGTTTTTGTGCCAAAACCACTTTTTCTTGATGATTACAACTTTGTAATACATCTTGAAGTCTGGGATTGTGATGTCTCCTGCTTTGGTTTTCTTTTTCAAGATTGCTTTGGCTGTTCGGGGTCTTTTATGGTTCCACACAAATTATAGGATTATTTGTTCTAGCTCTGTGAAGAATGCTGGTGTTAGTTTGATAGGGATTGCATTGAGTATGTAGATTGCTTTGGGTAGTATCGACATTTTAACAATATTTGTTCTTCCTATCCAGGAGCATGAAATCTTTTCCCATTTTTGTGTCTTCTTCAATTTCTTTAATAAGCTTTCTGTAGTTTTCAGTGTATAGATTTTCACCTCTTTGGTTAGATTTATTCCTAGATATTTTATGGTTTTTGGTGCAATTATTAATGGGATCGATTCCTTAATTTCTCTTTCTGTTGCTTCGTTGTTGGTGTATAGGAATGCAACTGATTTCTGTGCATTGGTTTTATACCCTGCCACTTTGCTGAATTCATGGATCAGTTCTAACAGTTTTTTGGTGGAATCTTTTGGGCTTTCCATATAGAGTACCATGTCGTCTGCGAAGAGTGAAAGTTTGACCTCCTCCGGCCAATTTGGATGCCTTTTATTTCTTTGTGTTGTCTGATTGCAGAGGCTAAGACTTCCAATACTATGTTGGATAACAGCGGTGAGAGTGGACATCCCTTTCTTGTTCCTGACCTTAGGATAAAAGCTCTCAGTTTTTCCCCATTGAGGATGAAATTAGCGTTGGGTCTTTCATATATGGCTTTTATGATCTTGAGGTGTGATCCTTCTATCCCTACTTTCTCGAGAGTTTTTATGGAGAAAGGGTGCTGTATTTTGTCAAATGCTTTCTTTACATCTATTGAGAGGATCATGTGGTTCTTTTCTCTTTCTTTATTGATGTAATGCATCACATTGATTGTTTTGTGGATATTGAACCAGCCCTGTATCCCAGGTATAAATCCCACTTGGTTGTGGTGAATAATTCTTCGTGGAAGAAGAATTATTCATGGATCTGGTTGGCTAGTATCTTGTTGAGGATTTTTGCATACATATTCATCAGGGAAATTGGTCTATAGTTCTCCTTTTTAGTGGGGTCTCTGTCTGGTTTTGGAATCAAGGTAATGCTGGCTTCATAGAAAGAGTTTGGAAGTTTTCCTTATATTTCTTCTTTTTGGAACAGCTTCAAGAGAATAGGTGTTAACTCTTCCTTAAATGTTTGGTAGAATTCCTCTGGAAAGCCATCTGGCCCTGGACTCTTGTTTTTTTGGCAGATTTTTGATTACTAATTTGATTTCTTTACTGGTTATGGGTCTGTTCAAATTTTCTATTTCTTCCTGTTTCAGTTTTGGTAGTGTATATGTTTCTAGGAATTTGTCGATTTCTTCCAGATTGCCCATTTTATTGGCATATAATTGCTCATAATATTCTCTTATTATTGTTTTTATTTCTGCTGTGTTGGTTGTGATCTGTCCTCTCTCATTCTGATTTTATTTATTTGGGTCCTTTCCTTTTTCTTTTTGATCAAACTGGCTAGTGGTTTATCGATTTTGTTAATTCTTTCAAAGAACCAGCTTCTGGTTTCATTGATCTGTTCTACTGTTTTTTTTGGTTTTGATAGCATTAATTTCAGCTCTAATCTTTATTATTTCCTGTCTTCTGCTGTTTTTGGGTTTTATTTGCTGTTCTTTTTCCAGCTCTTTAAGGCGTAAGGTTAGGTTGTGTACCTGAGATCTTTCTTCCTTCTTTAGGAAGGCCTGGATTACTATATACTTTCCTCTTATGACCGCCTTTCCTGTGTTCCAGAGGTTTTGGATTGTGGTGTTATCATTTTTATTGGCTTCCATGAACTTTTTAACTTCATCTTTAACTTCTTGGTTAGCCCATTCATTCTTTAGTAGGATGTTCTTTAGTCTCCAAGTATTTGTTACCTTTCCAAATTTTTTCTTACGGTTGATTTCGAGTTTCATAGTGTTGTGGTCTGAAAATATGCATGGTATGATCTTGATCTTTTTGTACCTGTTGAGAGCTGATTTGTGTCTGAGTATGTGGTCTATTCTGGAGAATGTTCCATGTGCACTGGAGAAAAATGTATATTCCGCTGCTTTAGGATGAAATGTTCTGAATGTATCTGTTAAGTCCATCTGGTCCAGTGTGTCATTCAAAGCCATTGTTTCCTAGTTGATTTTTTGATTAGATGATCTGTCCATTGCTGTGAGTGGGGTGTTTAAGTCCCCTACTATTATGGTATTACTATCAATGAGTTTCTTTATGTTTGTGATTAATTGATTTATATATTTGGGTGCATCCACATTTGGCACATAAATGTTTACAATTGTTAGGTCTTCTTGATGGATGGACCCCTTAATTATGATATAATTCCCTTCTTAATCTCTTGTTACAGTCTTTATTTTAAAGTCTAGATTGTCTGATATAAGTATGGCTACTCCGGCTTTCTTTTGTTGACCATTAGTTTGGTAGATGGTTCTCCATCCCCTTACTTTCAACCTGAAGGTGTCTTTATGTCTAAAATCAGTCTCTTGTAAATAGCATATAGATGGATCTTGTTTTCTTATCCATTATGCTACCCTATGTCTTTTGATTGGAGCATTTAGTCCAATGACGTTTAGAGTGAGTAGTGAAAGATATGAATTTATTGCCATCATGTTGCTTGTAGAGTTGGAGTTTCTGGTAGGGCTCTCTGGTCCTTTCTAGTCTTTGTTGCTTTTGGTCTTTATTTATTTGGGTTTTTTTTTTTTTCATCTTTTCTCCCCTCAGAGAGTCCCCTTTAAAATTTCTTGCAGGGCTGGTTTAGTGGTCACAAACTCCTTTAATTTTTGTTTGTCTGGGAAACTTTTTATCTCTTCTTCTATTTTGGATGACAGCCTTTCTGGATAAAGAATTCTTGGCTGCATATTTTTCTGATTCAGCACATTGAATATATCCTGCCACTCCTTTCTGGCCTGCCAAGTTTCTGTGGATAGGTCTGCTGCAAACCTGATCTATCATCCCTTATAGGTTAAGGACTTTTTCCCCTTGCTGCTTTCATGATTCCTTCCTTGCCTGAGTATTTTGTGAATTTGACTATGATATGCCTTGTTGATGGTCGGTTTTGGTTGAATCTAATGGGAGTCCTCTGTGCTTCCTGGATTTTGATGTCTGTGTCTTTCCCCAGGTTAGGAAAGTTTTCTGCTATGATTTACTCACATAACCCTTCTATCCCTATTTCTCTCTCCTCCTCTTCTGGGACCCCTATAATTCTGATGTTGTTCCTTTTTAAAAAAAATTTTTTTTAATCTTTATTTATTTTTGAGAGAGAGACAAAGTGAGAGCAGGGGAGGAACAGAGAGGGCGGGAGACACAGAATCCGAAGCAAGCTCCAGGCTCCAAGCTGTTAGCACAGAGCCCGATGCGAGGCTCGAACTCACAAACTGTGAGATCATGAACTGAGCTGAACTCGGCCGCTTAACTAACTGAGCCCGCAGGTGCCCCTTGATGTTGTTCCTTTTTAAAGAGTCACTGATTTCTCTAATTCTTAAATTGTGCTCTTTTGCCTTAATCTCCCTCTTTTTTTCTGCTTCATTATTCTCTATAAGTTTGTCCTCTATATCGCTGATTCTCTGTTCTGCCTCATCCATCCTTGCCGCCCTTATCTCCACAGAAAGGGATTAAAATCTATTTTTGACTCCAGCTAGTACTCTTATTATCATGATTCTAAATTCTGGTTCAGACATTTTGCTTGTATCTGTGTTGGTTAAGTCCCTGGTTGTCGTTTCTTCGTGCTGTTTATTTTGGGGTGAATTCCTTTGTTTTGTCATTTTGAAGGGAGAAGAGGAATTAATGAGGTTAAAAAAATTAAAATTAAAAAAATTAAAATCAAAAAATTTAAAATTTAAAATACTAAAATTAAAAAATTAAAAACAAACACACACACACACAAAAATTGGAATAAATGATGCTAGATCCTGGCTGTGTTTTGGTCTGGGTGTTGAAAGGGGCTTGATAGATTAGAGAAAAGAGGGGGAAAGAAAAAAAAAGGAAATCGTTTGAAAATTTGAAAAAATGAATACCCTGAAGCAGACTAAAATGAAATGATGGAAGTAAAATATAATTTGAAAAAATTTACACAAAGGTAGAAAATACAGTAGAAAAAATTAAAGAAAAATATTTTTCATAAAAATCGAAAGTAAAAATGAATTTTTTCTCTTTCTGTATTCAAGAAAGAGAAAAGAAACAAAGAAGAGGAAAAAAAAGAAAGAAAATTGAATAGATGGACCAGCGAACAGACTGAAATACGAGTGAAATGACTTCGTTTTCCCCAGAAGTCAAATTAGGAAGCGCTTTATAGTCCATAAACTAAGCAGGCGGAGAGACTTGTGTTCCTGAAGAGCGAGGTTGGCCCAGCTGGGCGGGGCTTAGTGTAATGGCTCCATTCTCCACTAGATGGCGCTGCTTAGCTTACTGGGATGGATTGTTATGGCGCTGGTAGGTGCGTAGGCGCATGCGCGGGAGCGGCAAAAATGGCGTCACCCGACTACCCGACTTCTAGTGTCAGAGCTGTTCTCCCGGATAAGCAATCGCGCACCCGTCCTTCGTCTTGGGCTTCCATCCACTCCCCGCTTTTACACAGTCCGTGACCAAGCCCCAGGCAGCACCTCCCTCCTGAGTTTGGTCTCAGATGCGGCTGTTTTTCCTGACCCCTTGCTTGTGAGGGACTGTGGCTTTGACCTGTTCTGCCCGTCTGCAGGAGGGTCTCGCCCAGCAATGGCGGGGTGCCAACAACGCTTGCTGGACCCTGCTGCTGCCGATGCCCAGAGAGTGAGGCCAGGTGCCAGCCCGCCCCAGAAAAAGTTTGCGAGATAGTGTAGCAGCAGCGCCTCAGGGACTATGGAAAATCACAACACACATCTGGCACCAGGCTTCACCCTTAACGACCTTGTTCCAGTACCAGCGAATGTGGTTGTTCTCCCAGGTCCACTGGGGCCTTGCCTTTGGGGGACCCACACAGCTTCTACCAGGGGAACCGCCTCTCTCCGTGTGGCCTGAAGACCTCCGGACCCCACTCTGCTCCCGGGGATTCGCCCTTCCCGCCAGAGCACCACCAGGTATTGAGCTGCGGAGTTTCAGACTCAGCGCTTCCCCTGTTTATAGTCTTAATGGAATTTAAACCCTCTCGTTTCTCCCTTTTTAGTTCAGTGCCTGCGGCTGTTTCCACTTTTCCACTTTCCCTCCAGCTGCTTTTTGGGGAAGGGGGTGCTTTTCCCGTATTCTCCCCCCTCCCCTCGTCTCCATCCGCTCTCCACATGCAAAAGTGGCTCCCCTACCCCCTGCAGCTTCTCTCTCCCCCACTTCACCTCTCCGCGCCTCGCACCTGCTGAATTCTGTGGTTCAGGTTGTGCGGATTGTTGTGTTAATCCTCAGATCAGTTTTCTAGGTGGGCAGGATGGTTTAGTGTTGGTCTGGCTGTATTTTATGCATGGGAGACCCATGCTGTTCTGCCATCTTGGCTCCTCTGAGTTTTTTTGTTTTTGTTTTAAGTTTATTTATTTATTCTGAGAGAGAGAGAGAGTGAGCATGTGCAGAAGGGGCAGAGAAAGAATCCCAAGCAGGCTCCACCCTGTCAGTGTGGAGCTGAATGCAGGGGCTCGATCTCATGTGAGATCATGACCTGAGCTGAAATCATGAGTCGGACACTTAACTGAGGCACCCAGGGGCCGCAACATGAAGGAGTCTTAAAAACATAAAACCAAACACAAGGAGCAAATCACAGTTTAACTCGTAACAGTCTGGCGCTCTTGATATAAATGTCAAAAACAAAATTAATTTTTAGAGGTCACATTTCTAGGTGATAAGAAAAGGCAGGAGAGGCTGTTAGCACAAAAATCAGGCTAGGAAGTTTAGCTAGCTGGGTGGGAGAAAGGAGGAAAAAGTGACCTGGAGGTGGCACATGAGGATTTTCAGGTTTGGTAAGATTCTGTTTCTTTTCCTGAATGGTGAATACACTGGTGTTATGTTATTATTACTTTCCAAACTGTACAGAAGCTTTTTTATATCCTTCTGTGTATATGATACAGTGCGTGATGAAAACAAAACAAAACAAAAGCTGTTGGGCAAATACAACTGAGACTGTCAATTGGACAAAAATTGTGGGGCGATATAACAGAAGACTCCAGGCGGAGGAACTGGGCACCGTGTCTCCCACAAGGCAGCACTGCCTCCCTGGGTCTATTTTACAGAGGAGTGTTCTCTCTGACATGCCCTGGCTCCAGCCTGATCCTCCTTGCCCTGGCAAGGAGAAGGGGCCTTTTCTCTCACTCTCTTTCCCTTTGTGTTAATGAGATAGCCAGTCTGGGTCAACTGCTTTGTCCAAGGTCACACAGCTACTGAAGGTTCCCAGTCCATCGTTCATTTCACCTATTATTATGCAGAGTTTTATTTTATCCTTCCCGGGAGGGCCTCAGAGAAGAGAATATTAAAAGCCTACAGTAATTAGCCTCACATTGTAACACCCTTGACTCCAGGCTACCTCCTTCAGCAGGGGAGGGTAAAGTTTGATTCTGCCCTTCTCAGACGGATCTGAGATTCTGGCTAGAAAGCAAGAGAGGATTTCCCAAAGATGCCCAAGGGTGTCAGGGGTCCATTTGGGTCACTATTGTTCACAGTGGCCTTTGAGAAGTAGCCGTGGAACTTGTTGGGGGTAAAGCGTTGGGTCTCATCTGTTGGGGGGTGGAGTAGGTTGTGTGGGCAACTTGGAGTAGACTGAACAGATTTCCGGGGTTGTGAAATTGCTCGTTCTTTCCTGAAAATGTTACCTGTGTCTTGATGTTGGCCTCCGACCTGCATGTCAGAGCTCCAAGTGAGCTGGTGAGGGCTGCAGGTGGGCAACTGTGCATTTGGAAGCTCCTTCTGCTGCCCCAAGACTCTGTTCCTGGCTTTGCTGCTGTTTTAGGGAAACGATCTTGTAACCCCTTAAAAAAAAAAAAGCCCCAGGATGCCTGGATGGCTCAGTTGGTTGAGCTTCTGACTCTTGATTTCTACTCAGGTCATGATCTCAGAGTCATGGAATTGAGCCCCATGCCCAGCTCTGCGCTGAGTATGGAGCTTGCTTGGGATTCTCTCTCCCTCTGCCCCTCTCCCCCACTTGCTCTCTCTCTCTCTCTAAGATAATTAAAAAATAATTAAAAAAAAAAAACAGTCCCTTTCTGTTTAAACATGTATAAAGTAGTGAGAGGTATAAAATGTAATCCCACTTGGGTTCATAGTTACAGCAGTTTCTGGGTTTGGTTTGGATATTCTCTGACCTCAGGAGGCATCCTGTGGAATGCAGACTATGGCAAATGAATATAAACACATCACAATGTGGGATGGTCAGTTTGGCTTTGCTACAGTCCCTACTTATTCAATCAAACACCTAAGCTAGATTTGGTTGCAGAGGTATTCTGTAGATGTGATTAAAGTCCGTAATAAGTTTACTTTAAATGAGGAAGATGATTATCCTAGATAATCTGGATGAGCCTCATTCAATCAGCTGAAGGATCTCAGAGCAGAGGTGAAGATTCTGCCTGTGGTTAGCAGCTCAGTCTCTGCCTGAGAGTTTCCAGCCTGCCCTTCTGATGGTCTGCCCTATGGATTTCAGACGTGCCTAGAGTTATGGGTTGAATTGTGCCCCTCCTTCCCCAAAGATGTTGGAGTTGTCACCCCTGTACCTGTTATTGTGATCTTCCTTGGAAATCGGATCTTTGCTGATGATTAAGTTAAGATGAGGTTCTAGGGTGGGCCCTAATCCAGTATGACTGTGTCTTTATAAAGGGGGAAATTTAGACACATGGACACTTATAGAAGGATGATGATGTGCAGATTCAGAGAGGAGATAGTCACCTACAAGCAAAGGAGCACCATATGTGTAGCCATCTCCATATTCTACTGTGACTCAATTTCTCTGACAGAACCCTGACTGATGCAAAATGATGATATAATAGCACTGAAGTGGGTGGGGACCAAAGAAGCTGAACTAAGTAATTCTGGAAAAAGTTATTTTAACCAGAAACTGTCAAGCTAAAGGCAAAGAAAGTGCACAAAAACACTGTATTCCACTTAGTAAAGTTGTTTCTCACAGGGTACAGGCTAACAGTTCTGAAACTGCTTTATTGTAGACCAGGGTTTAACAAATAAGTAATGGGTGGCAGATGGTGGGAGCCTGGTTTCTCATTGTCAGGGAAGGAAGTTACAGGTAATCAAGAAAGAAGCTAAAAAAAACTCTGTGGTACTGAATTAGAGTTTAAAGCCATCAATATGAACTCATGTTTAGATAGGTAGGTAAGTAGGTAGGTAGGTAGGTAGATAGATGATAGACGGACAGACACAGGAATAATTGTTGAGATGTGTATATACATATGTGTATTTCCTTGTTCTGTTCCCTGAGAGGACCTAGAAGCAATGATGCCCTGGTAGCAATGAGCACCTAGCACCCAGATCTTGATTTCTAATATTATTTTACAATGAAAGGAACCAGGGCTCTTTGGAGAAATGACTAATTCTAGGATTAGGGCAAGAAATATACAAGCTGAGTTTGGAGTATCTTGTAGCACCAGAAAATAAGAAAGAGCTAGAGCAAAACAAATAATAAACCCAACTACACTGATGGGGGCTATGTCAAAGAGACACAGGAGCCAGCCTGAAAGAGTACCCAATGGCTAACACTGAAATAATTTAAACAACAAAACAATTAACATAGTACTGCAGTATAACCCCAACTATAAAATAGAGGCATATGCATCCATATTATTGTAAATGAATGAATGAATGAATGAATGAATGAATACATAAATAAGGGAGAAGGGACAAAATTTCCTTACAGAATTCCAAATAATATATGTAGATGTAGATACTCCTCACTCTAGAATGTGGAGCTTAATCTCCTCCCCCTCCCCAGGGTAGGTTAGGCTTATTGACTTGCTTCCAAAGTACAGAGTATAGAATGGGAAAAATGGTAACTTTACCCAGGAGAAAAAACTGGCAAACACCACCTTAATCACGTGATGAAAGGTAGCATCAATGGTGATGTCATGTTGATATCCTGTGTCCCCTGACATGATATAATGAGAAGTACACTTCATTTTTGTGGTCTTCTTTCCAAAAGCTCATAACTCCAGGCCAATCATAAGAAAAACATCAAACAAACCCAAATTGAGAGACATTCTACAAAATACCTGTCTGATATTCCCATAGATGTTAATGCCATTAAAAACAACAACAAAGAAAGACTAAGAAACTGTCAAAGACCAGAGGAGGCTTGGGAGACAGGACAGTTAGATACAACGAGATATCCAAATTTGATCCTGGAACAGAAAGAGAACATTAGTGAGAACACTGTTGAAATCCAAATAAACCTGGAGTTTAGTTGATAGTGATGTACTAATGTTGGTTTCTTAGTGTGCCAGTACACCATGGTGAGATGAGATGTTAACCATGGGGAGGCTGTTTGACAGGTATACGGGAGTTCTCTGTGCTATCTTTGCAATTTTTCTGTAAATCAAACATTATTCCAAAATCAAATGTTTTATTTTAAAAAGGCCTTTTAGTTCCAACACTCACTAGCTGTGTGACCTCAGGTAAATTATTTAATCTTTCAGTGCCTCAATCTCGTCTCTTGTGAAATGGAGATTAACCATACAACCTGCCCGTAGGGTTGTTATAAGGATTCCATGAGTTAATACAAACTGCTTAGAACAGTGCCTAGTACAGTGTAAGTTCTTGATAAATGTTGACTCTAATTATAATACTTTTATTTCCTCCTGTAGACCATTTATTCTCCATCATTTCTTGCTCAGTATATGATAATCCACCCCATATACCAGTATTATTTTGAGCGGACTGTAGCTGGGGTTGTATAAGACTACCAATTGGGGAGTAAGAAGAAAAAGTAGAACTTGTGTTTATATGCAGTATTCAGTTCATCCTTTCACGTTTCCTATTTTATGCATGTGCTATAATGTGTATCTTAATCCATTATATCAGAATATAATTTGTAGATACCTATATGAGGACATTCTGTTTCTTTCTTCTAAGGCTGAACACACTCTTGCATCTGTATGACCTTCTTTGGGCTCAAAGACATAGCCACTTAAACTAATTTTGCAGTAAGCCCTAATGCCTAAGCCATTTAAATCCACATGAAAATAACATTTTAGTCCAGAAAGCTGTAAGTGTTGAGGTTGATTCAATGTATATTTACTACCCAGTGTTCTTTCAGCCTGGATTACTTCAATTTGTTCCATTACTGGACAAAATCTCGCCACTTACTTTAAGAATCTAAATTTTCCCTCTGGCTTCTACCAGGCCTTATTTATGACTTTACAATACTCTCTTCCAGTTATTTCAGGCATAGTAAGTTTATGAGTCTAAAGCTTTTTGGACCTAGATAGTGATACTTGATAGAATATTCTTGAGGCATGGAACTACATAACTGACATCATTTTAAGTTTCATATGCATTGACTTATTCACCATCATTTATTCACAATTATTCATTCAAATGGTGGTTTAGTTTTAAAAAGAACAAACAAACAAAATCCCCAGGTCTTAGAGATAGTCAGACTTAGTTTTAAATCCTGCTAGATTTCAGGACATGGGCTCAAATCCTGTCATTAATCAGTTGTGTTTCCTTGGACAATTCTGTTTTTGTTTTCTTTTTTCTTTCCTTTTCTTTCTTTCTTTCTTTCTTTCTTTCTTTCTTTCTTTTCTTTCTTTCCTTTCTTTCTTTCTTTCTTCTTCTTCTTCTTCTTCGTCTTCTTCTTCTTCTTCTTCTTTTTGAACTCCTTTACATCCACTTCCTCATTGGATGGACAGAATGTTTATCTTGCAGGGCTGTGTAAGGAATAACAATATATTTGTGAAGCACTTGGCTCAGCCTCTGGGCATGGTAGGCGCTTAACTAACAGATGGTTTTCCTATTATTGTTGTTAATTTATTGCTATTGTGCCAATTACAAGGGTAGACCTAGGAAAAAAAAGATGGCTATGTCATGGTCCTTGCCTATAAGGGACACACACACACACACACACACACACCCTAAACATATTATTGACACATTGATGTACTTGGTAAAAAACAAAATAGCAAAAGAAAGCTTGCAATGCAAAGCAACGCTCTCCTGGTTTATGTGCCCCAAACATAGTCCTGTTCTCCTGTTTCTCTTTTTCATTCTTCTGTGGTTTATTCCATAATTCAAAACAATAAGCTTATTTTTTTTAAGTTTATTTATTTATTTTGAGAGACACCACAAGCATGGGAGGGGCAGAGAAAGAGGAACAGAGAGAATCCCAAGCAGGCTCTGCAGTCTCAGTGCAGAGCCCGACACGGGGCTCCATCCCATGAACTGTGAGGTCTTGACCTGAGCTGAAATCAAGGCCCCCCAAAACAACAAGCTTATACCAGTGTTTCTTAATTTCCTCAGCTTTACAACAGTCTTTTGACTCCTTGTTATGAAAATACGATGAGGATTTAGGTCACATGATTCTGTACTTCCCCTACCTCTTCTTTTCCTAAGGTTTGATAATTATTATTTCCTAAAAATTCCTCAATTGCTGATATTTTTAACTTTAAATATTATTCTTGAACCTCTATTTTTTGTTCTATTCATCTTCAGTCAGTAATTTACTTCCCTCTCTGAAAGGCAAGGTCACTCTTCGTCTTTCATCTCCTACCTTCTGTAAGAAGCAGCCCAATTCTCTAAAATGCAGTTTGATGAATAACAAATCTGCCAAATTTACCAAATGTAGGATTTGGGCATTTCATGTTGATGTGATTGCTTTGGATTCCTCCTCAGGAATTTCACTTTTCTAGAGGATGCAAGCCAACCCACTGAATTAATCTGGAGCCCCTTTGTCAGTGACACTTTCATTTTTAATATTGTCAACATTCACAAGCTCTCTGTTCAGTTTTGCAATTGTAATAAAGGCTTTCTCTATGGTTGATTTAAAAAGTTATAACCCATAAAAAATGCACTTGTGTTATTACCATCAGTTCATTATTTCCCACCACAGGGAGGGACAATATGCTGGGATCACATGGTCCTCTCTACGGATCCAATGTCAGGACCTGTGAGCTACTCAAAGGGGAAAGAGGCACCATAAAGTCAAAGTCAAATGGTCTTTCTTTTCTTTCGATATATCAGTTGCTTAAAATCATATGACATTTTACTTTTCTCTGCATTTGGATTACTGCCTTCTTGTGTAGCCTTCGGTTTTCCTGCCATTTCTCTTTACGAAGATGTACTGAATCGGGTTGCATTTTGGAAATGTTTCACCAGTGTCAATACTTCAAGTAATTTCTTCAGAAAAAAAAATGGGGCTTAGAACACCTACAAGTCTCTGGAACATGTACCCTGGCACCTGACTCTAAGTTTATCGCAAATTCAGATGTTCTCACAGATTGGGACATATCTTCGTATTAAGAGCAAACAACATCTGTGGACTTAGGGTCAACTTGAAAGGGAAACACATGAACTCTCTCAAGGTACGCTCAGCAGTCAGTTGAGGTCAGAGTTTCAACAGATTTCTGAGACTGAGGCTCCAAGTAGTTAAGTCCACTGCTGAAGGATTCATCTGCATCTCAATTTACTACAGAGGTCTCAAGGGACCAATATAAGTCATCTGCCCGAAGTGCCATAGGTGGGGAGTAGCACTGTGGGCTTTCAGATGTCTACACCACACCCTCACATGGAAACATAGTGTATTTGGGTGTGGCCATGAGGTCTGGGCAATTGAGGGAAAGGGTAGTCCTAATAGGGCAATGGGACCGTAAAGACCTTTCAGGGAGATTGAGGAAGCAATCCATTTTTCATGTCTCCCAAGGCCAGACCACATCTGGACTATAGCTCGCTGGTGAGGTTGCAGAGCTGTTCATCTCTTACTCCTCTCTTGCAGCCACTTTCTTTGTGAATGATTAGACGAAGTGTATCGATGTTTTCCTGCACCATATGGCCTCTCCAATCATTAACGTGGCCCTTTATCTCCTCCCTTGTCACCCAGCCTTCTCCCCTTTGAAGCTAGTTGTGAAAGAGATAGAGTCCTAAGAATTAGAATTCTATCTCCACCCTAGGTCCTTCCCAGAATGTGTCAGAGTTGATCTATTTGAAAGGCAGCCACATTCCCACCCCTCTCCAAGAGCTGTGCCTGGGCCCCATGACCTCCCTGCACTAGTCCACCTCATCTGCCTCCTATCCCACCTCCCACTGCTCACCTGGTCACCCTGTTCAAACACTTCACAGCTCCCAGTTGACTCCAGAACAAGGTCTGGTTTCTTGCTCTGGACATGCCAGTATCCCCAGAATACCCCGTCTGCCCTTCCAGAGGTAGTTCCCTTGCTCCCCTCCCCACAGCCAGTCAAAGGGAAAACTTCACGGCTACTCCCACACCCTAGCTTCCTGTGCTAGGGCTTGATTCTTGCCCTCACCTGGGATGCCCTGGCTCCCCCATCTCTGCTGGTCTAAATTCTGCTCATTTTCAAGTCCCCAGCACCTCCTCTGAGCCTCCCAGGTCCCACAGCTGTGGCTCTCTCCAACAATACTAAGGCTCAAGGAGTCCTCTGAGAGCTTTACGTGGGGGACCTTATTTCATCCTCACAACCTGTGAGGCAGGGACTAGTCTCAGGTAACAAAACTGAGGTGTACAAAGGTTAACTTACCTTAGGATCTTGGGCCTGGAATCAGGATAGGAACTCCGGTGTGCCTAGTTCCATCTCAGAGTCCTGGCTTGCTGTCATTCGGGATGCTTCAAGGCCCTTGATTATTTATGTCACTGGTGTTTGTCCCTCTGTAAGAGGCACTAATATCCTGGTGAGTGGAAGAATGTCCAATTCACCTTTGTTTCTGCTGCCAATTTCAGTGTGGAGGAAAAGGCAGGATTCTTCTGTGGGGAAGGCCAGAAGTGCCCATGATTGGGGCTTTCCTGTGGTCTGCTAGGTGGTGGGATTTGTCCCCTCCCTTCCTCCCTGGTGCTCCAAGTGCTTCCTGTCCCTTGCCAGCCCATCCTGTCCACTCCTCCCCAGCCCTGCTTCCTGTCTGCCCAGATGCCTGCTGCAAGGGCAGAAGGTGGGTGCTCTGGGAGATCTTATAGCCCTCTTACCACTTCCCTGGTTTGACCTCCTTCCCATCTCTGAGTCTTTTCTTTTTGTCATATCCTGGTTGGAAATAAAGCCCAGCCTGGGTGCCTGGCTGAGTACAACCAACTCCTCTGATCGCCGCTTCTCAGATGCCTCCAGCATTTGCAATTGGTACTGTGACCAGGCTCTGAGTTATAGGCTGCCAGGTAATTGATCTATCCCTCCATCAATGCATATTTATCAAGGTCTTATTGTGTGTGGGGTCCTGATGAGGCTGCAATGAGCAAAGAGTACTGTCTGCACGGACCCGTACAGTCTAGCGTAATGTACTGTAATTGGTTTGTGGGTATCATCTGGTCTCTTCACCTAGACTGTTAATTTCTTGCTGGCAGAAAACTTATTTTCTGGTCCTTTTGTGGCCTCTGCACAGCTTAATACAGTGCTGGGCACAACGTAGGAACAGTTGCAGTGGATAATGTATAGTGAGTTATAAAACATTTATAACTTAGGAAGCATTTTTCATACACACAATCACATTTTTTAATTGAATTCTTAGGAGGCAGAATAAAACTGAACAAGGTTGAATCTGAGTAGTTTAAGAATCTTGCAGTTCTTAGAATACCTATTCAGTAAATATTGTTCATCATTTATTTGATGAGGATAGGAGAAACTATCCTTCCAGTTTTTCTTTTTAAAGCAAGGGATTTATATGCACCTTATAGAACATCAGAAACATTTGTTTTTATAGAGCGTGCATGTGTTTAAAAAGAAGAGTATGGAAGGGCCTAGAATGAAAAAACCTTTGTCCCCACTCTTCCTTACCCCCTATTCTCCTTCTCAGAGACAATCAATTTTAATGTTTTGTTTTCATTTCTTCTGCACATGATGGACATGTAAATAACGGTGGGCAGAGGTCAGATAGTAGCATTGTGAATAATAGTCACAAATTCCTCCTATCCTGTTATGTTCACCCCTTTGCAAGGTGACTTTGCAGCCCCTTCCATCAAAGGCAAGGTCTATTTCCACCCCTCCCCCCCCCCACCTTGATTCTGGGTTGGCCCTGGGACTTCCTGTGTCCAGTAGCATAAGGCAGAAGTGACATTTTGCAAAATCTAAGGCTAGGCCTCAATGGACCTTTCACCTTATTCTTTTGACCTTTTGGAATGCTGTCCTGAGACTGTCATTTAAGGACATTGATCTAGCCTACAGAAGAGTGAGATGTCATGTAGATGAGAAATGATGAACCCCAGTAGACAGCTGGCATTAACAGCCAGATGTTCAGGTAGGGCCACCTTGTACTGGCCAGCCCAGCTGTTTTTTGAGAATATAGCCTAGGGTGAGCCCAAGAAAAATCAATGGAGGAACTCCACAGAATCATGAGACATAACAAATGGTTGCTGTTTTAAAATACTGAAGTTTCTGGTGCCTGGGTGGCTCAGTTGGTTGAGTGTCTGACTTTGGCTGAAGTCATGATTTCACAGTTTGTGAGTTCAAGCCCCACATCTGGCCCTGCATTTGGCCAGTTACCTTTTGATGTTTTTATGTTTTTACGTTTTTATCTACATAACCATATCATTTGTGAATAAATCAGTATTATTTCTTTCTTCCCAATCTTTGTGATCTCTTTTCTTGCCTTATTGCATTGGCTACAACCAGTACAATGATGAATGAAAGTGAATATAGAAGGCATCCTTGTTAAAAAAAAAAAAAGACATCCTTGTTTCATTTCTCATCTCTAGGGGATGTCTACAATATTTCACCATAAAGGTATTTGCAGTAGATTTTTGTATGGACACTCTATCAGATTAAGGAAATTTACTTCTATTCCTAATCTGCTAAGAGTAAATTATCAGAAGGTTTTACTCTACCTATTGAGATGACTGTATGTTCTATCCTCCACCTTTTTTGTTGTTAATGTAGTGAATTACATGAACTGATTCACAAATATTAAGTTACCCTTGAATTGTTAGAAAAACCCTATTGGATTGTGTTGTATAATTCCTTTATATAGCACTGGATTTGCTTTGTTAATAATTTGTTTAAAATTTATGCTTTTGTGTTCATGAAGATGATTAGCCTGTGGGAATCCTGAGAGCCTAAATTTGGTTACTTTCATCCAGAGAGTCTGGGCATTTGTTTCTGGTCCTGGTAGCACCCAAGAATTAGTGGTGCTACCAAGAATACTTCAGCCCCCTTTAAGAGTCTTATATTAATGGATGAATTTCAGATTAAGCTCACACACTTTGCCTTGGGCCAAAGAGTTAGTCTTCAGATTGCAGAGGTGTTATCAACATTTGCCTCTGGGTCAACCTTGCCTTTTGCCTCATTACCATCTCTTTTGTTTTTGTTTTTGTTTTTGTTTTTGTTTTTGTTTTGTAATGGGTGCATTTATATATTCAAGATAAATAAGCAAGGAATAAAATCACCAAAGCTAGAAACTGTGTTAGCCTTTCCACAGTTTTTCACATTTTGACTATGCTTATGCTGTAGCCAAACATCAGATTAAAAAAAAAAAAAGGCCACACTGCCAAACATAGCATCTCATGCAAGGCTACTCAGCACGCACACACAGACACACACACACATGCATGTACATACCCTTCAATTTCTCTCTCTTTCCTCGATTTACTAATATAACCTGCAAGTATGTATTGCACTGTTCTCCAAAGCTTGTGTATTCTTTTTAATAGAAATATTTAAGATGGCATTTCAAGCACAAGTAAACATTCTGGTTATATGAATCCAAGTCATGAACAACAACAACAAAACAGACTTAAAGTATTGAGAGGAAGTTTGGAATTATGATTTTAAAAGAAACATATGAACATGTGATATCCAAGAAATAAGGATTCCACATTGCATTCTATCAGAGACAGCACTGTGACAAAAATAAAGGAGAGGAGAGATAGACACATCCCAGTTATCATCTGTGCTAATTGGGACTGGGAAGCGTTTGTGAGGATTGGAGCAGACAGTACAGTGCTCAGAGCAGCAGGATGGCACTCTGTGTCTGGCCGCATTGAGCTATGTGTGCAGCTTCTTTGTGAAAGAAGAAAACTGGGAAACAACAAAGGTAGGGTTTCTATTTTAAGCCAGAGCAAAAGAAAGGAAAACAGACAATGAACCGGAACCCTCCATCTCTGCTGTGGCAACATTTCAGCCTAAGAACCTTATTCTTCCTTCCACCTCTTCTCCATGTCTTGGAAGCTACAGTTCACCACAGCAAACAAACAGATATGTTTTGTCTATGACTATGTTAATATTTATTTATTAGAAAACAAAGTGGCAGTAGCATTATGTATGCATTTATTTACTTTTATTATTAAATTTCAGTGAATTTTTTATGTACAGCTTTGGAGTGTTTTCCCCAATCCTAGATTTCCTGTGTGTCCTGTTCATTTTATTATGCAAAGTTCCATAGCTTGGTGAAAATAATGCAGGCATATATAGGGCATGAAACATGAAGTTATGTTATACTGGTCGCTGCTCCCTCCCATGGGTCTGGCTCACTTATCATTTTCCTTTGCTCCTCTCTGTCTCCTTTTCTCTCTTTTCCCTCTATTCCTTTTTTTTTTTTCTTTTGGACTTTTGGTTTTTAGAGACTTCCTTCACTTTCTTGTGATCTGAGCATTGCATTTGAAATCATGTTTGTTGCAACTTATATGAGACTTAGTTTTTAGCAGCTGGACCCTTCAGAATATTCAGCCCACTGTGCTCCCAGAGTGGAAGTCTATCCACTGTCATCCTGTATATGTGTGCTAACATTTCACCTCCACCCATTGGCCCTTCTAATATTCTGCATTGTTGTTGACTTTGTCCCTTTTTATTCCTTTAGTTTCATATTCACGTAGGCTCTGGAAAAAGAGGAGATAAGTGTGTGTGTGTTCATGCATTATTCTGAACTGCAAAGCAGAACAGGTTTTTTAAACTTAAGATTTAAATATGCTCTGCTTTGTTCATTGGTGGTTTTAACTGCACAGTAAAAAAAGAGATGAAAAGAAAATAGAAATGTCAAGATAAGTTCTAAGGAAAACAAAATTGTCATTTAGTTAATGAAGTTCAAAATGATGAAAAAAGAATATTTAACACTTTCAGAAAGTAACTTCCAAAGATTTTCAAAGCTTTTTTCAAAAGTAAGTCTAGCTTATTGTATGAAAGGGGTCATTGTCTACGTACTTATTTGATCATTTGAATAAATGATGCCATGAGGTAATGACATTCTATTTTGAAATAGTATTTGAGTTTTTGGAATATTAATCACTCTATTCATGGAGGCGATGGGCTACTTACATGGCAATAGTTTAAAAGCCTTCTTGAAAATAAGTTTCAAAGTTGCTCTTTTTTTGTTTTTAATGTCTAGCAAGCCCATGCTTTGGGCAGTATCCTTTTCAGCTGATAATAATACTCATATATTCACTTGACAAAAACACTTAGAAATATACTTTCAACAGTATCTGCAAAAATGGGATTCTCCACTAGCAGTTTGGGTAGTTCAATGCTGTAGGGAAATGGTGGTTAAGAGAGTCTCTAGGACCACGTCCCTTCCTTCTGCACTTGAACGTCAGCAGCAGGTATTCATCATTGCTTTAGCCTCCTGGCACCCACACCCCTCCTTATAGTGGTTCAAATTTCTTTCAGAGCAGCAGCATTCTTAACTATGTGCAGGGAAATGGCACATCAGTGGATGTACATCCTTTCGGAATCTAAGGGCTCTGTCTCTCAGAGTCTTCAATTCCAAATCTTGGTAGCAGTAAGAAGGCCTTAGGCTTATGTTTAGTTATTAAGCCTCTTTCCCTTTATGTCTCTGTCTCACCTTCTCTCTCTCTTTCTGTCTCTTTCTCTCATACACACACACACACACACACACACACACATGCACTCACACACACACACACCCCTTTGAATTTGTCACAAAGAAGAGATAAATAATTGGAGTCATTTAGTCAGTTGATGATCTGCCAAGGTCTCTGAGCTGTCCTGTCACTGACACCTTTGAATATATCTATTTCTGCCTCTTCCTCACTTGGTTTTCTTGGTCAGCTCGAGCCATGGAAACTTCCTTCTCAGAAAGTCTCTTTCTGCCAAGACTACAGAGTTATTTTCTGCTGTTTGCTAACAAACTACCCAAATGTGATTCCCCTTATGATACAATATGACTGAGGGTCACAGGCCACTGAACATGTTACAGTTAAGTGATGTTGGTGACATTGGTCAAACCCACTTATTCAACAAGCTGGAATTGTAGTATTATTAAGCAGACAAGAAGACAGTCTTTCTCTCCACTGTGTTTAGAACCATAGGAGAAGTTATTTGATATAGTAGAACTGAACACTACTTTACTGTGATTTCTTTTTATAAACTTGGAAATGGAAAGAGATTCTGCATAAGAGACTTTTTATAAATAGAAGGAATGACATTGTACAGCCATTTGTTCCCTTCAGCCAATCTAAACGGACCAGAGAAGCTACACTCACGTGGTAAAACTGTTTCTATTTTCCTGTATTTTCTGCTATCATTTTAAAATTCTTAAATAATTTATGAGATATTTCCACATAAGAAAATAACAAAATCCATGTACTAGTGTATTAATAGGAATAGGTTCAGGAGCTTGTAACAAAAAAATGAAGATTAGTGGCTTAAAAATGTTTATTTTTTGACCATGAGAAGAAGTTTGAATGTAGGCAGTCCAAAGCTAATACAGTATCTTAGAGATGTCTGCAACGACCATCCTTTTTTCTTGCTCCTTCTCCACCTTTAGCACCATCTTGGGTGACTTCCGTCCTCATGATGTGAAGATGGTCATTGCCACCACCACCTTTTTTTTATCTCAGGCAGCAAGAACACAGAAGAGTGGCTTCTCCATACACAGAACTTGGTTGTCTTTTTGTTTTATTGTGTCAGGAAGTCCTTCCCTGGGACTTCTGCATACCTTGCTTTGGCCAGAACTATGTTCATGACGCCATTCCAAGGCCACAAGGGGCTTTGACAAAGTAACATAACCAATCTCATCAAAATTGGAGTTCCATTAATAAGAAAGAAAGAGATAATAGATATTGGGCAAACAACCCACCAATGTCTGCTGTTACCTACTACTAGGATTTAAGAGATGTTAATATTTAAAGAGAGAGAGAAAGAGAGAGAGAGAGAGATGTTAATATTCTGAAAATTTGCTTCAGATCTTTTTCTATTAAAGACATAAACTATGACAATAAAACTAAAGGCCTATCTGCATCTCTTTTCCCTCCTTTCCACTCCAGAACTAACCATTATCCTGAAGTTGGTGTATGTAACTCCTACATGGATTTTTATACTTTTACCACATATAGAAGCTTGGTTTCTGATAATGCTGGGCTAGATAATTCAAGCCTTCCTTGTGATATATATACCTAAATGCTGTCTAAAGTATATATAGAGATTTTTTTCTAGGCTGTATTTTAAAATCTAGTAAAAGTGTTAAAGAACTGACAAAATTATATTTTAAAAAAGAAAAAAAACCACTATCAGGCTAGAATTTAAGGGAAAGAAGGAACCAGACAAGCAAGTTCAACACCACCTGCGCTCAGCACAGAGGTGACCTTTACTGTAGTGCCCTGGGTTGGGTTAGGGGCAGATATACTTCTGGTTTGCCTTATTCTGAGGGTGTGGTCTTTTGGGACAAGCTTGATATGAAAGAGGGCATCCTATTAGATTGCCAGTATCAGAGTAAACTCGGGGCACTTCTTTTTTTTCTCACTCCATGAGAACAACAAAACTGAAGTCCAAGTTTGCCTAGATCAGCAAAAGCCCTCGGGGCAAAAGTAGTTGTAATGCTCAGGTGTCCTACTTACATAGATGGACTTTCCATGAAGGCAAGGACAAACTAAAACTGGAAAAGCAATTAATATTTGCAATTTCTCAGGCATGTTTTTCCTAACCTTTTGATTTCCTTCCTTCCATGCTCTTTGAATTTATTCTATTTTGTCTAATTTCTTTGTCTAATTTCTTAGACTTTTTTTTTAATTAATAAGGCTATTTAAAGTCGTAAGTTTCTTTTCTATAAATACTGCTTTATCTCTATCTCCCAAATTTTGATATGCTATATTTTATTTAGTGATTTATTACTTTGACTTACAAATTATGTATAAGTATATATATTTTTACAAACATACATAGGAAATAGATGATACATTCAGAAAAGTGTATAACCATAAACAGGTGGCTGTATAAAATGTTCACAGTATAAACAAATCCATGTGACACCATCCAAATCAGGAAATAAAACAAAGATTTCATAATCTTTGTATTTTAGCTGAATTATTTAGTCCATTTACATTTAGTGATTTCTTCTATGTTGCCAATTTTTGAAGCATAGTTAAATAATCTTTTTAGATTTTTGATTTATTATAGTTCTAAGCCCCATAATTATTATATTTGATAACACTTCCTGAAGAAGGATTACATTTTTTGTGAGTTTTGAGTTTTAAATTTTTGAATTGTGAATTCATATTCAGCATGCTTTATTTGTGAGAATGCTGTGCAAACTAGATTGAGGAACTATTTCTTCCCAATGTTTTTGTAATGTAAATTTGAAGCCTTAATAAGACATAGGCCAAGGGTTTTAATTTCTCGGTTATATTACTATAGGCCTAATCAGGAGAGAGAAGCCACAGAACAATTTAAATTAAATTTAAGTGTAATATAAGGGATTGTTAAGCTATGGTAAACGTGTATAAAAGTCTATAAAGAGGATGCTAAAAGGAAGGAAAAACTTGGAATGGGGTGTTTCCCCAAGGCTAGGGTCAGACTTGACTGAGATGTGGTTCAGCTCACAGGAAGGCAGAGAAGCTTATTCAGCTGCCTAGACTTGAGCGGGTTCACACTTGCTGGGCAGGCAGGAAACAACTTTGAGGGTGCAGGCATGCCACAGCTGTTATGTGTGTGCACACAGGAATTTGAGATGCCACTGTGGGCTTGAAGTGTGGAGCGCGTGGTATCTGTATTAGGAGAGCCAGGAAAAGTAGTCACCAGGCCTGGGCTGGGGCACAGAGGTCACTGAAGGACTGTACTGCACAGTACACGACTGGATGTCCCACATATTCGCACTGCGCACCAAACATGCAGCAAGAGCAAGAAAAAGCCAAACCTAGCACACGGGAGCCAGGAAGAGAGATGCCCTCCTCCTGCAATGTTCCTCCATCGCCCTCTACTGACAAAGCATAGTATCATGCTTAACTGCCAAGGAAAATGCTTAAGGCGTCCAATTCATGATCATGACCAGGTACTGAAAAGTGAATTTGTAACTGAAAGGCAATGAATTGACTAGCACCCCATCAGAATTGACATTTTTCTTATCCAGAACATGAGTGGAGACGCACTTCCTTGATCTGTGGGCCAGTAAGCACATTATTGTCTACCTTTCTCTGAAGGTGTCTCCCTTTGAAAGTTCTGGCTTTGTGAAGGTGGGGGGTCCTCTTCCCACCCCCCACCACAGGTGGACTCAGGGACTCCTTGCTTCTAGGTGGGCATTGAAACCAGAACTCCATGGAAACCGGTATCAATGCTACCTCATCCAATTGAGTAGCTGCTCTGTCAGCTCATCGCTGACTAGTTTTCTTTAGGTTCTCTCTTTGTTATAATCACTGGGGAATTTCCCTTTGTGGTTGTGAACTCAGTTATGCCATACAACGGAAGAGGCACTCTGTTGCCCCCAGCGTCTCTAAGTGGTCTTAGAGGGAAGGTTTTCTGTCTGAATTACTTTGGCAGCTTAATACCCGTTCTTGTTCTCTCTTCCATTTTCTTTTGTAACTTTCTAGACTAGGTAACTTCTTGAGAACCATGCTGGAGGGTTTTAAACATAAATAAAATAACCCTCACTACAAATTGCATGATGGAAATAAACCACCTCAGGCTTGGTGGAGTGGCTTGTACAGTGGTTGTCCAACATTATTTTCATGTGTGCATTTGAAAAACACCCCAAAGATGCATTTGTGGCAGCAAGGAGGGATTTCAGTTTCTATCTGAAGGCCATGCATACTTTGGTGAGTGTGTAACCAATTTCAATTTCATTGGTAATGGAAGATGTCACTTATTCGTAATAACTGGAACCCCATTTCTGATGTATTTCAGCAATGTATTAGCACAACATAGACCATTGTGCTATAAATTGGCCTTCTCCTAAGTCTAATTTTGGAGATTGGTGTGTTATTTTACTGGAGGAATTATTGCTGTATAAATTTAAGAAGTTTATTCTCTGGACTCCTGACACATTTTTGCATATATCTAGTTTACTTGTCTGATATTTCCTCCATATTAGGAGATCTTTGAGGATGGGATTTTGTTAACTGCCCCAGGGCCTAGCACAACTCCAGAAAGGAGATGATAAATATTTGTTGAATAAATATTCTCCTGGGTTCACGTAGTGAGCAATAACTCAGCATAACTTGTTTGGGAAACAACTTCTGTACTTTGAAACAAAAGGGATATGATGGAATTGTAGCTGTGAGGGTAAGCAGAACTCAGATTTTGAAATGTCTTGTACACCCTAGGATTTTGGGATTTTCCTGAGGGCATGGAAACCATTCAGGAGTTTCTGTCTGAAGGGAGACATGATCAGACATGTATTTTGGAAAGATCACTCTGTCAGTTTTATGTAGATGATGTCATTATATAAATGGCTCTCATTAAATATTGGTGGAATGAAAAAGGATGTAAGAATGAATTAGGGAGGGGCACCACAGCTTCCCACAAGCCGGCTTTTCTCCAGATGGAAGGCTTGCTGAGAAAGTGTTCTGGGGTGAATTGTGTTTCCTCTCTTACCTCATTTCATATGTTGAAGTCCTAATCTCTAGAATCTCAGAGTGTGACTGTATTTGGAGACAGTTTTTTTCAAGAGGTAATTAAGTTAAAATAAAAAGCATTAGAGTGGTCCCTAATCCAATCTGACTCATGTCCTTGTAAGAGGAGGAGATTAGGACACACTGAAAGCCACCAGGGGCACATGTGCACAGAAGAATGACCATGTGAAGAGGCAGCAAGAAAGGGCCATCTCAAGCCAAGGAGAGAGGGCTTCTGGGGAAACCGACCCTCACAACACCTTGATCTTGAACTTTCAGTGGCCAGAACTGTGAGAAGATAAATTTCTGTTGTTTAAGTCACCCAGTCTATGGAATTGTGTTATGGAAGCCCTACCAGATAATAGAGAAGGCTTTATAGGTTGGCCCGATGTGGCCGTCTCCACCTACTTTTGTATATATTAAGGCTGTTGTACAAGTGATGGTAAAGAGCTCTTCTCTTTCCACTGATTGGAAGACTCAAGAGAATTGGTAAAATCCCCTAGAGAGGATTTTACAATAGGCATAAAAAAACATATCCCCATATGTAGGAGATGTAGTATTAGAATGTCTCGCCAAAGTCTTCTCAGGGTTGTTTTTTTTTTTTATATTTATTTATTTTAGAGAGAGAGCATGTGAAAGGTGAGGAGAGGCAGAGAGGGAGAGACAGAGGATCTGAAGTGGGCTCTGCACTGACAGCAGAGAGCCCAATGCAGGGCCAGATGCAGGGCCAGATGTGGGGCTTGAACTCACAAACCGAGAGATCATGACCTGAGTTGAAGTTAGATGCTTAATCGACTGAGCCAACAGGGCACCCCCAGGTTCTCAGGTTTAAGGAAAGCATTGATCAGATTTCAGCAGACCTTGTGCGGAAGAAGAGGAACCATTAAGTGGCATCATGAGGTACTTCCCAGCTTTCTGGGTCATCATTAATTACTTCAGTTATTTATTCAGCATTTATGAAACATGCAAATGTGCCAGGCATTGTACTTTGCATTGACGCAAATAACCAGACCCTGCCCTTTAGGTTAATTAGAGTAACCCAGTTAATTAACTAATTAGGATCAATTAGACACAGACCTTGACTGGTGCAAGGTAACAGTCCACTAGAGCAGACAGACAGGAAAACAGATAATATAAAAATAACACAATCAGGGTTATACTAGAGATATCATCTGAGTGCTGTGGGAATACAGTGTACCTGGAGAATAGGGAAAGGCTTCACACAGGTGATATTTAATAGGGTCTTGAAGGGTGCATAGGAGCTCATCAGGCTGATAAGGCTCAGTGTAGGGAGGGCATTTTAGGCCATGTGGAAGGCTGAGGTATGAGGGATGGTGTCTTCTGGGGATCAGTGAGGACTGCACTGGAACAAGATTTCTGAAGGTGACATCACAGGGCCATGGGGGATGAGACTGGAGAAGTGGGCTGTTACCAGAGATTTCGTGGGTAGTGCGAGATTTCGTGGGTAGCCACTGTGGACAGATCTGACTCTTCAATGGATCATCTTTGCTAGCTTAATGACACCTTCTAAAAGGACCCCAGTAAACATTATTTGGCTTTCTGGTTGCATTCCCTGCTGCTTTGCCTCTCTGGCCTATCTTTCTAGTTTTTCTCTATTAATCTAAGAAAGCTACCCAATATCCTGACAATTGTTCTATTCAAGGGAGTCAGATTTGGTCTCTGTCCTTGGAATAACAGCATAATTAGAGTAAAGATTACTGTAAACCTTTTTGTTAAAATAGCTCTCATATTTTTAAAATTATAGCTTTATTGAAGTGTAAGTGATAAAATTGTATGTAAAGTATTTAAAATCTATGTCATGGTGATTAGATATATGTACACATTGTGAAAAGACCCCCCCCCCCCGCATCTAGTTAATTAACACATCCATCACCTCACTATTTATTTTATTTTATTTTATTTTATTTCATTTCATTTTTGGTGAGAACATTTAAGTTCTACTCAGCAAATTTCATTTATACAATGCAGTATTGCCAACTACAGTCATCATGTTTTACATTAGATCCTTTTATATATTAATACCTGAGTAGTTCAATAACAATAAGGATCTTTAAGTATCCTTGGGATATCTAGAGCGACAATAAAAATGAAGAAACTTTTGCAACTGAAGAGATTATGATCTTAAAAATTCACAAAGATCAAATTCTATTGTACATGTGCCTCTGTTAGTCTGGCTGCACACATCGCCTGACAGTGATTTGCTCAAAGATTTCAGACTCCATGTACCTTCCCTCCCACACTCCTTGTCCATTGACTTTCCTCCCTTCCTAGCCTCCTGGCCTGGCTATCCACTCCTCAGAAACAATCCTCCTGGATGGTTCCACCCATTAGCCTCCTTCTGACAGCATTCTGTCTCTCATCTGTGTATTCTATACCACTTCCTTGCCCTTCTTAACTTCCCTCACCATGCAGCTTAGAGTCCAAAGCCCATTCCCACAAGTGCTTTTTGCCAATGAACCCTATTGTCCTTTCTCCCTGTCCCCTTTGCCCTACCCACATGGCCAACCCTGTTGCTGAATAAATTCAACTGTGCTTCTCTACACCTACCTCCAGGCTGCTGAGTGGGGCTGAAAAAAAAGCAGTTACTCAACCACAGATCCTTGCTCCTATTACATAGTTCCCATCCTTACCCGTGTCTCCATCACTGTTAGCACAAACCTCTTCATTTCCTGGTCAGCTCTCTCCACTTCACCAAAGAAGCCTTCTCAGGCCTTATCTACACTCCTCAGTGGAAGACACCCTTGTTCCTCTCCCTGCCCTTTATTCTCAGCAGAAGACTTCACTTCCTACTTCAGCAACCATTCATGTTTAGTGAGCACCTACTCTCAACCAGGCCCTGATCGAGGCTCTGGGGATGCCATGATGGAAAAACAAATCCCTGACTCATAAGGTTTATGTTCTAATGGAAGGAGATAAATGATGAACAAATCGATAACTGCATGGGATGCCAGGTATGATAATATAAAGAAAAGTAAAGTAGGATACAGGTAGGATACAGTAGAGCCATGGGGTGCTATTTTACTTGGAGCTGAGAAGATAACATTTGTACAGGGAGCAAGTTGTGTGTCTATCTGGTGGAAGGAAGAGTAGAGCCTCCATGGTGAACACAAGCTAGGGAAGTGACAGAAATAGGGAGGAGGTCAGGGTGGCTGGAGCAGAGGGAGGAAGAGGAGGCTCAGGCGGGTGGGGAGGAGGTAATGACTTAGAGTCAGGAGCCACTGTGAAGACTTAGCTTTTTCTCAGAGTGACAGGGGAGCCATTGGAGGACTTTGAGCGGAGCAGTGACAAGATGTGCCTTAGGCTTTAAGGGGATAATGCTGGCTGCTGGGATGAGAAGTGACTGGGGGTGAGAGTAGGAGCAGGAGTCAGAGATGCCAGAACTGTGCTTCCCCTCGGGAGGGGGTGTGTGTTTTTAGTTGTACAGAGGTGACTGGTGGAGGCTTTAGTGGAAGCATGGAGTGGGAGCAGTGAGGGGGATTTAAAAAGGCAAGAAGCACATCTTGTGGATGCTGGGAAGGCTATGGAAACCCAAGAGAAGAGACAGATCTTGCTGATTTTGCTAACCAGCATGAATTCCCTCCCTATTCGGGAGAGTCCTTCACTGTGTGGGGGTTGTTGAAATGCAGAGCTGGACTCCCTTTAAAGAAACTCCTGGCAGCTAGAGAATAGGCTGGGGACTAGGCTCAGCCAACTGGATGCCCACACCTGAAGCTTTCAGTTTTGATGGAGTGATTCATAGAAGACATCCCACCACCTGAGAAATTCTTCATGATGGCTGCAGCGAGAGGAGAATCTTGCTGGTGGCAATGATACCAAAGGCAGTGTCTCAGGCACAATCTTCCTGTTGGGGGTCAAGGGGTCCCTGACTGGGCTTCCTCCCTCACATCCTGCCTTGTGCAGGCCTGGGTTTCCTACCTTCCTGAGTCAGTTCCAATACTTGCAACCAAGAACCTTGCACATGCAATGGCAGAAGATTGTTTTTTGGCCAAGAGTTTTGCAGAGTACTACTTTCTAAAGAAAGTCTGTTCTAATTTGAGCCACTCTGACTCTAGACGTGGGTGAGAGGTGGTCACAGAAGCTATTCAGTATGATGTTGTATTTAGAGAGGAGGAGAGTGGGGTGAGAACAAAGACAGGAAGAAGCAAAGACAAGATGAAACAAGTTAAAATGCCTCATGAGATCAATTTGAGTATCTCAGTGTAAAATCGACACTTTTTTGCAACTTTTTTTGTTTTAAAATTATTTTAACAATTCTTTTGAAGAAAGCTGCTGATTACATTTTAATTCTGTTCTTGAGAGTCCTTAGTTGGATGTTCTGATAATGTAGGGATTGTTTCCTGTGGAATAGGGGAAGTTGAGCACACTCTTTGTGTGTTTTTGAATTTCTTCAGCTCTTCAAAATTCCAGAAGCCTAATTCTGTTATCAGTTAGAAACTTCAATTCCAAATAATCAGCATGGATAAAACAGTCAGGAGTTTCAGCTGTGAAAACTCAGTTTCTTTTCTCTGTTCAGGGAAGGAATGTGAAGAATGATCTCAAAAGCTTCCTGCAGCCCTAAAAATCTGATTCGACCTGGAACTATTACAAACTTATTGGGGTATTTTAAACATGCAGAGAAGTGAAGAAAATTCAGTTACCAGGCACGAATGTATTTATCATGTCACTTTAATAAATCTTAACATTTTTGCAATATTTGCTTTGGATTTTTTCTTTTAGTTTTTTTTTTTTAATGGCCATGTAATAAAATTCAATAAAATGGCTTTTTTCCTTCTTCTGGTATACAATCATATTAATTTTTTTCATTAAAATTTTGTAGTAAAGTATACGTAACAAATGTTTGCCATTCTAACCGTTTTGAAGTTACATTGTCCTGCAACCATCACCACCATCTACCTCCCGAACTTTCTTCATCTTCCCAAACAGAAATTCCCTCCCCATTAAACGATGACTCCCATTCCCTCCTCCCCCAGCCCTTGGAAGCCACCATTCTACTATTTTTGTGAATTCCATCCCCATATATTTTAGTACATTGTAGATTGATGATACTGTTACAGTAAGGACACATCCCCCCCAAAACCTCCTTCTATAACCACAGTGTCCCTTAGCCCCTGGCAACCACTAATCTGTTCTCTACCATTTTTTCCTCCAATATAATAAATGGAATTATAAGGATGTGACTTCTTAAAAAAATTCTTTTTAATGTTTACTTATTATTTTGTGTGAGAGCGAGACAGAGCAGGAGCAAGGGAGGGGCAGAGAGAGAGGGGCACACAGAATCTGAAGCAGGCTCCAGGCTCTGAGCTGTCAGACGCAGGGTCCGAACCCACGGAGCTGAAACACAGGGACCACAGACCACAAGAGCATGACTTGAATCGAAGTCAGATGCTTAACCCCCTGAGCCACCCAGACACCCCAAGGATGTGACCTCTCAACATGGGCTTCGTATATGCAGCATGATGCCTTTGAGGCTCATCTGAGTTTGTGTCTTTCGTTCCCTGTATGCCCCTTCAAATCCTCTCCAAAGGCAACCACGGCCCTTAAATAGTATTTAATTCTTAAGAATATTTTTATAGTTATAGTGTATACAGATTTAGCTGCAAAATATATACTCCCTGTTTCCTATAACTTAAAATTTAAATAAATGGTGTTGTAATGTACTTGCCATGCTGCAAGTTGCTTTTATAACTCACTGCTCTGTTTATGTCATATTAATGCTGGGTTGTTAAATTTCACTGTTATATTCTATGACTATATCACGTAGATCATAGATTCATCCATTTACCTATGAATAGACATTTCTTTCCTGTGTGTCTGTCTCTCTGTCTCTTTATCCCACCCTGACCAGCTGTGTTAGGCCTCCTGCCAAGGGCCGCCAGTCCCAAAGCAAGCCTCAGATGATCAGAAATGTCTGCTCTGAGGTCAGAATGGGAAAATCCCAGATCTCATCTCTAAGCTGGCTGCTTCCTTGACTGAGTACCTGGACAGAGGTCGTATCTGATACTTTGAGCCCTACCTAAGCCCAAAGGTTCAATGAGGTGTCAATCTAGGACGTGTATTAGAATTTCTAAAAAAGCCTTTAAAAAAAAGGAAGAGAGGGGCACCTGGGTGGCTCAGTTGGTTGAGCTTCCAACTTTGGCTCAGGTCATGATCTCACCATTCATGAGTTCGAGCCCTGCATCTGGCTCTGTGCTGACAGCTCAGAGCCTGGAGCCTGCTTCAGATTCTGTGTCTCCCTCTCTTTCTGTCCCTCCCTCGCTCATGCTGTGTGTCTCTCTCTCTCTCAAAAATAAATAAACACCAAAACTAATTCAAAAAAGAAGAGAAAGAAAGAATTTAAAAATTAAATCAGAATTTCCAGGGCAACAGTGTGTGTGTGTGTGTGTGTGTGTGTGTGTGTGTGTGTGTGTGTGTATTTTTTTTTTGTAAGTCCCCAGGTGATTTTAAAATGTAGCCAGAGTAAAAACCCGATTTAAAAAGTGAGGATGAACAAACACCCCCAGACAGACAGCTTTTTCCAGGCTTTCTTCACCAGCTGGGGAGCTGGCCTCCAGTCCCCAAGTCCAGTAGTTGAGGTTACTCTGTCCTCTTCCTACCTTTTTTTAGTTCCCTGGACTTTGTGGGAGCCAAACTCAGCCACCTGTATCTGCTCCCAGAACCTGGGCCTGGGCGCCCTGGCCTCAGTCTTCTTCCCTGATGAGGGGTTTCTTTTCTGTTTCTAGGGTATAGAGACATTTATCTAGTTTCCGAGACTTCCTGTGGTTTATACATTTTCTTGACTTGTATTTCATCATTTCTATATGTTCTATATGTTGAGATATTGCCTCAGAGCACAAACTTCTAGAAATGGTTTCTATCTCAGACTGTTGAAAGCACACATCACCTGCTGGAGGGCTGCTATTGTGACTTCAAAGGAACACACGCTGCCACCTTATAAATAGCTTCCTTTTGTGTTTTACTGTTTTAAAGCAAAAAATTATTGCTTTTTCCTATTTCAAAAGTAAATTGTACTCTTGGGGAAAAGTTCCAATGCTGTGGAAATATATGATTTAGAAAATAAGTCTCCAATAATCATTTCCCTGAAGATAGTTTTGAGTATAGTTTTCCATATTTTATGCATTTATACACATACTAATTTTTAAAAAATAAAAAATGGAATTTTATTGGTGAACTGAAGGGCTGTTGAGTTTTGCACTTAGTTTGTCATGGAAATCTTTCTGTAGTTAGATACCCACATTATTATTACTGGATACATTGTACTGCAGTTCACTTAGGGATGGCTATTTGTAATGTTTTCATCTTGGCCATCACAGACAATGCCGGAATAAATGTTCTCACATGTCCATCTCTGTGCATTTGTGGAGGTCAAAATCTGCTCTGTTTCCTTGGAACCCACATTTGCTATCAATGTGCATTCCTTCCAGGAAGGAAAACCAGCCTGGGGAGTGTGGAGCAGGTCAGTGGCTGGAAGGAACACGTGGTGCTCCCTTGAGATGCTCAGTCCTATTAGAATCAACTTCTTGAGCCTCTAAACTCTCAATGCCGTGCATATTGGAGCAGATGCCCTTCGCTTCACCTTCTCTTTAACCTGCCCAGGTACTAAACATCAGCCTCTGGAACGTAACTTGGAAGGTTAACTTGGAAACTTTTAGTGCTGTGTTTTTCAAACTGCAGGGCTGTGACCTATTAGTGGGTTATGAAATCAAATTAAAAGATCACAAATGAGCAATTAAAAAAATCAAACAGAACAATACTGCAAGTATCAGAGCATGTCACATGAAGGGTAAATGTTGCAATTTTATTTCAAGGGTGTGTGTGTGTGTGTGTGTGTATGTGTTGGATATTGTCTTAACTCAGATTCCTTGGAAGCAGAGCTCCAGAAAAGAATATGGGTGTCTGTGATGTCTTTAGGACAGAAAAATGAGGAGGGAACTGGAGCAGGCAGGGGACCAGCTGAGCAAGGGTGTACTCGCGCCTAATCCCATGGTTTGAATTGTACCAGAGCTGGTGATGCCTGAGACAAGCAGGTAGTGCCTTGTGAATCCCATCAACACTGGCTATTGTCTGCTCTGAGGAACAGAGTTACATAACCTCCAGAAAGGCAGCTCCTGCTCAGCTCAGATTAATTCTCCAGAGGCGGCGGCAATGGTCTTGACAGCTGGGGAATGGGTACACCAGCCTGCGTGGGGTTACCAACAGTGTCCATTCCGGGAAGTTTTATAAAATGTGTTTCTAAGTGTGCTTCAGGGTAAAAACAAACAAAAAAGAGTTTGAAAAAACACTAGTTTTAGAACAATTATGTCCATCAACCTGTGGGAAAGAAAATGAGGCCTCTATCACCCTTTTCTGTATTTCATTAGACAAAAGCAAATTCCCACATGCAATCTTCATTACAAATTCCCCATCGGGGAAAAAGCCACCACAGAAAGGAAACAAAACATACAGGATGTTCTTTTTTGTTTTTTTTAACTGAGTTGAATCCTCAGCAGCTTTTTTTTTTTTTTAAGTTTATTTATTTTTGAGACAGAGCATGAACAGGGGAGGGGCAGAGAGAGAGGGAGACACAGAATGGAAGCAGGCTCCAGGCTCTGAGCCATCAGCCAAGAGCCCGACGCGGGGCCCGAACTCACGGACCGCAAGATCGTGACCTGAGTTGAAGCTGGACGCTTAACCGACTGAGCCACCCAGGCGCCTCCAGGATGTTCTTAATGTTTTAAACTTAAGCCTTAAGACACCAGCAGCCACCTAAGGAGGCTTAGAGCTGTGTTCTCTGGCTTGGGGCATATCAACCTGGGAATTCAGGGGTGGGCGAGCTGTTAGTGGGGCCTTGAAACCATGAAATAAGTTTGACACGTTTGCAAAGCACTCATTTTCCCCCGGGAAATGTTTTAAAACATTTTTTATGACCATGGAGCAAAATATAAAATTCACATGGGCTTTGAAGATGAAGAATAAAATTACGAAGAGATCCCAAATTATAGCTTACCCACTTTAGACTATGCTTTCAGATTCCCAGAAATTCTTATTCATTGGCCAGTTAGACACTCAAGGAGAAAATTAATGAAAGCAGCAGTTAGACTACCTTTCCCCTTTCAGGAGGGTGTAGTTAACATGGTCCTCCAGATTCCAAGCAGTTTGCGGGGGCTGACACCTGACAGTCTTGGTCACCAATCCTAAACTACCAGAGACATTAAGTTAGTCAACGGATGGTTATTAAACACCAACAAGATACCAGCAACCGGGGAAAATGAATGAACAAGACAGACCATCCTGCCCTCATGGACTATTCTGGTCAGAGGATTGAGACAAAATCAAATAAATAATGCAGGAGTCATTAGAGCTGCTCATCAAACCTTTGTGGCTTTCTGCCTTTGGGGCACAAGTGCAGTGGTAGGGTCCCTTGTGAGTGGGTGGGGACATTGACTAGTTCTGGCCAATGGGTTGTGACTAGAAGTGATTGCGTGTCCTTTCTGGGCTAAGCAGTTAATGTAATGCTCCCTGGAGCTCTCTGCCCTCTGACACAATGACCAGTGAAGCGTCCATATGGTGGCTGCCTCATCAGCTGGGCCTGAGCTAAGCCTCCCAGCTGCCCCCTAACATAATGTGGAGTGAGAAAGCAATAAACTGTTGTAAACTCCTGAGGTGTGGGTCGTTTTATTACTGAAATGTAATCTAGACTATCCTGTCTCATGCAAAACAATAAAATAAAATATTATCAATTGTGATAACTGCTGTGAATAAAATTAACAAGTTGCTAATATAACATGACAGAGAGTAGCCTACGGGGTCAGGGAATGCTTCTGTGAAGATAGGAAATCTAAGCCGGCATCTATTAGACCAAGGTAATGCAGACTTTCATAATTGTTTTTGCTTTATTGCAGAGAGAAGCCAAGTAACTCTAGAATCATAGATTGAAAACAGTCAGGAAAATGGAGATGTAGACCTGCCTAGGGTCCCATGGCTCACTGGTGCTCTAACTTCAGCATGTGGACGTGGGTCCATACCCTCTCCAGTAGGGCGGCTGCTGAATGAAGCAAGTGAGGTGCCTAGGGTGCAACACTGAAGGAATCTACTCTCTGGGGCATCCTTTACATCCTGGGAATGCTGGCGTTGGAAAGGTTGTGCCCTAAGGGGCCCACTCTTAAGGAGGCACTCGTCAGGGTCATGCAATTCTGGAGTGGACACCTGGATGTGAGTGCCTCCTTAAATGTTACACCCTAAACTCCTCCTCACTGCACCCCAGTCCCAGCTCTGCTCTACACCAGTGTTCTGAGTAAGGACTTAGCAAGCACTCAGCATTCAGGTAACTGTAGCTGTGTCCTTGGCATACTGGGTGTATCTGCTGATGTAATCTGAAAGGCCCTACATTCCTTGGGACCATGTGACAGCACAGCACTTCAAGATGGGGAAGTGCATGGTTTTCAGATGTCAAAAACTGACTTCTTCCCAGAGTTCTTGAAAAGGAAACCAAGCAAGGAGACGAGAGAGTGAGATTTCCAGAGTTTAGGAAGGGCTTCAGGCTGGATGAGGCTGTTTTTCCCCTCAGTGCAGAAAAAGTCTTTCTTCCACTCTGAAAAGGATAATTCCCAATGAAAAAAAAGGATTAAATACAGTGTATTCTTCAGTGATGTGCTAGTGACTAATAGCACCTTCTTTTCCTGGAAGCAGGTTTGGGGATGGAGATAGGAGAGAGAAGCTAACAGCAGACAGCTCCTCTGTGTGGGCTCAGGCTGCCCGTTGGCATTATGAGCTTGGTTTGATTACCCCCACTTTACAGAGGAAGGACCCATCTCTTCAGAGTCGAAGGCACTTGCCCATTTGAACACAAGTCTGTCTAACTCTTATCTACTTGAGGACAAGGGGTAACAGTCAGGATAAAATGTGGTGGCCAGAAATGCTTATCTAGAGGGGAGGACATTTAACAGAAAAGAGACAAAGCCACCTACTTTACATAGTTAGCTGTTAACCCAGGCCACTCGATTCTGTGTAAAGTTTCACAAATCCACCACCTCCTGGATCATCATTCTTAGGCAATTTCTAAATACCTAAATTGCAAATATTTTCTCTCAGTCTTTGGCTTATATTTTAGTTTTCTTAATAGTATCTTTGGAAGAACAATTTTTTTTTTTTTTTGGAGAAGTCCGTATATCAGTTGCTTTCTTTTATGCACCATGCTTTTGGTGTCATATGTGAGAAGTCTTTGTCTAATTCAAGATAATAAGATTTCCATCTATGTTTTCTTCTTGGAGTTTTGTGATTTTAGCACTTACATTTAATTCTGTGGTGCATTTTGAGTTAATTTTGCTCAGCCACATCTTTTGGACCCTTCTCTTGACAGATGAGGAGACCGAAGCAAAGGGGCTTAGCTCAGCTTCTAACGCAAACTGATGACAGAGCTAAAATAGATTGGTAGGGTCCCTTCCAGACAAAGTGTTTGTTCTGACAGAAGCTCATTCAAGTCTACATCTTCCAGCTTTGAAGCTGTGTGATTGTTGCCTCTAACGTCACTTGTTAAAAAGGCCTTCTTAATGTCTAACCCAGGTGTTTCTTATCACCTCAGGTCCACTGTGTCTGTTCCTCAACTCAGTAGAAGCACAATTGTTTAGCGTTGTTGTTTATACACTTGGAGCCAGCTGAACTCATCCCATCCACATTTCTTCTAGCTAAATAGCTATGGCTTCTTTTCCTCCCAGGGGCTGTTTCTGCCCCTGCCAGGCCTTGTACTGCTTCTCCACACTTATGTCCTGTATGTGGCACTTGCCGCTTGGTAGTGAACCTTACAGCTCTGAAAGCAGGGGCAGGCTGGGAACACGTAGTTGGGTGGATTTCCCAGAGGATGCTGGAGGGAAAACGGCTGCCAACCTCCATTTCAATTTGTCAAGCAAGGCAGCTGGAATTGTTCAGCCTTTCAATTTCTGGAGATCTCTTGGGGAGGGGGAAGGCCGGGGCAGTAGGACCCGAGAGGAAATGTTGGGCCAAGGGAACTCAAGAATCATACTTGTCACTCAAATGCAGAGCTGACAGTTTATCCTCTTGTAGTTTGAGTCCAACTACAGTATCCGTTCTTTTCCCCTGGTCCTGAAAGATCACATCAGCGAGTATCTGCCTCTTGATGAGCAAATTTTTAAACTTTCATAATGTGACTGGTAAGCTGGGAGCAATGTAGATGTCCCTCTGTACAAGAATGGAAAAGGGGTATCCGGTGGAGACATACAGAATGTTCTGTGGCAGATGCACACACCCAGCCAGGTGTGCATACACCCAAGAGTTTGGAAAGACCTTACATATACGGAGTTGAATACAGAAGAGTAAGATCTAGAGCATAAATATTGTTCAAAAACACCTACAGTCTTCAAAACAACGATCCGTGTTTTTCAAGTATACATGCTTGTATCAGGCCATGTATTAAGCACGTAAGAGCAGACGTCTAGTATGGGGAAGGGAATTGGAGTGGGGGTTCATACTAGTTTCCTGAGGCTACTGTGACCAGTTCTCACAAACTGGGCAGCTTAGGGCAACACACAGGTATTCTCTGACCATTCTGGAGGCCAGGAGTCCAAAGTCAGTATGACCATGCTGAAGGCAAGGTGCTGGCTGCTCTGGAGACTCTAGAGGAGAATCCACTCAGCCCCCTCCAGCGTCTGGTGGCTGCTGGCACTCCTTGGCTGGTGGCCACATCATTCCAGTCTTGAAGGCCAGCATCTCCAGGTCTCCTCATCGTCACAGCACCCTCTCTGTGCATCAGGTCTCCCTCCGCTGCCCTCTCATAACGGTATGTGTGATCACATTTAAGGCCCAACCACATGATGCAGGATATAATCTCCCTATTTTAAACTCCTCAATCTCTGGGTGTCTGGGTGGTTCAGTTGGTTGAACGCCCAACTCTTGATCTCAGCTCACGTCATAATATCCCAGTTTGTGAGATCTAGCCCCGCGTCTGAGTCTGTGCTGACAGCATGGAGCCTGCTTGGGATTCTCTCCATCCCCCTCTCTCTGAGTAAATAAGCTTTAAACTCCTCAATCTTGTCTGCAAAGACTACCCTCCTTTTGCCATGTAAGGTTACATTCACAGGTTTTAAGGATTGGGAGGTAGATATCTTCTGGGAAGTCATTTTTCAGCCTATGATAAGGGCCTTTACTCTTTTTCTTTCACACCTCTCACCCAGTCCCTAGAAAATAATGTTGATTCAACTATCAAAGTATCTGGAATGGACCCACTTCTGCTACGTCTGTGGCTCCCAGCCAGCCTCACTGAAGCCACCAGGACTCCTCATGGGTCCCTTGGCTTACTTCCTTGTTTTTTTACTGTCTACACACCATCCAGAGTATCTTTTTTATTTATTTTTATTTATTTATCTATTTTTTAATTTTTTTAACGTTTATTATTGAGAGAGACACAGAGCATGATCAGGGGAGGGGTAGAGAGAGAGGGGACACATAATTTGAAGCAGGCTTCAGGCTCTGACCTGTCAGCACAGAGCCTGACACGGGGCTCAAACTCACAAACTGTGAGATCATGACCTGAGCGGCAGTTGGATGCTTAACTGGCTGAGCCACCCAGGCGCCCCGTGGAGTATCTTTTTTAAAATGTTAGTCAGATCCTGTTACTCTTCTGCTTCTCATTTTCTTACTCTGCCTTAGTTTCTCTTCATAACACTCATTCACCTGTTGATACATATCTATTGTTTACTTGTTTATCTATTTCCATGATTAGAATAAGCTCTGTAAGAGCAAACACTTTAACTGTTTTATTCTCAGTAGGGGTAAAGCATTGTAGACGCTTTCAATAGTTGTTGAATGGATGAGCAAAGGGGGAAAAAAATAAAAAGAGAGAGGCTTTGAATAGACTCCTGGTGAAGGTGTGTCATAAACTAAGGAGTACAGTTCGCTGTTGTATTGTCCCGAGGACAATTTATCTAGTCCTAAGGGTACACAACGGGGTGGATGGCTTCACCTTCAGGCCACACCTGAGCTCTGAGCTCAGTTAGCTGACACGTCTCCAGAGCTACTTCCCCGGGGACCTGTCTATCCAGGGCAGTGTGGTGGCATAAAGCAAGTGTGGACTTTGAGCACAGTCTGACTTGGAAGCCCCAAGTAGATTATCTTGGGCAACTTAAACTTTCTGAGTCTCGGCTTTCCTAACCTGCTAAATAAAGAATTGCAATTCCTGTCTGGCAGGAGTATTCTGAGGGTAGAAATGATGTAGCTAAATAAAATACTTGTTACTCTGTTCTGTACGCAGGGGACCCTTCATTGCATCAGACATTGAGATCCATGGCTTTATGGTGATACTATTGGCTAGGGCCTCAGAATACCACAAAATAACCCTAATTACTTCACATCATGATTTTCCCATGGCAGAACTTTGTTTTTGGTACACTGTGCTATTGGTCAATAAAAAAGGTTGATTAGTGATCAAGGTCAGGCATCTCGGTATCTGGGAATGCAGGTCTGTCCCACCCACTATGAGAGGGGCCCTGTTCCTCCGTACTTTGAGAGTGCCACTGGTTCACCTCTGGCATCGCCCTCACCACACTCTGTTGTAATGGCCCACATAATTGTCTAGGTTCCACACCAGAACTCTTTGTGGAAAGGTAGTGTCTTAGTTATTAATTTTTGTATGTTGACTATTAAATGGATAAATGATACGTGACATACATTTTATATCACTAGTACTATCCAATTTAATTCATTTTCAATTAAACTCAATTTAATTCAATGAACATTTGCTTGATGCCGTGTGTATCATTCTAGAGATTGTGTGTTATTCCCTCTATGGGGACAGAGCCTATAGTCTTCTGCTGGGGCTGGAGAGGAGAAGTTGCAAGGCTGGTAAGGGAGGGAAATGAGATCTGGGGCTCTGACTGCTCCTTGAAAAGATTTTACCAATCCTTCTGGTAAAGGATTGTTTCTTTTAAAGTTTATTTCTTTTTAGAGAGAGAGAGAAAGTGGGGGAGGGGCAGAGAAAGAGGGAGAGAGAGAGAGAGAGAGAGAGAGAGAGAGAGAGAGAGAGAGAATCCCAAGCAGGCTCCACACTATCAGCACAGAGCCCAATGTGGGTCTCGAACCCATGAACCGTGAGATCACGACCTGAGCTGAAAACAAGAGTCAGACGCTCAACTGACTGAGCCACCTAGGCGCCCCCCCCCAATCCTTTTGTTTTTAACTTCTGCTTCACCCCCTACTTCTAGATATACCTGGTGCCACCACTTCTTGGGCCTTTAGAGGGTTCTGCACAATATATTGGGCTGCTTCTTGTCTTCACAGTATTGGCTTCTGATTCAGCTTTCTCAGGGCAGTTAGGTCAGGTACCACCTGTGCATTTGTTTTCTAGCTTCAAAAAAACTTTTTCTGTACTTTTCTCCTCTTCTCTATACTTAGTTCTTGTGAGTTCATGCCTGCTTCTCCCATCCTTTTAGTGGGGTGTAAGTAGGAAAGACAACTGTATTTGTTTAAAGTGTATCTGTGTGTGTTTCTTATTGCTACATGACAAATTACCACAAATTTAGTGGCTCAAAAACAATTTATTATCATTCTGGAGAGTAGAAGTCCGACATGAGTCTTACTAGGCTGAGATGTTGGCTGGGCTGCATTTCCTTCTGGGAGTTTTGAATGAAAGATGGTGTTTTCTTGCCTTATTCTAACTTCTTGAGGCTGCCTGCATTCTTTGGATTGTGGACCCTTCCTCCACCTTCAAAGTCAGTAACAACGGGTGAAGCTTTTCCACATGGCATCATGAACACCTCCTCTTCTGTCTCCCTCTTCTACCCTTAAGGACTCTTGTGATTACATTGAGCCCACCTGGATAATCCAGAATAATTTTCCTATTTGGAAGTTAGCAGATTAGCAATTCCCTCTGCAACTGTAACCCTCTTTCTCACATAAGGTGACATATTCACGGTTTCCAGAGATTAGGGCATGGGAATTTGGTGGGGCAGGGAGACTTAATCTACCTATGGCAGCATCATTAACTGAAACTTAGAAATTTGAAATTGAGTTTGCCACCATCTCCTATCAAGACTTAACATGACTCCTTAAATATATATATATGTATATATGTGTGTATATATATATGTGTGTGTGTGTATATATATATATATATATATATATATATATATATATATATATATTTAGGGGGTGTCTGGGTGGCTCAGTCAGTTGAGCATCTGACTCTTGATTTCAGCTCAGATCATGATCCCGGGGTCATGGAATCAAGCCCTGCATCAAGTTCCGAGCGGAGCATGGAGCGTGCTTATGATTCTCTCTCTCTCTCTCTCTCTCTCTCTCTCTCTCTCTCTCTCTCTCTCCCTCTGCCCCTCTCCCCCCGCCTGTGTACTCTCCTTCTCTAAAATAAAAAATAAAAAAAAATTTTTTAAAAAGACTTAACAAACAAAAAAAAGACTTAACATGACTCCAGATTTAAAAGAAACTTAAACTTCTCATGTAATCCACATGTCTTAAATGTTTTGTGTGAGTTTCCAAAGATGTATAGAAAATGGGCAATACTTGCTCTGAAGTCATTTCATTCCTGCAACAAGGTAGTGGAAAAGCTTTTGTTTGAAGAACTTAAAATTGTAGTGGGTTGAATAGTGTCTCCCCAAAAGATATGTCTGAATCCTAACCCCCACTCCCTATGAATGTGAACTTATTTGGACATGGGGTCTTGGCAGATACATTAAGTTAAAGATCTTAAGATGAGATCATCCTAGGTTTAGGAAAATCTAGTGACTGATGTCCTTGTAAGAAAAAGAAGAGGGACATTTGAAGCACAGAGAGAAAAGCCATATAAAGATGGCAGCAGAGACTGGAAGACAGACACAGGCCAAGGAATGCCAGGATTGCCTGAAGCTGCCAGAAGGAGACATTTGGAATCCATCGTCTCTCGGAACCTCCACAAGGAATCTACCCTGCTGATGATACCTTGATTTTGGACTTCTGGACCTTACTGTTATGAGAGAATGAGTTTCTGTTTTGTTTTGTGTGTGTGTGTGTGTGTGTGTGTGTGTGTGTGTGTGTGTGTGTTTTAAGCCACCCACTTTGCGGTGCATTGTGGTACCAGCCCTAGGAAACAAATATGGTAAAGCTTTCGCCAATTTTTTTCCAAGTAGTAAAGTCAAACAGATTGCATTAACTACATTTTACTTAGAGAGACTATTTGTTCACTGTTAGAACAGTCCCTGTGACATTCAGAATGTTTATAGGTCGTGTCCACAAAGGCAAAATCAACTGGATATGGAAATTACAGAGGTCCCCCCTTATCCACGGGGGGTATGTTCCAAGATCCCCAGTGGATGTCTGAAACTACAGATAGTACTGAACCCCATATACACGATGTCTCCCCCTATATGTACATACCTATGATAAAGTTTAACTTATAAATTAGGCACAGTAAGAAACTAACAGTAATAATAAAATAGAACAATTATAACAATATACGTAATAGAAGTTATGTGAATGTGGTGTCTTTCTCTCAAAATATCTTATTATAGCGCACTCATCCTTCTAGTGATGATATGAGATGATAAAATGCCTACATGATGATGCAAAGTGAGGTAAATGACATAGGCATTGCAACGTAGCATTAGGGTACTACTGACCTTATAACAATATTTTAGGAGAATCATCTGCTTCCAGGGAAAGGTTGACCAAGGGTAACTAAAACTGAGGAGAGCAAAATACAGCTAAGGGGGCTGTGAGGGGGGCACTGTAATCCTTTGGCAATAAAACCAAACATTTACTGAGCCAAACTGTGTTAAATGTTTTACAGTCATTATTTTTTTTTTTTAATTTTTTTTTCAACGTTTTTATTTATTTTTGGGACAGAGAGAGACAGAGCATGAACGGGGGAGGGGCAGAGAGAGAGGGAGACACAGAAATCGGAAACAGGCTCCAGGCTCTGAGCCATCAGCCCAGAGCCCGACGCGGGGCTCGAACCCACAGACCGCGAGATCGTGACCTGGCTGAAGTCGGACGCTTAACCGACTGCGCCACCCAGGCGCCCCTTTACAGTCATTATTTTATATAATCTTCCTATCTCTCTATGAGGGAGGTACTATAATAAACTCTTTTTCATAGGCTTGGAAACTATAGCAGAGGGAGGTAAAGCTACTCAGAAAACATTCTAGCCTAGGTCTTTCAAAACCCTAAGCATTTATGCCTGAAGATCCTGATTAGCAGTTGAATCTTTCAAATCTTCTAAATAATTGCTCACATCTCTCCTTTCCATTGTCTGAGTGGAAAAAGCTAGAAAGTTCCACAGTTCCTGCAGCCAACCCTAAAAGTTTAAAAACGATTATGAGTTGAATAAATCTAGAATATTCCTTCTCATTCATATCATACCCGAAGGCTTTCTCTTAAGAGAAGCTTCTGAAGAGTCAAGTCATTGAAAAAATGTTAGAAGCTGCTGCATAGATCTGACTGATACTCACTTGATTAAGAAAATATTATCTTTCCCCACAGTTAGGCTTTTATCAGAGATGAGGAAAGATAGCCGAACTGCCAGGTCAAAGACTCAGAGAATTCATTACCAAGACAAATAGGAAAAAAAGAGGAACTTTAAAAGGCTCTGCAAGACTTACTGGAAATGGCAGGGCAATCATTCTTTTTGGTATCTTCACACATCCTGTTCTGTTCAGGAAATAAAGACAATTTTGTAAGCCTGATGCATAGTAGGTTACCCAGTGGATGATTTTCCTGGTAAATACCTTGATGATCTCCAGTTTATTGCAAGTTGGTTTAAGCAAAGTTAAAGCCAGAACCAGTGGGTGGCTATAACTTCAACGGCGGTTTGAGTAGAAGATAAGCGCACATTTCTTTTATCTTCCACTATTGAGATTATGTCTGTTTTTGCTCCCAGGATCCCTCATTCTTGTGATAAGCCTCAGGGTTTACTCATTCTATGATAATAATCTTGGTTCCAATCTCTTTGTGGAAAGGAAACCAGAAATTCTGGTCCTTCCCTCTTGTCCTCTACGGCCAGACACTGCTCTCGCCACAGCTCAGGGCACTGCTTGCTCTCCAGCTGGCCTTGACTACTCTGGTCACTAGAGGACCCAGCTCAGAGCTGGGGGCTGGGCCATGCCTCTCCATTGTTGATGTCACTGTCATGGTGATGTCATGTGTAGAGGTGAGCCTGCTGATGGGATTTGGAAGTCCTGGTGTATGCTTCCTTGCTCAGGCCTGTCTTCCCCCAGCAGGACTGCTCCCTATAGCCTGGAAATTCTTCCTCCTCCACTGCCAAGGACTATGTCTGGGCTGGCCTCTTGGGCTGTCACTGGCACTTTTCCCAGGGTATCTATCAGTTGGGCAGAATAATCCAAAGTATAGGATGGGTGCTGACATCAGGGCAGTGGTAGAAAATAAAATTGATGGGCAGGGTACAGGCAGACTATGGTGGATCTGGGATGCTTGGCCAAGGGCCCCTGTGAAGGTTTTGAGCTGGAGGAAAAATTACAACTGAATCCTGCCTGAAATTCCACCTCTACTTCTGGCCACTGCAGCTTGTGCCTCAAAGAAGTTATTTTCTGGTAGCGTCCCTGGTTACCCAAGGCAGGAAGGCAGTGAGAGGCGAGCTGACATGCCCACACCCCCTGACCCATCCTAGGGAGCCTTCTTCAGGGTCCCTTCCATTCAGTCACTTGTCCTCTCTGTTTCTGACTCTCTGAGGGACCTGGAGAGCTGGGACTTCTCTGCACAGTGATTATGTCTGAGACTCTTATTTACTGAGTCTGTGGCTCGCTGCCTCTTCTCACCTCCCTTCGGTCCTTCCGGTGCTGCTGCACCAACCCTGGCTTTGGAGCCATTCAAGGAGTTTGGAAGGAGTGCTACATTAAGGACTTCGGTTCCTTTCAAGTTTCACAAGGGCAGCATATAGAGCAAAATGAGAACCAGAGTAGGGGTCAGAACCCCGGCTTTGGGGCTGCCCTCTGACGCCCAGCCACAGCACCTGCCCTCACCAAATCTCAGTTTTCTCATCAGTCAAATAAAGGGGAGAATCAAGATAACTCCCAGAGGTACATGCAACTCTAATATTTGATGATTCTGGGTTTTGTAACTCTACTTATTCATTTTGTATTGTTTTCTGAAAACTTGACATCCTGGTTGCTGTTCCCTCTCCTCTCTGTACACTGATGGGTACAGAATGGCGTTTTAATCACCTTGGCATTGACATATTTTAGAGCATATTTTATCCCAGTGAACATTCAGAGTGATCCAGAGAAGCACAAACTTGACGTAGGTTATAATTTTTAATGTGGCCATTCCCTCCTTCCCTCTTCCTTTGTCTCTGTCATTCATGAGTGTCTGCTTACACCTGTCTTAGGCATATTTGCTTGCTTGAAGCTCAAAAGATTCAGAGAAACAGCATTTCTGATCTTTCTGGGAATGGGCTGCCACTCTGTTGGCTGCTTTAGAGGAGGGGGCAGGGACGGGAGTCCCAGCCCAGATCTGGACAACCTCTTTTCTCATTTCTTGAGTCCAAGATCTCTTGGGAGCTGGCTCTACCACAAACTAGCTTTGCCTCAGTTTCCTCACGTGTAAAATGGAGATCGTAACAGTATCTACCTCATAGGGTTGTTAGAGGCTTCCTATTTCAGAATCATCTGTAGCACTTGTCCAAAATCCAGATTCCTGGGCCCCAGCTCAAACCTCCTAAATCAGCATCTCTGGAGTTTGGGCCCAGAATCTGTATTTTTAGCAGCTCTCCTAAGCAACTTCCATATGTGACCGTCTTGAGAACCCATGCCTTACATATCTGGTGCTTCCCAGCACGCCCAGCGTTGTGACCTGCATCCGCTCACTTAAACATCACCATGACGCTGAGAGGTACACCAGTGACTTCCCTTCCTTTCTCTCCACAGGAAGCTGCTGTCCAAGGTCACACAGTGTCCCCAGACCCCATCACCCAACATCCCCTTCCATGTTCTCTCCTATTGCTGAGTTGTCTTGCAGGGAAGGATGCTAGCATGCAGCCCGTTACAGAATTTGGCTTGACTTCTTTTCATTTCTTTGTGTTTGGTGGGTGAGTTTCCTTGCTCCTGTTTGGCAGATAGCCATCATTTTCCTTTATAAATGCTTTTATCTGTGGCCGCTTTTATCTTATCAGACTCACAGTATGTCTTCGTCTTTCTGCTCCCAAAGATAATTCCTGCTTTGCTATATGTCATAAGTGTCATCCCAGTCATGGCTCAAAATAACAAATAGGGTTGTTTCAAGTGAGGAAAGAAAGCTGGCAGTGCCTTGCTCGGAGAGAGTGAAGATTCTGAGCTTTCACCTGTCTGTTCCTGCCATGCCCTTTAAAGGACACTTTGAGAGATGTAGGGGACCCATGTCCCCTGATATGTTAGGGGAGATGCTCTTGAGCACCTTGGTGAACTGAATAAGTGAGATGAGTTGGGAGAAAGTGGGGTGCTTGTTCTGAGCAGGTTGGAGCAGTGCGTTGGGGACATAGATGCCCACACTTACTGAGAGGTATGAGATGTACCAGGATCAGGGTGAGAGAGCACAGCTGCCCTCTCTGCAAAGTGACTAGCTCAGAAAGAAAGTGAATTGGCTCCTCTGAGAGAAGCAATGCCCCCCCCCCCAATCCCCCAGCCCAACCCTGCTTTGAGGCACTTGGTTTGCAAAAGACATCAGATTTGCCTGCTGGAAATCGAATGAGTGGAGTCCTGGTGTCTGGCGTGGGAGGTAATGGTGGTAGAGGTGCTTGTTCCATGCCTGTGACAGTGCAGAACCATCACTGTGGGCAGTGACAGTACAGGGTGTGTGTGCAGCGGGGACACAGGGGTGTGAAGCCAGCGGACTTTAATGCCTGTTGTTGCCTATTACAAAACATGTTGCTGTTTATCTTCTCTTTTAATAAAATTTGCTGTGATACATAGTGGTGGGCATACGCTTGCATGCTTGGTGCCCGGTTCCAGGCCTACCTGCCCTCCGGAGTGGGTGGGGGGGCCTTGTGTGTGTGCCCGTCTGTGGGTGGAGAGAAAACAGGGCATATCATGGGCATCTCAGATATGGATTTCCCCAAAGGATGGATTCCTGTAGTGATGCCACGCAGAGCAGGGTTTCTCCACCCCAGCTCTATTGACCTTTTGGGCTGGGTAGTTCTTTGTGGTGGGGGATGTCCCGGGGGTGGCAAACAGAATGTGGTGGGGGATGTCCACTGGTGTGGCAAACAGAATGTCTCCAGATAGTGTCAAATGTTCCGGGGGGAGGTGGGGGTGAAACCACCTCTGGTTGAGACCCACTGTCGCAAATGAGTAAGAGTAGCATATTTTCAGATGCTCTGGGGCTCCAACTGGTTATGAGAACACAAACCTTTCCATGAGGCTCTGTGGCCAGAGTTCTTGCCAATTTAGCACGGCCTCCTTCATACGTTGAGGCTTCATTGCTTAGGATGGCCCCTGCTGCCTAGAACCTTGACCTTTCCTTTCTCCCAGGCTTTACAGCCACCTCTCAGGACCTATTTGGGCCAGCTCTTGCCTCTGGCTCCACTTCAAGTTCCATCTTTCCTGCAGCCAGAAGCCCCACCTCTGTTGGGCTAAGCTTCCAGAACGGCAGCTGCTGCTCCTTGGGGGCACCTTCCTCAGGCCAGAAATGGCCCTGTTTAGCTCCCCACATGCCTGAGTCACCACCCAGCAGGCGGGGAGTCCTGTCGTGCTCTTCCGAGTAAGCTTCAGTGGGGAGAAGGCATCCGGGGCCCGTGTCCAGGACTTTGCTGCCACTGTGCGCTGGCATTCTGGGCCTGATGTGTGAAGCCACGTGGTGGAGTAAAACCTGCCCTGGCAATTAAACCATCTGGAATATTTGTTAAAATCCAGGTTCAGGGTTGTGCCCCAGGACAAGCCGGGGGATTGGGAATATGCTTTCTCAGAGGTGCCCAGCTGACAGGGCACAGCTGAGGTCAGGAAAGACCCAGAGCTGAGTTTAACCCCTGAGCAGCAATTTGTGTCTTCACCAAGGCCTTCCTCCTCCTTGACCCTGCACTTGTTGATCTGGTTTTTAATCTTTTGTTTCACTTTTCTTGTCCTTACATTTATTTCTGAGTTGAGATCTCTAAAATCAACCAGTAGGGGTGCGTGGGTGGTTCAGTCGGTTGGGTGCCAGACTTTGGCTCAGGTCATGATCTCATGGTTCGTGGGTTCGAGCCCCATGTCGGGCTCTGTGCTGACAGCTTGGAGCCTGGAGCCTGCTTCGGATCCTCTGTCTCCCTCTCTCTCTGCCCCTCCCCCACTCCCAGTCTGTCTCTCTCAAAAATAAATAAACATTAAAAAAATTTTTTAAATCAAACAGCAGATGTTTATATGAACGTTGGGGTTGGAAGCTGTGGGTGGTGGGGAGAGGGTTTAGAGTTAGAAGTCAAGACACTGGTTCAGGTCCTGCTTCTACCTTGGTCAATTGCTTCCCTTCTGTGGCCCTTGTTTCCTGGTTGGTTAAATGGGGTTAGACAGAAAGCAGGTTTCAACATCTTTTTATTTTATTTTTAGTTCTTAATTTTTAATTTTATTTGAGAGAGAGAGAGAGAGAGTGAAAGAGCGCAAGTGTGAAAGCAGGGGAGAGGGCCAGAGAGGGAGAGAGAGAGTCCCAAGCAGGTTCCAAGCTCCACGCAGAGCCTCAAGTGGGGCTTGATCCCATGATCATGGGCTCATGACCTGCGCTGAAATCAAGAGTGGGATGCGCAACTGACTGAGTCACCCAGGCACCCCTCAAGATCTTTTTTAAAGTGGTGGAATTCTATCCCGCCTTCAAATGAAAACCTATTTGGAAATCCTTTATAAAAAGGTATAAAAACTCTTGTTTGAAGATGGGACAGCCCTCCATATCCCACACTTTCAGGCTTCCCTGTGCCCCCTCATGTCCTGAGGCTTCACTAGAGGAATTCAGCGCTCCACAAGCACAGAGTGAGGCCCATAGGGCCTGGACCCTGCCTCGACATCTGTTTTTGTTTTTTAAATGCTTATTTTTGAGACAGGGAGAGTTAGAGTGTGAGTGGGGGAGGGGCAGAGAGAGACACACAGAATTCAAAGCAGGCTCCAGGCTCTGAACTGTCAGCCCAGAGCCTGTTGTGGGGCTCATATCCACGAACTGGTGTATCATGCCCCGAGCTGAATTCAGACGCTTAACCAACTGAGCCACCCAGGCACCCCTGCCTCAACGTTTGTAACTGGCATCCACAATATCCAGCCTCTGGGTGTGAGTAACTGAAACTCCATTTTTCTTTCCCACCTTAAAGTAAATGAAACAGAAATACTCTTCCACTCCTAGGTAAAAACCACAGCAGGCCCGTAATTTCCAGCTCTCTCTCACTTACGTAGTCACTGTGAGTCACAAAACATGATCTCAATGCAATTATGTCCACTCAAGAGATTAACAAAAACTCTGAACTTAATTTTATTTATTTAATTTTAAATGCTTATTTATTTTGACAGAGTGAGTGAGTAGGGGAGGGGCAGAGAGAAAGGGAGAGAGCGAAACCCAAGCAGGTTCTGTGCTGTTAGCACAAAGCCTGATGTGGGACTTGAACCCACGAAGTATGAGATCATGACCTGAGCCAAAATCAAGAGTTGGAGACTAAACCACCCAGGTGCCTCTAAATTTAATTTTATGACAAATATTTGCCCCTTTCCTGTCCCCCTCCCATTTCAGCTTGCTAGGCAATTTGTGACCCCTTCAGGGTCAGAGAGGAAGGAGGAAGGAATAACAAATGAGGTGTTGACCAGGGCCAGACCCTGACCTCATGCTCTCTGGATTAGTAGGTATTGAACATCACTTTTTCAGTGAAGTGATTCCAGGGTGCCTTCAAGTTTCTCATCACTGAGTTCTCCTGCAGATCCCTTGGTCTGGTACCTGCATCTCCATTCCCTGGGTTGCTGGTGATATTTGCTCCACAGGAGTCTTGAATCTACTTCCTGCTTCTTGCTGTTGAATTTGCTCAGCCCCTCTCACTAGCCTGTCGGTCAGGACCCAGGACAATCCTGATACCCACCCTACCCATCTCCAAACTTGACCAGTGAGAGGAACCCAGGGCAGCCACCTTGGGTCTCTGAATGGTTCTGTCTTTCTGAGGCACAAGTTAGGTGGCAGCCATTGTATCTAGCCACAGGGAGCATATACCAAAGCTCTCTGAGGGAGCCCATGGTGGCCCATCACGAGACTTGAGGTACAGGGGGAGGTGAAGACAGACATGGCACAGTTGCATCTTTCAAGGAAATTTTTAAATTTTCTTTAAGTGGGCTCCACACCCAATGTGGGACTTGAACTCACAGCCCTGAGATCAAGAGTCACATGCTCTACTGACTGATGTTCACTCAGGGAAATTTCCTGATAATTCTCTTTTCTTCACACTCCTTATCCTTGATCTGGCTCAGGGGTCCAGGAGTACATCAGTCCAGGTCCAATTGGGGAGGCAGAATCCTTTCAAGCATTATGAATAAGGAGTATATTCCAGCAATGAGACCATACAACTGTGAGAGGCACTGGGGAAACGAGGGTGAGAAAAGAAAAGGAAGGTTGGAAAAAGGTCGCACAGCAGTGTGGGCAGAGGCAAATCCTCAGAGCTCTCAGGGACAGCTAGAAGCCCGTCTTCCAGCTGCTGGGGTAGGACTGCCAAGGGGCAGGCACCAGGCTGTGCAAGGTTGTCCACTCATCATGGCTGCTCCCTTGGGGTTCACGGCAAAGTGTCTGCGGTGGCCTGGGGTCACTGCTGGTTGGCGGGTCAGCAGCTGGGAAGGAGCGTGGATGCACTGGGGGTGGGGGGAGTAGTGAAAGCGAACGGGCACCTCTGCATTTCTCTTACCTCCTTTAATTCACAGCAACCACCAGAGGGGAAGAGCCACTGCCTCACTTCTGCCTCCCAAATCCCACAAAAATTACACCTGATAGACTCAAATCTGGAACATTCTGTAAAGGTGATTCTGGGAAATGTAGTACCCAGTGGAAACGAGTTGGCACTGGAACGATCCAGTGCAAGGAGTGATAATGCGGGCTCTCTCTTCTTTTTTTAATCTATACTTTACTTTTGACTCACATCTGGTATATCTTAGTGACTAGTAGCGACTTCCAATTTTAACATCCTATTATCCATTCTATGATTCCTCCCTTCCATTTGGCATGTTCAAGTGCGTTCCTCAAAGAAGCAAAAAGCACAAGCCAACGATGATGTGCCATTTGCTACTTGCTCTTGAGGGAACCAGCAAACAGCTGTTCTCTGGCCTCAGGCTACTTTTGAAAATGCAGTCAGTGGTGGGAAAAGGTCATGGGGGAAAGAGGCATGTTTGTGACACACTCAAGCTGGTGACTGGGACTTTAGTCATCGGTTTCAGATGCTGGAAAAGAAAACTCACGGAAATAACTCTTGTTCACAGGGGCTGTTGGTTGTGTTTTCCATGTTACAAAATTTAAGACTAAATTTAAATGCCCCGCATGAAGATGGGTAGCAGCTGTTCGTGATGCTTCAGTGGATTAATTTTCACGTTTGCCTGTAGTTTGGTGAAAAGCAATGGAGGGAGGAAAATGCTGGAAATTGCTTTTATTTACTTATTTATTATTTAAAAATTTTTTAAAGTTTATTTATTTTGGAGAGAGAGAGAGAGAGAGGGAGAAAGCATATGAGCAGGGCAGGGGCAGAGAGAGAGGAAGACTGAGAATCCCAAGCAGGCTCTGTACTGTTGGTGCAGAGCCCAATGCGGGGCCTGAACTCACAAACCTGTGAGATCATGACCTGGGCCAAAATCAAGAGTTGGACGCTCAACCGGCTGAGCCACCCAGGCGCCCCTGGAAATTGCTTTTAAAATTGAGTAGGCTGGAGCACTGAGCTGACCTTCCTCTGTGCTTTGTGGGGAGTTTCTGTGGGTGTGGTACACACATACCACCGCGGGGTCCGCAGATGTGGAGATTCATCGTAGCTACTGCTCACCAGACAGTCTGGCAGCTTGTGACTCAGGGAGAGAGAGAGGGCTATGGAAGAGGGGGTGAGTGGCCTCTCCAGAGAGCTGTCAGAAGACAGGAGACAGAATGAAGCGAGAACAAGCTGCTTAGGAAGTCCACAGGGCGTAGAAACGTGTAACCCAGTGTGAGCAGGTAAGGAGGAAATGACTTAGCCTCTGCTGGGAATAGAAGTGTGGTTCTGTTGGCACTAGGTCCCCAGGAATGCTCACACATCCAGGTGTATCCTCTGCTTGTAAATTCTGTGTCCTCCACACTCCCTTCACCAAGCCGAGGAAGGCAATATTGTGCAATAAAAATAACAACAATATCAGTAATAAAAGCTAACACATATTGGGCACTTATGTGTGCTGAGACTGTTGTAAGTGCATTACATGTGGTAGGTCTTTGATTTCTCCCAACAACCCTGTAAACTGGGTACCATAACTGTCCCATGATCAAGATGCAGAAGTAGAGGCACAGAGAGCTTGAAAAACACGTCCAGGTGGCAGTGAAGGAGGGTTGGCCTATGTAGGGATTGAACGCATCAATTTTGAGGTCAGACCATGAGGTGCTCCATGTTTGGCTTTGGACAAGTTAATTAACACAAATGAGTTTTAGTTTTGCATCTTTAAAATAGGACTAATGATAGTTCCTCTGTCTCAAGAGTTGTGGTGAGGATCAAACATCATTCTGGCATTTGTACGCCTGGTACATAAATTCATCACCAAATGGTCTACTATGAGCATTACTTCCTAGGATCTTTTAAGTCTTTTTCACTCTAGCTTCTCCCCACCATTTTCCTCCCCACATGCCCATACCGTTGCCATCTAAAACCCGTGTGCGTGCACATGTGTGTGCATGCAGACGTGTGCACTCCTGGCCACTGGGGAAGAAGAAAGATGGGGAAATGGCGCAGCCACTCAGAACTCAGGCTTGGGTTGGGACTTACGCAATTGGCTGTGGCATCCCTGGGGTGTCCTCTGCCTGCCACTTTTTGTTTGCTGATTTATTTTGATTTGACACACCAGGGCAGATGGCTGCGGGGGAGGGGGTGGGTAAGAGTCAATATTTGGTGACATGGGAATAATGCATTTGCGGAATTAATCAGCCTTATAATTTTTGGCTAGTTGCCGTGGCTGTGGAAAATAATGTGTCTTGTATAAATCAGAGTAAAGGGATGGCAGCACTTCCCTGCTCCTTGTTTTTCTTTATTCAAGCCTCCTGCCAGCGTTCCTGCCCTCCCAGTCAAGGTCATGCTCTCAGGCACCTTAGGTACTGCCAGCTGTGAGAGGCTCACCAATGGCTCTGAGTGGTGGGCTGGACTTAGTGCCTTTCAGGGGTCATGTGCATTTTAAAAGGGCAGTGGTTCAAAAACCAGCAAACAGGTTTGGAAAATAATAGAATCACCAATGTTTTGTTTTGCCATAAAAGTGCAGTTAAAAAAAACCTAATATTTATAAAAGGGTATTTTAATACTGAAAGGTAGGAAGAACATAATTTCAGAATAGAGGATAGTTCTTGAAATAGAAGAAATTTAGTTTAATGAAAACACTCTCCATCATCTTTATTTCTCATTTCATTGATGACTAGTGAAAGCCTCCTAACAGACTAGCCATGTAAGTGTTCTTTGTATGATATGGAGGCAAGAAGACAGACAACTGAAATAGAGCTTCATTTGGAATTCAAGTGGGTATCATGACTGGAGATGTGGGGGCAGAGGCATGCTACTTGGTTCCTCAGTATTCCCAATTATAAAATGGGTATATCGATTTCCACCTCACTTCATGAGGTGATTCTGAGGCTTAACTAGACAATTTAGGTAGAAACAAATGGCAATCTCTTACCATATTTGAGGGGTCCTTGGGGGGGCAGTGACAGAGGTGTCTTTCGGTGGTGTCCCTAGTGTCAGCTGCATAGAAGGTGCTCGATACAAGTGTAGTGAATGAATAATATACAACAGGTCAAAGGTCAAGGGAGTGGCTGCAAGAGCAGGGAGTCCAGACAAGACCCGAGGGGAGGGCACTCCCAGGACAAGGGGCTTAGCTGTTCCTCCTTCCCCTTTCCAGGCTGGCCACTGCATTATTCTACTTATTCATAAAGACTAGATACAACACCCAACAAGACTCTTAAAACTCCAGTAAACTTCAGCTTGGAATCTAGTTAATTTTCTTTTCCTCCAAGAGAACCGTTCAAGTTGTGACTGTTGTTAATGTTTGTGACACACTGGGTTAGGGTATTGACTTTGGAGCTGGACTGCCTGGGTTCAAACACTGCTTTGCCCACTTAGGAGCTGCATGCTCTTTGGCCAATTTCTTAACCTCTCTGTGCCTCAGGCTCCTTGTTTATAAATGGTAATAATACCAGAACACTCCTCATATATGAGGATGAGATGAGTTAGTACACACCAAGTTCTCAGCATTATGCCTGGCACAGTGTAGGCACTCAGTAAATGTTAGTCTGCTCTTATTAATGCTCAGTGAGATTCCCTCAAAGAATAGGGAGTAAAGGGGCACCTGGGTGGCTCAGTGTGTTAGGTGTCTGACTCTTGATCTCAAGGTCGTGAGTTCAAGCCCCACATTTGGCTCCATGCTGGGTGTGGAGCCTAGTTAAAAAAAAAAAAAAGAATAGAGAGATAAATTATCTTTTCAGTGTCCAAGTAGATCTCAACAGTTTTATATTTTGTGTGTTTTTTAAATTTTTTTTAAGTTTATTATTTTGAGAGAGAGAGAGAGAGACGTCAGGTAAGCAGGGAGGGGCAGAGAGAGGGAGAGAGAATCCCAAGCAGGCTCCACACTGTCAGCACAGAGCCCAACGCGGGGCTTGAACCCACGAACCTGTGAGATCGTGACCTGAATCAAAATCAAGAGTCAGGTGCTTAACTGATTGAGCCACCCAGGCACCCCTAGATCCTAGCAGTTTGCGTCAAAATTTGAGAGAGATGTGTGGCTTTCAAGACTCTGATAATTGACTATTTTGACTTAATATTTTAATGTGTTTAAAGATAGATGGTGTCAATCAAACACAAGGGCATAGTCACCATGGAAACTAAGAAAAAGGAGAGGCCCCAAGACAAAGGGGGGTAGTGTCCATCTGAGCTCTGTCTTGGTTGGTAGTGGTGCCTGGAGAATTAACCCTCATCTTTTCAGGGTTCCCAACTTACTGTTAAGTCAGACTCTAAAGTAGAGATGTTTGCCCCAGGCAGTCTTAACAGCTGCCACCTTTCACCTGCCTAACTCCTCTCTGTCCTGACTCAGGGCCACAAAACACCTTTCCACAGCCAGTGGGCTTCTCTTCCAGATCCACCTTCAGAAAGAGAATGGCATCATGGCCATGTGACCATGATCAGTTGCTCTGTGTCTACTCAACACCAAAGGTCAGATCATAGACCACAGTCAGGTCATTAAGTGAATAACTGCCACACTGGAAACCTCTCAGAAGACAACTGTCAGTCTTTTTCTTGAATTTCTGTAGACAGAAGCCTTTCTCTGTCAGCTGACATAGAGACAAAGGGGTACCTCCCAAGTCCGGGAAGGGCCAGCAGCCAACGTGCTATGCATTGCTGACAAGGGACAGACATTGAACACCCTTGACCAAGATCAGACCCACCTGCAACAAAAGTCCCCAGGTAGCTTTTCCTTCTCTCAATGAACTCTGCTGCTGAGCCTGGCAGATGCTACGTGAGACTCAAAGGGCCCTGTAAGAATTGATTCGGGAAGTGAAGTAAGCCACATCAAGCTTTCGATTGTCCTGGAACAACAGTGACCACAACCATGTCTTTGACCCCAGCTGTGTCACTAAATAGAAGACAACCTTAGTGACAGGAATGTGGGCTGGATCACCTCGGAGCAACTTTCAAAATGTCCTCAGTCCTACTGCCACAACAAGGTCTTAGCAGTTGAGAAGGAGCAAAAGGAGTTAGAGAACTTTCTTCTCTTCCCCACACCCTCCAGACTTCTCATGCTCCAAGCCACCACTTGTGCTGCCATTCCAGCACAAAGGAATGGCAAAAAATGCCATATTTCCCTGTCTCTGACATGCACCCATCCTCCAAAACTCAACCCGAACAGCAGAGCTGAGGAGTTTAGAGGCCCTGGATCCGTGGTTCTTGATGCCTTCACCAAGAAAATTCCTCCCATCGCTTTACTTCATGGGCCCTGTGTTTTGAAAGATTTTCGTCTCCCAGATGAACAGCATTTAATAAGTAACAATAAAATAATTAACCCAAGACTTATATAATTGCCAACTGAACTTTCGCTTGGCAAATAACCATGCTGAATTCATATAATTCCAGCCCCAAACAAAGAAATTTAATGTTTTTTGCAGTCTGGGGCAACCAGATCTCCAGTAAATATACCTTCAGGTAGGCTGGCTTTCTGGCAGAAAATTGCCCGAGGCATCTCAGTGACTGTTGTCTAGGCTCTCTGGAGGTCTGCAGGCCCTCTAATCGGGACCGTCAATCCAACCTCAAACTTCATTTTTCACATAAATTCATGTATTTGTTATATTGGGACAAATGGACAGGTAGCTGACATTTATTGCATTTCTACCATGGACAGGACATTGGGCTAGGCCCTCCTATGTATGTGACCTCATTGAGAATTCACATCATCTTTATGAAATAGGTGGTGCTATCATATCATCCCATTTCACAGATGAGGAAACTGAGGTAAGGGTAAGGCCATACAATTAGTTAAGTGGCAGAATTAGGACACTGACCTGGGGTTTTCTTGTTTTGTTTTGTTTTTTAATGTTTTTTCTTTATTTTTTGAGAGAGAGAGAGAGAGAGGGAGAGAGAGAGAGAGTGGGGGAGGGGCAGAGAGAGGGAAGAGAGGGAGACACAGAGTCCGAAGCAGGCTGCAGGCTCTGAGCTGTCAGCACAGAGCCCAACAAGGGGCTCGAACCCATGAACTGCGAGATCACGACCTGAGCCGAAGTTAGACGCTTAACCAACTGAGTCACCCAGGCACCCCTTTTCTTGTTTTGTTTTAAAAATGTTATTCAAATATAATTTATAGACACTCACCCACTTAATGTGCACAATCCAGTAGTTTTCAGTATATTCACAGAGTTGTGTAATCATCAGTACATTTTTAAAAACTTTCATCACCCCATAAAGAAACCCTGTACCTGTTAGCAGTCACTCCCCATTTCCCCTGCCTCCTCCTCCTGGCCCTAGGCAAACACTCATCTACTTTCTGTCTCTGTGGATGGACTTGCCTGTTCTGGACATGTCATAACAACTGACCCCGGGTTTTAGACTCTAAAATCCACATACACCAAACTCTAGTCGAGGGATCAAGGGAGATTACAAATCCTTTTCATAATTTTATACACTATTTCTTCTTTAGCTTTGAAAGTACACAGAATGCTCAAATGGTACATCCTTCTTGTTCAAAGCCCACAAAAATGCAAATATTATTCCATATCCGAGTAAAAAATGGCATGCAATTTTTTAGCTGTCATATAAACGAATTTAAATGGTTACACTTGCTATTCTGCCATACCAGTCTTCCAGGCAACCCCCGAGCATTCTGAGAGACAAGACCTCTCTGTTTGTGCCCTCTGTAAGCCCTCCTGTCATTTGGGTTTGAGCCAGGTCACCATGGCTGCCTTCAGATTCTCTAGTGTGTCTCCCTCTCTGGGTTCAGAGGGTCCTGGCCCGGGAGGTGTGAAGTCCCCTTCTACCTGAGAGACCTTTCCGTGTGTGTCCCAGCTCTCCTGTTCCATTCTCCTTAACCTTCCCTTACCTGCAAATTGGTGTTGGCAACATGATTTATTCTCTTGCCATCGATGGTAGGGATGTTTAACACCCATGTCTAATCGTTTTCCATAGAGAATTCCCCTCTTGTCAGTTGCTCTGTCTCTCCGATTCAGGTTCTCTTTTCCCAGGTGATTAATTATTCCTGCTAGATTTGTCCTTTGGTATCTCTGGGGTCTGTTCTGAAAGTCTATCTTGAGTTTGGCTTGTGCCTTGGGTATCAAGTGAAAACTGCTCACATCCAGTTTATAGCGGGGCTTAGACAGGCATGAGGAGTTATCACCTCATTCATTGACTCATTCATTTTTTTTCATTGGCTTGTCCGGAGCACTGTCGTCTTACCAGGCACTGGGGTGTGTGGGATATGGCCCCTCCCCAAGCAGTGCTCTTTCCACCAGCCCTGCTTCTCATTTGAAGGACAAATGCATGGCGTATCAGATATGGGTCTGAGCTGGGCTTCACGAAGCTTTCAGATAATCATGGGGCCTCTCTCTGGAGGGTCATATTTGCTGAATATTTCAGGAGGGAATTTTTTTCTTAAATCAAGGGCTGATTCATTACAGGGAAAATTAAAAATTAGCATGATTTTAAAAGATGAAATGTGAGATTTCGAACACATTTTTGGGCTTGTGGGGACTTTCTTTGACTCCACCCTCCCCCATTGCCCCAACCCCACTTATCAGACCCACGCCTAAACCAGCTTCAGGTAGACATTCATAACTCTTTGCTGAGCATAAGGGTCTCTAGGTCCAGGGAGATGAAGGAACCTCTTGATTCTGCTTCTCTTACTATTCATTTTGGAAAATCTGTAGACAAATCTACAATACAGTGTTTGGAACAGTATCTTTTTCACTGGGTCTTTCTGACAGGCATCTGGCAGCGATTTCCCACCCAAGGGCCCAGGTCATCCACTGAACCCTCCAAGCCTCAACCGAAAGTCAGAGAGGTACATCTTCTTCACTGAGCCTGGAATGTAAAAGCTGTTTTGTCACGCAGGGCTGGGCCCTCTTTTCCAGACAGGGGAGGTGAAAGAAGATGTTAATTCTCAGATAAGCACCTATGCTGCAGTGTCTCTGGTTTGAGCCACTGGCAGTGTGGCTGGCATCTGCTTCCTAATCAACCAGTGCCCATGCTCAACTGGTGTTTAAATGTTTTGAAATTCATATCTAACATCAAGTCGTCGTTAGTCTTCTTAAAAAATGTTTACTTATTTATTTTGAGAGAGAGAGAGAGAGAGAGAGAGTACGAGCAGGGGAGGGGCAGAGAGAGAGAGGGAGAGAGAGAATCCCAAGCGGGCTTTGCACTGTCAGCGCAGAGCCTGTCACAGGGCTCGAACTCGCGAACCGTGAGATCATGACCTGAGCCAAAATCAAGAGTTGGCCACTTCACTGACTGAGCCACCCGGGTGCCCCCAAGTATTCTCTATTTTTAACACTTCATCCTATTATATGATCTTAAATGCTTGCTTCTTCCATATGGATGTTTCTAGGCACCCCCTCAGATTATCATGTCTAATTTACAGCCAGGGATGGGGTCACCTCTCCCACCACTGCTGTTGGACCAACCAGCAGCACTATAGTTCAGAGCATGGACTCACTAGCTGTGAAACCTGGGCATGCTCCCTAACTTCACTCTGCCAATTTCTTCATCTGCAAATGTAGCCACTAATAGTCCACACGTTGCAGAGTTGTTATAAAATGGGCTGAAATATGCAAGGCCCTGAATGACATACCTGGCACATTAGGAAATTTTAATAAATATTTCCTGTTAGTTCAAGAAGAGTGTATTGAATATATATGTGGCTGAGAACTTTTCATACCAGGAATAGCTTTATTATTTTGTCTTCTTGTGCCCCAGTTTGGGGACCAACGCCATAACAAAAGAATGAGTCCGTTTATAGGGATAGAGTTACCTTAGTGATTTCCCTTTTTTCCTTTAGGGATTTTAAGGTTCATTTCTGTTCCTTTTCTTTTGACGTTATGTTTCTCTTCTGCTTTTGTGTGTGTGTGTGCGAGCACGTGTGTGTTTGCTACTTCAAGATATGTAATATTTGCTTAATTTCTTGTGTTTTGAAAGACTTACAAATTATTAGTACTTCAAGGGACTGGCCTCTGGTTCCCAGGGCATCCTTCTGGGATACCATCGCAAGGGTCCATCTAGTCTAATCCACTGAGTGAGATGAGGGCTCTGGCGTATCACATATCTAACAAGATTTTCTCCCTAACTCTAGAAGATATGCTAAGCCTGCCATTTACATCTTCCCCATTAGTAATTATAAATGCACACCATTATTTCTCTTTTGGTTCTAAGACCCACTTAGCAAGGTCACAATTGGGCATCATATACCTTCAGAGAAAGAAAAAAAGCCTTTCCCTGTAACAGTGAAATCCCTCTTTTCTCTAACTAGGGAAATCTGTGCATTGTTGGGCTCTAATTTTATCTCTTTGTCATCTGGGCCCATCTTTCTTTTTTAAAGATTTTTTATTTGTAGGTAATCTCTACGCCCAGCATGGGGCTCAAACTTGCAACCCCTAGATCAAGAGTTGCATGGTCTACTAACTGAGCCAGCCAGACACCTCCCCACCCCCAGGCACATCTTGCTTAATGGAAGCCTCTGTCTTTATTTGGTTTTTTTTTTTTTTTTTAATGTTTATTTAGGCAGAGAGAGAGAGGGAGACAGAGAATCCCAGGCAGGCTCCACACTGTCAGTGCAGAGCCCAGCATGGGGCTCGAACCCACAAACTGTGAGATCATGACCTGAGCCCATATAAGAGTCGATCGGATTGCTTAACCGACCGAGCCACCCAGGCACCCCTGCCTTGTTTATTTCTAGCAAACCTGTCTTCTCCAAGGGGCTAGAGGATTTAAAACCAAACTCCCTCCTTTGTATTAAGAGGTCATTTGAGCCATTATGATACGGGTTTGAAAACCACTCTCATAAAAGGGTTCTATAAGAGAAGTTTGATCAAGACTGTCTAGTTCGATGACTTTGGAGCTCTCTCCTCTCCATTTGAGCTCACTTTTAGCTTGATTCAGATCTGGACCATTGATTCTTTGAGTTTCAAGTGTAGAGTTTCACATTTCTTTTTAAGTGAATGGAACTCAATATGCCTTTTCAGTGAGTTATTATATGTGATCATAGAATAGATGACATCACTTCCTTTATAATTATTTTTATACATCTCTGCCTACTCAGCCTTACGATTAGGTACAAACCATAAAATGTTGGAGGTGGAAGGAGATTTAAGATCATGTAGATTTAATCTCTCACTTTACAGACAAGGAAACTGTGAGAAGTGAGGTGATTCAGAGTTACACAATTACAACAGATTAAGTTTCCTTATAATTTTCCTCTGCTATGTGAAAGTAGAGAGCCTTCCTATGAAATCTTTCATAAGCAGAAGTGGTGTAAAGCAGAAAGAAAGAAAGAAAGAAAGAAAGAAAGAAAGAACGAACTTACCATTAATTTACATGGAAAAATTGAGCATTCCCAGGCCTTAAAAATTAACCTCCTTTAGGCTTTTCTGATACTTTAGGACCCATTTTGCTAAGGGAAGCACAAAATAACTGAGATAAAGCACGGATACTCCGCTTGACCCTGACATGCTGAGTGTAGTTCCCGGAGAAGGAGCTTGGTGGCGCCACTCTCTTTCTCTGCTCTAGCGCACCCTACCTCTGGAATGACACACTGCAAAACAAATACTGAACACTAATTTCGTTTCCTCCCTTTTCTGTAGAAACAAAAATCCCCTTTGTATTTCTTTTGGTCAGCAAAAACAGGTACCAATGTTGGTTTTTCTTTTTAAAAAAAATTTTTTTAATGTTTTTATTTATTTTTGAGACAGAGAGAGACAGAGCATGAACGGGGGAGGGGCAGAGAGAGAGGGAGACAGAGAATCAGAAGCGGACTCCAGGCTCTGAGCTGTCAGCACAGAGTCCAATGCAGGGCTCGAACTCAAGAACCGTGAGACCATGACCTGAGCCGAAGTCGGCCACTTAACCGACTAAGCCACCCAGGCACCCCCAGTGTTGGTTTTTCTTAAAAACAAAGTGGTGCAATGTGAACTTTCCAAAAGCGGGGAATATCTGTAGTTGTTTGATTAAAGCGGCACTTTGGAGCCACTTGTGTTGTAAGTTGGGGGAAAGTGTGAGGAGGAAGAGAAAGTTTGACATATCAAAGTCAATGACAGAAAGCAAACTGGAACATTGTGTGGCTGGTGGATGTCAGAATGGGGAACTGGAAGGTACCAGATAATCAAAACTAAAGATGGAGTGCAAACAGGAGATGGAGGTGAACAGTCAGCATGGGGAGTCACCAACAGCTGGTCAAGTGTCATGGAGCAGAACTGTGAAAAGATCCTGGGGGATCCATAAGCTGTGTTCTTAACTGCATGGATTCCTCTCATGGGCTCGCCTCTTTTAAAAATATGTTTTCTGTTTTTTTTTTTTTAATTTTGTAATTATATATATATATAATTAAGAAATCTGGGGCGCCTGGGTGGCTCAGTTGGTTAAGTGTCCGACTTCGGCTCAGGTCATGATCTCATGGCTTGTGAGTTCAAGCCGCGCATCGGGCTCTGTGCTGACAGCTCAGAGACTGAAGCCTGCTTCAGATTCTGTGTCTCCCTCTCTCTCTGCTCCTCCCCCACTCATGCTCTGTCTCTCTCCCCCTCAAAAGTAAATAAACAATTAAAAAAAGTAAAAAAAAAATCAAATAGTGCTAAAATGCTTATGATATAAAACAGTAGTTCCCTGCCCAACCCTACATCAGCTGCCAGTCTTTTGCCAAAGGGAACTGCTTTGAAATTTTATCTGGTTTTTCTGGGAGTTGCCTTCCCATGTTTAAAGAATAGGCATACATTACAATTTTTAAATGTTACAAGAGATGAAGATTTAATATCTCCACCTTTCTTTCCACATCCTCTCCCCCAAATTTTATCATACTTTTAATTATATCAGTAGTTAGTATTTGCATGATTATAGCTGCAAATACTCTTCACTGCAGGTTGCATCTTCTCGCCACGTGCTCCATCATGTAATCTATCATACCACCCTTTGCCTGGGTCCCCTTCTTTTCTGAATGCTCCTTCATACCTCCCTGCCTTTTCCTGCTCTCACTGTGGAATTGTGTCCCTCTAGGCCTGCCCCACAGGCATCAACCTGGCATCTTCTCTTATTGGCTTTTCTAGGTTGGATTTACTGTTTCCAGGTTGCCATGTCTTCCTCTTTCTTGGCTTACTTATTGGTCTTGCTGGTGCGTATCCTCTAGTCACTTTCTAAGAAAAAAAATTCCATTTTCTGAGTCGAATTCTGTCGTCCTACTTGATTGATGGTCTGGATATAGAAGCCTAGGTTGGAAATTTATTTTCTTTAAAGTTTTGAAGTTGTGGCTTCATTGTTTCCTTGCTTTTATGGTTGCTGTTGAGAAGACTAGCACCATTCTGATTCTCATTCTGTTGCAGCTTGTTCCCCTGGAAGATTCTGGAGTCATCTTTTTTATCCTTGGTGTTCCAAATTTTCACACTGTGGGAAGTCTTTTTCATTTGTTTGCTGATCGTTCAGAAGGTTAAGTGTCCTGACACCAGAGTCGGATGGCCTGGATTCAAAACCTGGCTCCAGCAGGTGCCAGCTATGGTGCGGTTAGGTTACCAGCCTTCTCTGTGCTAGCATCTTTGTAAAATCATGAAGAGCCTCATGATATTGCTGTGAGGATTAAAATAAATAACACACATGTAGTATTTAGAGTAATCCTGGCACAAGGTGGCAACTCAGCACAAGTTTTTGCTGCATTGAAACAGTCACTGCCAGCATTCAGTTCTCTAGACTGCACAGGAAAGTGTGTCATATTCTATTATGTATCTCCCCCAATAGGTCTAGCTGCCATTCACTGATGGCCGCATCCAGGAGGATCACTGGCACCACAGGCCAACATTCTTCAAGGCCTCACAGCGGAAGTTTTGATCACTGTTGACTTCTGTCTCTGTCAACACCAAGCCTTCAGTGGCAGCTGCTTGGATCCTTCCTGCCACTGACAGGCATGATTCAACAGGGATTCTCCTAATTCCTCATGCCACCTGTCTTTTGCCACCTGCCCTAGGAATTCCTTGTTCCCACTGAGGCATGAGACCCTGTGGGTCCGATCAGCACCCACGTGTGCCTGCTAGCTTCCAGCTGAGACACTGCAGCAGACATGCAAGCATATGGGTGTGTCACTGGCTCACGCCCACCTGCCCAGCCACTATATTGCTCCTGCCACTGCATTGGGATCCCTTGGTGGCCTCTGGAAGCTGCCTCAAGGCCTCAAGAAGTGCAGGGGAGGGAGGGTGAAAATCCCATCTGACCAATGACAGTGGGAGGCAGGGGATCAGGTCTCCTACTTCCTCCTGTTTGGAAGGTGAGGAGGCCGAAAAGCAATCTTCTGTGTTTGTTACCCATCCATTGCCAGCCTCGGGGCACCTTCTCTTGTATTTGTTCCCCCTCCTTTCCTACCTTCCTCCTTCTTTTCCCTCGTTTCTTTCTTTCCTGCAATTGCACTTCCTGATGAAGAGTTAGCAAGTAAACTGGTGCCTTTCATAGGCAACCCAGACTAAGACACATTGATTTCAAGAGCATGGGCTCTGGAGCTGGACTCTGGGTTTGAATCCTAGTCCTGGCCCTGCTGACCACAAGGCACTGGACAGTTACTTAACCTCTCTTGTGCTTCAGTTTCCTCATCTCTATAATGGGATAATAACAGTAGCTACCTCACAGGGTTATTGGGAGGAGTAAATGAGTTAAAACTTATAAAACACATAAAAAATACCCAATTAATGTTAGCTATTGTGGTTCAGTTATGTGAATTTTTCAGTATCATTTTTTTGACAGTTCTTTTCTTGGTTCTCTGTTTTCTAAAGTATCTCTTAGGTCAATATTGGTCTTTCTGAATCAATTCTCTCTATGGCTTTTATATTTTCTGTCATATTATCCATGTCTTTATCTTCGTGTCCTACTCTATGAGAGATACCATTTTCTTTATATTTTAAGCCTTCTATTGAGGTTTTATTTGGGAAACCGGATTAAAATTTCCAAGATTATTTTCTTCTGCTATTGTTTCACTTTGATCGTATTTTCTTCTTTTGGGGAGATGTTAAAACAACAAAATTCAACCCTAGTAAATTTGAAGATCTAATTGTCTTTCTTAAGTGATTCATGAATGGATCAGCATCCCAGGAACTGCACAAACGCGAAGGCTTTCACAGGAAAGAGGGTGGGACAAGAAGTTATTAGCAAAAGAAAAGAAAGGACTGTTTCAGTCTGTGTCACCTTTCCTTAGGGGAAAGGACTGGGGTCTCATTAGGTGGATTACCTCATCTTCCTTTGGGGGATGGAGAAGGCCCATGTGACAGATTACCTCATTGCCGCTGACCAGAAAATTCCTGACTGACCGGTTAAGACTGCATTTCTGGGGGAGGCTGAAACAGTAATTAGGTTAGTTATTAAGCCCCAGTTTGGTGACATGGCCTAGCATAAGTTATTATATTTGGGGGCTGATTTTTTTTTTTTAACAGGAGGAAGAGTATGTAATGTTTTCTTGTATATTTAAGGATCTAATTAGAAGTTTCAAAGGTTCCCCCCTCCGCCCCCATATTTGACATTATTATTGATAGGGGAAACAAAGACAAATGAAAAATTAAATTTCCTTACTGCCTGCAGCCCACTGACAAGTCCTTGAAACAGGCAGAGTGACCTCCCTCTAGGATCTCAGCTGCCTCGATGATGACACTTTGCTAGGGGCAAAAGAGAACCTTAGCTTAGCATTATCCCAACCTCCAGGATCTTGTAAGTCTACTTTAACATATAAAAATTCCTCTGGAAAGTTCCTTTATATCAATTCCCCCCACCCATGATATATGTTGGCAATCATACTTCAAGCTTATGGCCCCCTGATATACATCTGAAGGGTCTCAGGACTGAGTTTTTACTAAACAATAATAAATGACCTTTTCCTAACAGCAGCTAGCCCCTCAACGTCCTGGAAATTTTGCTTCCAAAATTCCTTATAGGTTTACGGTATCCCTAACCCCTTCCCTACCTGAAGGTTTATAAACAGTCACCCCCACCCTGTCACAACCCCAGTGCAGATCTTTCTGCCCTTTGGTCCTGTCCCTGTGCTTTAATAAATCACCTTTTTGCACCAAAGACATCTCAGACATCTCAAGAATTCTTTCTTGGCTGTCAGCTCCAGACCCCCACCACTCCAAAACCACATCATTACCTATTCATATAGTTTTTTTTTTTTTCCTGTCTATATTGGTCATTTTCAAAGAGGGGAGGGGAGATTTCTGGGAAGAGTGGGGAATTTCCTCCAATGATTGATGATCCTTGGTTGTCGGTTTATATTTAAGACTCTTGCATAAATAAACTGATTGGAAGTTCTGTGAGTTACGTTTGTGTATGGGGCAGAGGGGCACAGCGAGGGCAGCATGTGGGGGTCCTTCCCCTGAGGCCATTCCCTTTCTCTGGGGAGGAAACTTCCCCCTGTCTGGGGTTGGGATGGGACCTGCAGTCAGTGTCCAGGGCAGAGGAAGGCGCCTGGGCCCCAGTCACTCCATCTGCAGACTTTCAATCACTCCTACTATTTTCAGTCCAGATGACTTGTCCCTGTCCTCAGCTGTACCTGCCGTTTCTAAGACTGACACCTTTCCCTTTCAGTTTCTGCACAGGTCCCCTTGCCAGGGCCACTCTGCCAGCTGCTGGCAAGGGCTAGGGGTTGTCATTTTCCAACCTTCGGTGACAAAGCCGGCTTCCATTCCTCTGGCATGCCTGGCCGCTCTGAACTGACGGCCCCCACAAGTTCCAAGAGCTTTCCATTCACCAGCTCCCCACTTTCTAGAAATCAGCTGCAGTCTCTTTCCTTTATGCCTTCCTGTTCTTTCATCCTTTCCCCTACCCCCTTTTCTTTCATTTGAATGGGTCTTTAATCAGAAGAACTCTGTCACCTCTTTTGAGAGGCCTGTCTTCCACCATTTAAAAGGGAACATTATATGCCCCAACATGACCAACAGAATAGTTTTCAGTGCCTGATCATTCACTGCAGCAGAAACAAGGTGAGCCAAAAATGAAGCTTTTTGGAGGGGCTCTTGGGAGCTTCTGTTGTGGAATCCAACATTTCTTCTCCATAAGCCTGGGCTTGCTCACTGTTGGAGCTTCTCCTCCCCTTGGGTATGCTGATCCTTGTCCAACTTCCTGTTCCTTTGTCTTAGTGACAGCACTCCCCCCCCCCCATCTCACCAGTTTTTGCTTTTTGTTCCCAGATGCGGCAAATGCAATTCCAGTTAAATTTGAACTTCAGGTAAACAATGGATAGTACTTTTAGTCTAAGTCTGTCCTGTGCAATATTTGGGACATACTCATAACCACAGTATTTTCGTTGTTTATCTGATATTTAAATGCAACTGGGCATCCTGTATTTTATCTGGCAACTGTATCCAGGTGGCCTTTCTTTGATACTCGGAAGGTCAAGGTAGGCTTCACTCAGCAGTACAAAAGGGCTTTGTCTTCACACCATTTCTTGTCTTAAAGGGACCTACAGCTATTTACATAACATATGGCAGTCTCACACTCCGTGCAGTTGTAAATTAGAGCCTGCTTATTCATTGTCGAGTTAGGAACTCAACCATATTTCTCAGCTGTCTTCGCTTTCCCAACCTCAGATTTCATAAATAAATGTGTTGTTCTAATAGTGTTTGTGCCATTGTGTCGCCCTTTGTTCATTGTCTGTACACACTTGGGGCCCCGGGGCGAGATGGCCCTGCCATCCTACTGTGACACTGCCTCCACAGCCAGCATGCCTGGGTTATTCTTCGGAGAGTGTGAAGGTAATTCTTACCAAATCTCAGTTTTTAAGAACATTATTACCACATCCCGTGGGGTTCATCATTAACAGGTGCTGACAGGTGACAGGTGTCTGGAGAAGGATTTGTTAGTACTTTGTGCCCAAGGACACAAACTTGACGGAGGACACTTGTCCTACAGAAAAGCTAAATTATGATTGAACCAATTACACGAAAGAACACAGGAAATGAATAGAATGAATATAAACTGCTCGGGAAAGCAATTCACAAAATAACATTAATGTTTTCATCTAATCCCCATTGAATCATCCTCCTTTTTTAGGTCATTTCCTTAAAGATACTCTTCTTTTTAAGTTATAAACCTGTCTGCGTTATTTCACTCCCGATTCTCTGTCAAGAACTCTCCTAGGTACATTCCTGAGGAGATCCAAGGGGGTCAGCTATTAACAGAGCGGAGCTAAATATATCCCTTCTGGGAGCCTCCAGCCATTACTCCAGAGTTGGCATCCTCTGTCAGCTGGAGTTGATTTCCTTCCTGCTTCCTTTCCAACTGGCAGGGCTGCCTCAACAGGGGCCTCAAGGGTCAGCCTCAGAGGTTGGCATGATGAACTGAGAGACTTCTTTTTTTTGGGGGGGGGCGGGGGGTGGGGGAGAGCACAAGTGGGGGAGGGGCAGAGAGAGGGGGACAGAGGATCCAAAACGGGCTCTGTGCTAACAGCAGACAGCCCCGGGTGGGGCTTGAATTCATGAACCACGAGATCATGACCTGAGCCGAAATCAGACGCTCAACCCACTGAGCCACCCAGGTGCCTGGAACTGAGAGTCTTCTTAAAGGTTCTATTTACATGACGTGGTTGCCTCATTTGCTCTGCATTGCCACCACACCACACACATTTATACTACTCTATATATCTTGCCTTCATGTGAAACATAAAGCATACCCCTGACCTAGCAGCAAAGACTTATGCTAAAGGAGTGCTTTTATACAGAGGATTTGTGGGGTTCATCAAATGGTGGGGATATTTTGCCTCCCCACTCCACCCCACCCCCATGGAAAGAAATGAGGGTCTTCAAGCAGAGAGTCTGAAATGGAAAGTTGGATATATATATTCTTGGTTTTCTTGGGACTAAGGGGGTTTTCCTGGGACACTTTAGGACAAACCAGGACAGCTGGTCACTCTCCATCACCTTCCTCATCCACCCTTCAGCATTTGTTCTTGGACTAGCTGAGAGAAGGAGAGGCAGGGAGATAGGTCACCGCCTAAAACTGAGCTTTGGGCCAAACAATCCAGAGGTGTAGGGGGTTTTCTATGAAAGCAACATAAGGAGGTACCAATAATTTTTTTGGAAAGTATTTGTGAGAAAAGGAACCTTAAGAGATTAAAGGGGAAAATGTAATTGCACTTCTCATTTGTAAAACCCCTGTAAAGAGCTATTCAAAATGTTTGTTAATAGCTTGTTTGCATTTTTCTATTTTAGAAAATGTTTCTAGTAAATTAGAAATTTGAAATTTTGTGATTTTAAGTCTTAGGGCTTGAACCCAGAACCATAATCTGCAGTTTCACAAATTCTCCAACTACCCGTGCAGACTTTACAACCCATGGCACTCTGCCTCCACCTGGTGGCAGTGTACGTAAATTAATCTTGGCCACCACTCCAACTTCCATTTTTTTGTACATGCTGAGAGCCTTCCTTTTGAGGAATAGAATCTTAAAAACCAAATTATAAAGACACCAATTTGTCTCATATGATACAATGGTCCTTCCTGTTTGGAATGCAGGGTCAATGTTGAGCACAGACTATGTTTTTCTATTTGCTTTATACCTCTTCCTGTGAAGTCCTATAAGCCCATGAAGCCTCATAAAATAATTGATTACCTTAATCTCTCAGAGAGCATAAGAATATTATAAGTTGACACTAGGAAGCGCATAATTTGTGAAACTATTATAAGTGTGTAGATCTTAAATTATAATAATCAAATAATACTTGTTAGAAATTTATTGATCAAAGATGGGTCATCATAACCATTATCACACTGAGTTTGACAGTTCACATTGGGGGACTTGATTGTAATTGCTTTTGCACAGGTAAATCTCCCCCCCCAAACCCCCACTTTTTAATATTTTTTCTCTTCTTATTTTGTTGTTTCTTCAGCATGTGAAATAATTGCTAGAGTTCATGGATTATTTTATCATCGGCATACTTTGCGGAAGCAGAAGACTCAAACCTCACTTGTGCACATTCCTCATTCTTTGCGGGAAGTCATTTCACTTCCCTAGGGCTGGGTTTCCAGGTGTGTAAGGTTGAGATGATAATTATGTATGTCATCAGCTTGGTGTAAAAGTCAAATACTCATGTGTGTGTGCATACACGGGTGCTCTGTTATCCAGATGTTAGTCTCAGGGGCTTAATTATCACTTGTAAATTGAAGACAACGTTTCCAGATATTCCTTCCTAGCTCCTGGCCCCCTTTCGCTCTCTGTTTAGATCCCAGGACTGAGCCTCCCTGGAATATCGCCAGGAATCCTGACTCCCTCTCAGTGAGCTGGCCTTCATCCCTGCCAGGACCTCCCACAGGCCCCTCACACTCTCTGCTCATACCTCCCAGCCTCTCTGTCCCCCACACCAGATGAGAGTCACCTGTGCCTGAGGAGAAGGGGCACGGGGCCTGGACTGGGTGAGGGTTCTGTGGGGTGGGGGCCGCCATGGTGGGTGTGGGTGACACCAGGGTTTGTTGCCACAGAAGGAGCAGCTAGAGCTAATGGAAATAGGGGAAGTGTGGGGCGTGGGGAAAAGAAAGGTGGTCCTCCCCCATCCCACCCTCCATCTAAGTCCTCTGACATGAGTAAAATAATTAAACTTTAGGTCTAATTTTAGGATCGATCTGTTCCAGAAAGAGGAGAATCCTATATCTCCCTGCCCCTCTCCCCCATCACAAAAAATGGGGCGGGGACGCATAAACACTCTATCCTATCTTCTACCTGCTTGTGTGACTGATGTTCCTTCAGTAAGAGGCAGGCCTCTGGCTTCACTGAATGAAAGATGTGAGAAAGCGTTCTGGAAACGCAGAAGGACCAGGCTGGGGGTAGTTGAGTGGGGGTTGGGGGCTTGGGGGGCTGCAATAGGAAAAGAATCCCAGATGGTAAGGTTTGCACCCACTCCTGAGGAAGTACAGTTCAGTCAGTTGAAAAATGGAGTGTGAGAAAACATGGTCCTTTCCAAGAAAGGCAAATGCTATCCTGTCCATCTAAGCCTCCACCATTCCCTGTTCTGAGCTGTGTCTGGGCCCCTCTCCACATGTCACCCTAACCCACCCCCCTTTGCACAGAGGCACAGACAGTTGGCTTGTTTACTGGCAGGGTTCGTCCGGCAAGCACAGGATCGTGTGGCATGCATTTTTGGAGAACCACTTTGACGACACGCCTCATCTCACTAACCTGGTTTTATTTTTGCCTTCCTTTCAATTTCTTCATAAAATAGAAAAAAAAAAAAACAAAACCAAAACCCTGTCAAATCTTTTTTTGAAATGAAGTTGAGGTTTCTGGCATTTGGGTCATTTTCATAAGCATTCAAACTCACTGCAGTTGGCAGGCTCTAAGTGCCTCCTGTAACTCTCTTCTGTGTAATGTAGCCATGTAGGGTTTACTTCTTGGCTTCTGTGCCATTCCCACCCTTGGTGATGCAGTTTCTGAAGGAGAAGGAGGAAGAGGGGGAGGGGGAGTGGGAGGAGGAGGAGAGAGAAGGAGAAGGAGAAGGAGGAGAAGGAGGAGAAGGAGAAGGAGACAGAGAAGGAAGGAGAAGCAACAACAGCATTTCCATCTGCAGATCCTCCTCCTGCTGCTGAGGCTCATGCTGTCTGGGCAAGAGCACATGTTGGGTTTCAAACCTTCTAGAATAAAGTGGCAGTCTGCCCTCTCCTGTCTGGAGTCTGAGGCCTAAACCCATGGAGGACCTGCCAGGGCCATGTTTGGAGAATGGTTCATCCTTTCATGGAAGCACACCCTGCGGCCAAACCTCGCTTTAGCACATCTGACATTGGAGAGGCAAGGCCCACCGCAAGCACCTGCCAGGTGTATGTCCAGACTCTCCAGGCTGTGGGGGGTGGGGGCTACATTGGAGGAGCCAGAGCACCTGGGCCCTGTCTCCAGTGTGGCTGGCAGAAACATTCCTGAGATACAGTGTGCCTTCACAAAATATTTCACGTGAGGTTTACCCATTTAAAAAGCCTTTCTGTGTTTGTGAAACCATAAATGGGATACTGTCTACTAGCTCATGTAACACCTTTCATATAAAACCCAAAGGAAAATCTTTTGCAGGAGATTAATGCCAGAAAACATTTTGTCTCTCTAGATAAAATTCTGGTGTGAAAAAGAAAATTAAAACTATGTAATCCATTACATTTTCCTCCAAGTCCTGGGTGTCAGAAAGCTTAGAGTGAAAGTCATTGTCCAAATGTCCTCACTTGCTCAAGTCAGGTGGCTGAGACATATTTTCCTTCAGCTGTTTTTAAAATTACATGATCTGCTTGTTTGTCCATTGACATATCTGTCCTTCCATCCACCTATTTTTTTTTTTTTGGATTGAGTTTTAATCTGTAAAAATGCTCAAGTCCTTGGCAGAAGCAGATATGAGGGTACAGACTAAACTTGCAACTAATTCCTCAAGATGTGGAAGAAATGGCCAATTCAGAATTGCAAAATTTCTTCACATAGTACATTCAAACATTTTTCAAGCATTACATGGTGAAGCTAGGAGACTCACAAATGTAGATTGGGACCAATTTTGATTTTTTTTCCACAGGAGTGTTGCACTGGGTGAGTGAGGGGGTACAGTGTTGCAGGGCCAGCAGCAGTGGGGCATATCTGGGGTGGGGGAGTAAGGGTGCCAGCAGCCACATTCTAAGGGACTATTTCTGTTTGTGAGACCTTGACTGTCTTTTCCTGCCATAGTTCTAACCCATGCTCTTGGGGTTAGAAAAATTGGCTTTTCTACTACAAAGCTGTAATCATCAAGACAGTACAGTATTGGCACAAAAACAGACACATAGACCAATGAATTAGAATACAGAACCCAGAATTGGACCCACAAATGTATGGCCAACTAATCTTTGACAAAGCAGGAAAGAGTATCCAATGGAAAAAAGACAGTGTCTTTAGCAAATGGTGCTGAGAGAACTGGACAACAACATGCAGAAGAATTAAACTGGACCACTCTCTTACACCATTCACAAAAATAAACTCAAAATTGATGAAGACCTTAATGTGAGACAGGAAACCATCAAAACCTTGGAGGAGAAAACAGGCAACGACTTCTTTGACCTCAGCTGCAGCAACTTCTTACTAGACATGTCTCCAAAGGCAAGGGAAATACAAGGAAAAATGAACTTTGGGACCTCATCAAGATAAAAAAAACTTCTGCACTGCAAAGGAAACAATCAACAGAACTAAAAGGCAACCAATGGAATGGGACAATGTATTTGCAAGTAACATATCAAATAAAGGGTTAGTATCCAAAATCTATAAAGAATTTACCAAATTCAACACCAAAAAACAAATAATCCAGTGAAGAAATGGGCAGAAGACATGAATAGTCACTTTTCCAAAGAAGACATCCAGATGGCCAACAGACACCTGAAAAGATGCTCAACGTCACTCATCAGGGAAATACAAATCAAAACCACACTGAGATACCTCACATAGGTCAGAGTGGCTAAAATTAACAACTCAGGAAACAACAGATGTTGGTGAGGATGTGGAGAAACAGGAACCCTCTTGCACTGTTGGTGGGAATGCAAACTGGTGTAGCTGCTCTGGAAAACAGTGTGGAGGTTCTTCAAAAAATTAAAAATAAAATTACCCTATGACCCAGCAGTACAACTACTAGGACTTTATTCAAAGGATACAGGAGTGGTGATTCATAGGGGCACACGTACCCCAATGTATATAACAGCACTATAAAGAATATTTTCCAAATTATGGAAAGAGCCCAAATGTCCATCAACTGATGAATGGATAAAGAAGATGTGGTTTATATATACAATGGAATACCACTTGGCAATGAGAAATAATGAAATCTTGCCATTTGCAACAACGTGCAAATGGAACTGGAGGGTATTATGCTAAGTGAAATAAGTCAGTCAGAGAAAGACAAATATCATATGTTCTCACTCATATGTGGAATTTGAGAAACTTAACAGAAGACCATGGGGGAAGGAAAGGGGAAAAAATAGTTTCAAACAGAGAGGGAGGCAAACCATAAGAGACTCTTAAATACAGAGAACAAACTGAGGGTTGGTGGAGGGTGTGGGGAGAGGGGAAAATGGGTGATGGGTATTGAGGAGGGCACTTGTTTGGATGAACGCTGGGTGTTGTATGTAAGTGATGAATCATGGGAATCTACTACCTTAGCCAAGAGCACACTGTATACACTGTATGTTAGCTAACTTGACAATAAATTATATTTATAAACAAACAAACATTAAAAAAACAAAAAAGAAAAGCTGGCTTTCCTGCTTCTAGCCAGTTTTGTGAGCTCCCTGGTATCTTGTCTGTAGATTTTCTTTCTCTTTAAATAAATCATACTGAGTTTCTATTGCTTGCAGCCAAGACTGCTGATGCCTCTCTTCCAAATTAAGTAGTTTAGTGATTTGCTTACTTAATCAGCATTCCCTAAGCAACACACCAATGTGAGGTAGGCATTATTTCTCTTCATCTTATGGATGTAGAAATCGAAGCTCATGAGATTTGTTTTGAAAATTAATATTATAATCTAGTGTTTGGTGGTTAAAGTGGCATTTTCCATTTCTTTATGATCTTCCTGTGGGCAGAAGTCAACATTTCACCTCAAACCCTGGAGAATTTTGAGGTCTCCTCACGAGGAAAATGCCCATGTGCAAGACTCCAGCAATGACCCCCCCAGTTGGAGTTGTGCCCATTGTCCAGAGGGAACCAGGGTTTGATGACCAGAAGACCCTTCATCTGTAAGAACTACAAAGATCCCAGTATGTGGGGTTTTTGGTGGGATCTTTTTTGACCAGCACCACTGGGTGACTAAATGGGGGAGTGGGAGATGATTTTTCAAATGAATTCCACTGAAACAAAGCACTTCTTCCTCTGGTATTCAAGGTTAGGCTTAACCTTTCTCCCTCTTCTGGAAAAAGAAAGAAAAGCAGTATCATTTGCTTGTAAAAGATAGAACATTTACTTCCCACAGTCCTGGGGGCAGGTAACTGGAGATTTGTGATTGTTTGATGAAACTATGTAGACAACCAAGTAAAGGCAGTTCTGCTAACTTGAAGGTCCCTCTTCTGAAGGGCATAGGCAATAGAAGTCCTCCTGGCTTTTGAAGCCTTCTTGATAAGTATGTAACAAAGGAAGTAGAGTTGGGAGACTGGATAGGAGAAACTTTTGGAAAACTGGTGGGAAACTGGTGGGAAAGGATAGCCTTTCTGGGAGAGAGACCAAGGCTTTTCTGGAATCATGTGAGTTGCTGGTAAGGGCAGGGGTGGAGTGGGGAGGAGAAAATGGACTCCGGCTACATTCTGCATTTTTAACAACCTGCAAATGAACTACAGAACATTGCAGAAACTCTTAGCCTGACACCCCCTCTGCCTGTTGTTCTTGTGTTTTGCTATTTTCTAAGTCTACATTCTTTTGGCACTACAGCTATTTCCAGTTATCACCATCTCCACCTTTTGGGGAAGTAAGTTTGCTCCACTGACAGTCATGTCATTTTTCAGTTCCCACTGTGGAAAAGGTAAAGATAGAGCTGGCCTATGATGCGTAGGGACTCAGGCATCATCAGGTCCCTCTCTTGACCATTATGTATTGGCTTTATGTTTTCCTATTACAGATGAAATCTCTCTACTCAGCAGGGGATCTGGCTACCAGCAGCTGTAGGTTCTTACACTCAGAGCTTTGCTAACTTTTTCCCCCTAGTTCTAACTTTTACAGCCCCCAGAAGGGACTTACGTGGCTTGGATCAGGTCATATATTAATCCCAGGCCAATCATTGCAGCTAAAATAGCCACCTTAAAAGATAGCCACTCTGATTTGGGTCACATAATACAGTGTAGAATGGGATGGAGGGAAGGTCACTTCCCCCCTTGCCTCAGTGTCCACAATTATAAAGTGGGGAAGTTGGTTCGCTGGATCTCAAAGACAGTTTTCAATTTTAAAATATTCCATCATGGTGTCAGGTACTTGCTGGCTCTTGCTTCCTGATGTCTCGTTTCATAAATATGCCTCTGAAAAGACCTGGAGATACATGAAAAAGAATGAGGAAGATATTTACAAATTGATTTGGAGTAGCTTTCGGGACATATTGTTGGGTAAAAAAAGTGAGGTATGACAACGTATATTGTACAATATTCTTTGCCCAGAAAGATGGGAAAGTGTGTGCGTGTGTGTGTGTGTGTGTGTGCATGTGTGCACACGTGTGTTTTGCAAAAAGAAACACAGGAAGAATAAACCAGAACTGAAGTGGAGGGAATAGGTATGGGAGCATGTGAATGTCTTAGATACTTGAAAAAATAAATTGAAGGGGGCAGAAAGAAGCAAACTCTAAATTGTAATACAGTTTAAAAAAATGAATCTAGCTGTATATAATATCAATAAAATAACCACACAGAGAAAAGAACTGATTTCATTGAGGAGGGCAACTGTTGGGGTGAGCACTGGGTGTTGTACGGAAAACAATTTGATAATAAATAATATATATATACATATATATAAAATAAATAATTTATAAATATAATAAATATATAAATATATAAATATGTAATATAATATATATAAATAAAATAAATTAAATTTTAAATACAAATAAAATTAAATAAATAAATAAATTTTAAATAAAATAAATAAAATAAAATAAAAAATATATATATATAAAAGAACTGATTCAAGTAAGTTTTGATATGAGGACCCTGGCTGACCATCCCTTAATAGGATGTATTCTAAGAATAAAAAGAATTCAATGGCATCCAAAACTTTAGTGTATTTATTGGGTATTAGGAATGTCAGCATTATAATTTTGAAACTATAAATAATATAGGAAAAAGCAAATAAGTAGACATAGTAATATTATTAGGAATCAAAAGTTTACTATAAAGTAAATGAAAATAGAAAATAAAAGAATTTTTAAAAACCTATATTCAATTTGAATATATGAATTCTTGAAAATATATTCTTTGAATATATGAATTCTGGAATCTATATCTATATCTATATCTTTGCCCACTTGAAAAGACTTATAAGTAATGACACTTAGTTACTATGAGCGTACTACTGCTCGGATCGATGTGAATATTATTCTGCATTAAAAGGAAACAAGGAAACAAGACTCTTTGGAGAATGGTTGAATTTAGATCCAGGTAAGGCAAATGTGAAGTGAATCAGAAATATTTTATATTGCTAGATAGCAAGGAGGAACTCAAAAACCCATGTGTTCTTATGAAAAGGATACAAGATCCACCTTAATGGGGTTCCCTCTAGCCAAATTTGGGACCATTTGGACATCAAAAAGAATAAAGAGAGTAACTGATTACAAATTAAATTTTAAAGGAAATTCACGAGACCATAGTAATATAAAGTAAAGGAAGAAGGAAAGGGGGGGGAGGGCAGAGAAACACACACATGCAGAGTGGAAGAGAGAGAGACATAGGAGAGACAGAGGAAGAGAGAGAAGAAATAAAAAAGGAAAGTTCATCTTTACAGAAGAATGTTAGCTAATAAATATAGAAGGGAAGATAAAATGAGGCAATCCCTGCAAACCCAACATAAGGATGAATTCAGGTGAGGATCTCAATGGTGTTAAGACACTTAGGTGAAAGGTTTGTTCGTATGACATCAAAGTGTTATCCCACAGATTACTAATGACAAAGCAGGAGAAACAGCATCTTTACTTTGGAGAGATCTGGCCATCACCACCTTAACCAAGGGTCAAACTTAACCTGACGACTACTGGGGCAGCCTGACATGAACCTGCTCCTGGTGGGAGGCAACATGAAGAAGAAAAAACTGCCCATGAAGCATTCTTGTCCGAGGTGTTTAACCTGAATGTGACAAGTCACCAGCCCTAACTTTCAGTGTACAGAAAATATAGAGGGAGGAGTGTGCAAGATTTCATGACAGAGAAATAGCCATATCCAGAATGTGTGAAATGTTCTACAAAATAACTGGACTGCTCAGAAAGTGAATGCAAATAAATTTTTAAAAAGAAAGGAAAAGAAAGAGAAGTGTTGTCCAATATGTTAAAATGTTAAAGTCTAAAAACCTAATTGACTGGAAGAATTTGGTACAATTACAAATATGAATGCAAGCTGGATGTTAGAGTATATGGAATTATTGTCATTTTCTAAGATGTGATTATGATATTGTGGTTATATGGATGGATAGGTGATTGGTAGATTGTAGGAGATAGATAGATAGATAGAGAGAAAAACAGACAGACAGGAACAGAAAATTAAAGCAAAGTCAGCAAAATGTTCACAATCGGTGAAACTAGATGAAGAGTATATTTCTTTCCTATAGACTTGAATTTTTTCCCAATAAAACATCAGGGGAAAATGCCTGACTGTATAACATCTGACTTGGAAGAGTCCTTCGATTTTTACCTTCTAAATCTTTCAGTTTGTGAATTGTAAAATTAAAACCCAAGGAGGTAAAGCAGCTTGCCCAAGGCCCCAGAGTCAGCAAGCAAGACAGCTCAGCCTCCAGTTATTTTCCACTACTCTTTGCTGTCTTGTGAAAATTATACTCACTTTTAATGTAAAATTCTTTTTAATCTCTTCTTGTATTGCACTGGCTTCCATATTAAAATGAGTTGGGGAGGGGAGGGCACAGTGACATCCATGCCCTGTCTCTCTCTCTCTCCCTAGGGCCCTGGTTTCCACTGCTTACTAGACCTGCGACTCTGGACCACAGGACACCCTGGCTGTCTGCTAGATGGTCTCACTTAGCCCCCATCTCAGCTATCAGGGTTTCCCAGTCTCCTTGTTTCATTAACTTGGTGCCACTCCCACTGACTTGGCTGAGTCATGTTTCTTAATATTCTTGGGCTGATTTTTAAAAAGCTTCTTTGAAGTATTGAAACAATGCTAATATAACCAAGTCAACATAATCACATTTGGCCAAGCTAATAGGAAACCTCAGTTTTAAACCAAAGGTTATACTCAGGACAGTATCTTCCTACAATTTCCAGAAAAGTAGTCTGCAGCACACCTACCTATAAATACAACTACAAGGCTGAGAACATTTTGCCAGTTAGTGACACCATGAAAACAAAACATTTTCCAATCAGCCTTTCTTCTCCCGTAGGAAGGGAGATGGTGGAGATACTACTCTCTGGAAATGAAGCATAAACCATGGGGCTTACACCTGCTACGGTGGAAGAGTAGAAACCACTCAAGGATCTTCAATAAGTTTGGATTGAAACACTCTGCTAGTTGACCCCTTCCCCTTTTTTCATTTGCATTCATCATTACATTTTCTCTTTCCCATTCTGATGTGCCTACAGTTTATTTTTGTGTGTGTGGTTGACTGAAACAAAGTGATTGTTATACTTCATGTGTATTGGAAGTTTGGTATAGAAGATTCTAGACACCCAACTCCTCTCCCCCCCACCTAGTTGTTGCTTACAATGAACCTCTTTTCAATGAATATCTAATGAAGGTAGCTGTTAAATAAAAATGAATGCTATGTATAAAATTGTGAAATGTTATTTTCTACCTTGTAAAGAAAAAAACATACCAGTGTGGAATGTATAATTTATAGTCAAGCTGGAAGACTGTGGTAACTCAAATGGCATCAGGCATGGAGTGGGCAGAATGTAAAGTCACCAAGAAAAACTGGAAGATATTCTAGAGATTGCAAAAGAATCCTCAGGAGTTCAGTGTGTTTGCTGAGTAAGGTCCTTGGAAAAACATTCCTGTGGGTTCATATTATTGGCACTCCAAATGAGAGACATAATATCTTTTCCTGAATTTATTGGGCTGAGTTTCTCAAGTCTAGTGTGTTGTGTGTCTGCTGCATATGGCACTCTAAAATTAACTTGAAAATAACAAGCTGCTGGCCTGGATTTTATTTGGTCTGTGCAACATTTTTGAAAATCAGAAATTTGCATATAAAAGCCCAGATTCCCAACTTTTCTCAACATGTTGGAAGATCTGACAATAGTGGGCTTAAATTTCTTCCCAGTAAAGGTTGTCTCCCTTGGCCATGAACTCTGTGGTTTGCCATAGTCCCTAGAAGTCCCTGTTGTTATATATCCAGGCAATTTTATTTAATTTTTTTAAATGTTTATTTATTTTTGAGAGAAAGAGTGTGAGTGGGGGAGGGGCAGAGAGAGAGGGAGACACAGAATCAGAAGTAGGCTCTGAGCTGTCAGCACAGAGCCCAATGCAGGACTCGAACTCACGAATGGCGAGATGATGACCTGAGCTGAAGTCAGATGCTTAACCGACTGAGCCCCCTTGGCGACCCCCAGACAACTTAACTTAAATGGCTAGCTTCTGTAAGCATCTGAGTTTGAGACCCACATTATCTATTTTCAATTCATTTAGATAAAATAATTTCTTTTGACAAAAATGGGTATTTATATCTATTAAGGCACCTCATGTGCTCAAGGCATGAAGTGCCTTACGAGACATTTTATATTGCATTATTTCTTTTGCTCCTCCTTTGAAAGAAGTATAATTATTATAACCACTTAAAATCATAGAATTCTGAATCTTGGAGAGGCTGTGTAACTTGCCCATGGTCACACAATTAGTAAGAGGCAGAGCCAGGATTCAAACCCAAAGACTACGCTATCAGATAAGTGAGGCAAAAGAGAACATTGAAGTTGCAATAATCTGTAGCTAATTTCCTTGAAGAACAAGAAAACAATTATAGTAGCGTATGAAAGACCACAAGTCAAAGACCCAGGAACCAGGATTGAGACAGACTTGCTTTTCGGATAACCTTACCACTTATTATTTTGTAACCTTGGGAAATCTCCTTTCTTCCATTGGCCTGTTTCGTAATTTATAAAATGAGGGGAGGAAGGGTGAATAAGGACACCTCTAAAAGCCCCTGACCTGTCTCGCTCTTTTTGGTACCTAATCAGAGAAAGGATTTGTTCCTTTTCTTTGGCTCCCTCTGCTGACATAGAGCAGGAGAACACATTTGTTGCCCAAACCATTTCAAATTTAATTCAACTGTTCATTGAGGGTTTGCCCTTTACAAGGTCATGGTGGGAACCTGGTTACTTGGTCAGAAAACTTAGACCAGCGATAATTATGAGTTACTTCCTGATTGCTGCTGAGAAGAGCAAAAGAAGTGATGGTCTAAAGTGATTCAAGATTTTATTATATACATGGAAATCATAGAATCAGAAAACATCATCATTGTTGTCACCATGGGAATAATGAAAGCTAATATTTATTAAGCACAGAGAATAGGCCAGTTGCTATCTAAAGTACTTTATCTACTTTCATTTCCATTTTATTCTTAAAGTAATTCCATCAAAGTTGTTGTTTATTATCCTCACTTTGTACTGGGAGGGAAATTACAATTCAACCCCTTCCTTTTTCAGAAGAAATTGAGGCCCAGGGATATTAAGTGATTTATCCAAAATTATATGGCAGCTGACTGCTGGGAGAGCTAACACTAGAAGCTGTCCAGAAATATTTGTATTTATTTTGTTTTGTCCAGCTTCTTCAATTTAAAATCTGACTGAAGAGATGGAATATACCAAGGAATAATTAACAGGAGGAGGTGTATAATTAGAAACTTAGTTTTTGAGGTGGAAGGGGGCCTTGGAGTCTATCTAGTATGACTTCCTGTTCAGACAGAAGCTTCTCTCCACACCCTTGACAATTGGATACATAGCAGTTGAGTTGAAACCTACCCCCAGTCCTAATTTTGTGCACTGGAGCTATACAGGGTATATTTAAGCTGTCTTCTGTATACAGTCCTCCCAAAATTTGAAAACTCTTGTGAACTATAAGACATCATGTCTGTGCTAAAATCTCCAAATGTATTTGTCTTTCACCTTATATATAAATTTTATTTTATTTTATTTTTTTAAAATTTTAAAATGTTTTTATATATTTTTGAGACAGAGAGAGACACAGCACGAACAGGGGAGGGGCAGAGAGAGGGGGAGACACAGAATCTGAAGCAGGCTCCAGGCTCTGAGCTGTCAGCACATAGCCTGACGTGGGGCTCACACTCTCGGACTGTGAGATGATGACCTGAGCTGAAGTCGGACACTTAAACAACTGAGCCACCCAGGTGCCCCATCACCTTATATATAAATTTTAAAATAAAATTAATTATAAAATTCATTGCCTTCCTGCAGTGGACTCCAAAGATGGGCTCCAACGAATGATTCCTCCTAGTATTTATGTCCTTATGTAGTCCCTCCCATCCTGAATTTTGACTGTCCTTTGACCTACATTGAATGGGCAGAAGTGACTGTGTCAGTTTTGGTCCTAAGCCTTGAGAAAGTCCGACACTTAGAGTCATTGTGCTCCGTGGAAACAAGCCAACACGTAAAAAGTTTAGCTGCCCTGCTGGGGAGGAAATGCCTGGGAGGATAAGATAGCATGTGGAGAACTGAGGTGTCAGCTCTGTGAGTGAAGACGCCATCTTGAATGTTCCTGCCCAAGGGCCTCCAGAGTGCTTCAGCCCCAGCTGTCAACTGAGCAACTGCAAGAGAGATTCTGAGCAAAACCAAGAGAAGAAACACACGATTGAGACCAACCAACACACAGAATCATGAGAGATAAGAATAAAATTTATTAAGCTACCGAGTTTGAGTGGTTTTATACCAATAGAAAACTGAAACAACCCACTCAGAAAATATTTCCAGAACCTAAATTGGATGTCTAATGCTGAGGATGGAAAGAAGAGTGTCTGTTTATCCTGGCACTATTAACACTGCCCCAGACTTATTTTCCATTTAACAATCATATCATCAGATTGAATGTGTAGTTAACATCTCTAGCATCTGTCACAGGATGGCTGTGTGCCTACTTCTCTCCAATGTCTTCCTTAAAGGTACTATGGACCTAAATAAAAGATTCTGTATCTTTTTTCTTCATAATTTTTATCTGGTCTGCTGTGACTCAACATTCCAACCTGATGAGATTTTTAGAAAAAATTTTTTGCTCTGTTATCTAATAATTATTTCTTTTGTCCTCTACAATTTGACAAACATGCCATACATATTTTATTCAATTCACTGATAAAATTGTTGACTGGGCCAGGCAAATTCAGAGTCCTTCAGCAGGGCACTGGAGGCCTCCTGATGAGTAGGTTTGTTCCACTGTTTGAGCAACACTTTTAGGAAATGATCATTCCAGCTACAGGTCTGTTTAGTCTGTTGTCCACCAAGCTGTTTTTCTTCTTCTTTATTCTTTACAGTGACATTGTACAGCATTTTCCTTCCCTGACCTTTGTGGGTATAAATTTCCAGTGAAGCGGTTTAAATATAGTCTGGCATGATGGGCTGTTCATCAACTCATGTAGGCTCCTAACAAATACCACTTTATTTTCTACACAATCATAAACAACTTGTTTTGGAATCTGAACTGCACAGGTTTGGTAGTTAAACACACCTGGGTCTAAATCCTAGCTTTTTATTGTGAGCTACATCAAGTTATTCAGCTTCTCTGAGCCTCAGTTTCATCTGTCAAATGAGGATAATAATACCTTCTTTAGGGGTTTTATGTGATGATTAAAATGAGATCATGTGTGGAAAACATTTAGTACCATGCTCATCTTGTGATATCTCAATACATGTTGCATTTCATTATTGTTCCTGTTTTATTATCGTAACAATAAGTTGTTCCTCAATCTGCGGTTTCTAAAATTGACCTCTTTCTTTTCACTTTTCTGAAAATTTGAATAATATATGCCAATCCCTAGTTTTATGGCACTGTGTTGAAGAATATAGCAAAAATAAAAATAGTACTTCTTTCTATCTGCCATCTGTTAACATTAACCATCTGCCCGAAGCTGTAGGCCTCTCGCTTTTTTTTTCTTTCTGCTCAAAACAGTGATTAAAATGAGTCCCCGCCCCTGCATCTAACTCACACCTTTTGTGTTCCTAACCTGTTTCACATGGTTCAACTCATGTGGGGCTCCAACCTCCATCAGACAACCCCATTGGACCACTCTTTTGCTTCTTTCATATTTTGCATAGGTCTGTTATCCTGTCATAGTTCTGTCAACTCAGGAGTAGGTTAGGCCAGACCTAGAAGTTATTAAGCTCTGCCAGAATGGTGTAGAAAGCCACTCAACACTAAGAAGTCATTTGCTCGCGGGTTAGGGAGCAGGGCTTGGAGAAGCAAGAGAGCACTCTAGTCATGAGGGAACTGGGGCACCCGAAAGGGAAATGGAATAGAATTATAGTAGTAAGGACCTGGGTACCAAGTCATAGGATGGGGTGCAAGGCTGACATAGTGAGATACTAAAAAGTATCAAATCCAGAGTTCCTTACATCTCCCCTCTAAAACTGGTGGTATCAGGGCGCCTGGGTGGCTCCGTCGGTTAAGCGTGTGGCTTCGGCTCAGGTCATGATCTTATGGCCTATGAATTCGAACCCCGAGTTGGGCTCGGTGCTGACAACTCAGATCCTGGAGCCTGCTTCAGATTCTGTGTCTCTGTCTCCCTCTCTTTCTCTCTCTTTTCCCTGCCCCTGCTTGCATGCTCCCTCGCTCTTTCTCCCTCCCTCTCTCCTTCCCTCCCTCTCTCTCTCTCAAAAAAAAAAAAATGAACATCAAAAAAATTAAAAAAAATTTTTTTAACTGGTGGTATCAGATCTTAGGTCTGAGTTGAATCTGTAAGTAGGATTAGGTGGATCCGGTGGTGGGGGTAGTTACTGTGCTGCCCCAGCACAGAGCCAAGTGAGATACTGAGATGTCCTCTAAGAGAATTTCCAAGATTCCTGACACTTGCTTATCCTATCCAGTTCTTCCAGCTGGTTTTGAATTAAATCTTGAAGAGCCTTTCTTTTACTGATTTCTGAGACTTTTGAAACATCGCCATATTGTAAGACTAGACAGAAACCTATCAGATACCTTTCTTTCAGCAGGATGATAATATTTGACTACAGCTGAGTGGGATCCAGGTCACTGGTGACTCTCTGAGTACTCAACATGTCAATTTTATGTTAGAACAGATCTGATTAGAATGGAGAGAGGCAGTGATGGGTTACACTTCACAGGGCAGTCATTTTTAATCCACTTTAACAACCTAAGGGAATGGTACTGGTTATAATCCTTTGGCTGTCTGCAGCATTAAGGTGCCCTTAAATGTCACTCAAAAGCTATCTAAGACTTTTGCCATTTCTTAATCTTTTTTTAAAAATTTCTTAATGTTTGTTTTTGAGGGGGGGGGGAATGGGGGAGGGGCAGAGAGAGAGGGAGACACAGAATCTGAAGCAGGATCCAGATTCTGAGCTGTCAGCATAGAGCCAGACACAGGGTTTGAACCCATGAACTGTGAGATCATGACCTGAGCTGAAGTCAGATACCGAACCGACTGAGCCACCCAGGCGCCCCCATTTCTTAACCTTTTAAAACAAAACAAAATATTCCCTTCCCATTGTTTTTAAAAGAGGTGGAGAAGTAGAGATGGGGAAATAAACCTCACCTCCTAGAGATAACATCTCTTAACATACTGGAGTGTATTTGAGCTAGCTTCTCTCTGCCCTCCTCTCCTCCCTAGTCCTTCTTTCTTATCCTCCTCCTCTGTCTCTCCTTAGACCTCAAGGGCAGAAAGTTGAGTTATTTACACTTCTCAGTCATGGCACATTATCAACATTTGCATGTCCTTGGCTTTGCTTCTATTTTATTTTATTATTTTCCCCCTTCGTTCTGAGTCTTTATCCCAGTCCTCACTCCCGCTAAGGGTAGCCATTCTAAGATGCTATATTCTTGCATTTGCATATATCATTGAAGAATATGTTATATTTATGCATTTTTAATTTACACAAATAGTACTTACTATAGATCTTGTTCTCTCTCTTTTTATTTTTTAACTTGACACTGTTTCTAGGATCTATTTAAAGTGCAAGATGTCCATCTGGCTCATTGCTGCTAACTGCTGCATGATGGTTGATAACATGCATCCACCACATTTCATTTCCCTAGTGATGGACTTTTAGATTATTTCTAACATCCTTCTGTCAAAAACAACACAGTAAACATCCCCATGCATATGTCCCTATGGATCTGATTATCAGAAGTATATGGACAGGAGGGAGGTGCTGAATCACAGGAATACAAGTACCTACTACAACTAAATGCTTCTAGGTTGTTCTTTAAATGGTCATGATACCAACCTGGCTAGCCAAGTTGGTAGAGCATGTGACTCTTGATCTTGGGGTTATGAGTTCAAGCCCCATGTTGGGTGTAGAGCTTACTTAAGAAAAGCTTATCTAAATGGTCATAACATTCTTTTTTATTGAGAGATAATGTGTTTCCTGTAAAATTTGCTCTTTTAAGGTATATAATTCAGGTTATAGATTACTCACAGAGTTGTGCATCTAATTCCAGAACATTTGTAGCACTTCCAAAAGAAATCTGGTATATATTTGCAATCACTCTCCATTTCCTCTTCCTCCAGACCATGGCAACCAGGTCCTGAAAACCCTACTGTCTGACTCTATAGATTTTCCTGTTCTGGACATTTTGTATACGTAGAATCATATTATGTGTGGTCTTTTGTGTCTGGTTTCTCTCACTTAGCAGATTGTTTTCAACGGTCATCCATGTTGTAGCATGCATCAGTACTTCATGCCTTTTATGGCTGAATAATATTCGGTTGTATGGACATACCACATTTTATTTTTCCACTGATCAGTTGATGGATGTTTGTGCTGCTATTTGGTGTAATGAGTAAGTGTCTATGAACATTCATGTGCAAGTTTTTGTATAGACATTTTTGTGTAAATATTTTCAATTCTCTTGAATATGGACCTAAGAGTGGACTTGCTATGTCATATGGTAACTCTCCTTAATCACTGAGGAACTTTTTCTGAAGCAAACATATCATTTTACATTTCCACCAGCAATATACGAAGGGTCCAGTATCCAGACATCCTAACCAACACTTGTTGTTGTCTAGCCATTCAAGTAGGTGGGAAGCAGTATCTCATTGTGGTTTTGATTTGAATCTCCCTAATGATTAATTATTTTGAGCATATTTCTATGTGTTTATTGGGCTTTCTATGTATTCTATGTGCTTATTGGCCATTTATATATCTTCTTTGGAGAAATGTATATTTAAATCCTTTGTCCGCTTTTAAATTAGTTATTTGTCCTTTTATTATTGATTTCTGTTAATTTTTTATATATTATGGACATAAGTTCCTTATCAGATATATGATGTGCAAATATTTTCACCTATTCTATAGACTGTCTTTTCACTTTCTTGATGGTGTCCTTTGAAACACAAGTTAATTTTGATGAAGTCCAGTTTATTTTTTTTCTTTTGTTGTTTATGCTTTTGGTGTAAGCCATTGTCTAATCCAAGGTCATAAAGATATATGCCTATGTTTTCCTTTAGGAGTTCAATAGTTTTAGCTTTTACATTTAGAGTCTTTGATTCATAATGGATTAATTTTTGTACATGTTGTAAGACGTGGATCTACATTTTTTCCTTTGCAGGTATATATCCAGTTGTTTCACTATCATTTGTTGAAAGAAACTTATTTCTCCATTGAATTGTCTTGGCACTTTTGTTGAAAATGAATTGACTGTAAGTGTGAAGGTTTGTTCCTGGGCTTTCAATTCTATTCCATTGTTCTATGTCTATCCTTATCCATACTGTCCTGATTACTTCAGCTTTGTAATAAGTTGTAAAATCATGCAGTGTAAGTCCTTCAACTTTGTTTTTTTCAAGATTGTTTTGAGAGTGTTTGACAGTGTTACCATTAGTATTAGTTTTCTATGACATATATAACAAATTGGCACATAGTGGCTTCAAACAACACAATTTTGTTACTTTACAGTTCCATAGGCCAGAAATCCCACATGGATTCACCAAAATCAAATCAGGATTGCATTCCTTCCTGGATGCTCCAGGGAATAATCTATTTTCTTTTTTAGCTACCAGAGGCCACCCTCATTCCTTGATTCATCACATGCTTGTCCATCTTCAAAGCCAACAATGGTAGGCCAAGTCCTTCTCATGATATTCTCTCACTTCCTCTTTCTTCTACAGTCACATCGCCTTCTCACAATGTTTTACAGTTTTCAGTGTACAAAGCTTGAAAGCATTTTGTTAAATTTATCTGTATATTTTATCCTTTTTGATACTATTATAAATGGAATTGTTTTATAATTTCATTTCAGATGGTTTGTTGCTAGTGTATAGACATAAAGCTAATTTTGGATTCTTGATCTTTTATCCTACAACTTTGCTGAACGTATTTATTGTATCCAATAGTGTTTTTTAATTTTTAAATTTTTTTAATGTTTATTTATTTTTGAGAGGCAGAGAGAGACAGAATATGAGCAGGGGAGGGGCTGAGAGAGAGGGAGACACAGAATCTGAAGCAGGCTCCAGGCTCTGAGCTGTCAGTACAGAGCCTGACATGGGGCTTGAACTCATGAACTGTGAGATTGTGACCTGAGCTGAAGTCAGAGGCTTAACTGAGCCACCCAGGCCCATGATATCCAGTAGTATTTGTGTGTGTGTGTATGTGTAATCCTTAGGATTTTCTACATACATGACTCTGTCATCTGGAAATAAACACAGTTTTACCTCTTCTTTTCCAATCTGATGTCTTTTACTTCTTTTTCTTGCCTAATTGTACTGGCTAGGATTTCAAGTAAAATGTTGAAGTATCTGAGTAGACATAACTTATCTTGTTCCTGATCTTAGGGGGAAAGATTTCAGTCTTCCATCATTAAGTATGATGTTGGTGTGTGTTTGTTGTAGATGTCCTTTATCAGGTTAAAGAAACTCCCTCCTATCACTAATTTATTGAGTGTTCTTATTATAAAAATGTTTTAGATTTTTGTCAATTGATTTTTCGGCTTCTACTAAAATGATCAGGTCATTTTTGCCTTTTATTCTATTATGGCTTATTACACTGACTGTTTTTCATACATTGATCCAATCTTACATCCTTAGGATAAATCTCTGTGATCATGGAATATAATTCTTTTTATATGTTGCTGGATTCAGTTTGCTAGTATTTTCTTGAGTATTTTTGCATCAATACTTATAAAAGATTTTAGTCTGTAGTTTTATTGTAATATCTTTGTGTAATTTTGGTATCAGGATAATTCTGATCTCATAGAATGAGTTGAGCAGTGTTTTCTCCTCTTCCATTTTTTGGAAGAGTTTGTGAAGAATTTGTACCAATTCTTCTTTAAATGTGACGTGGAATTCACCTGACAAGCCATCTAGTTTTGGGTTTTTCTTTGTGGGAGGTCTTTTGATTATCAATTTAATCTTTTCATTACAGGTATGTTCAGATTTTCTATTTCTTCTTGAGTCAGTTTGAATGCTTTTTGTCCTTCTCAGGAAATTTTTTTTTTCAAAGTTATCTAATTTGTTGGTATATAGAAGTTCATAGTATTCCTTTATAAATCTTTTTATTTCTGTATGTTCAGTAGTTATGTTCCTTCTTTCATTCCTGATTTTAGTAATTTGAATCGTATTCCTTTTTTCTTGGTTAATCTAGCTGAAGTCTTGTCCATTTTGTTGATTTTTCAAAGAGCCCAGCTTTTCATTTTGTTAATTTTCCCTATTGTTTTCTACTTCCTTTTTGTTTTGAAAGTTTTTATTTATTTAGGTAATCTCTGCACCCAATGTGGGGCTTGAACTCATGACCCTGAGATCAAGAGTCATATGCTTTTCTGACTGAGCCAGAGAGGCACCCCTGTTTTCCTGTTTCCTGTTTCATTCATTCCTCCTTTAATCCTTATTATTTCATTCCTTTTGCTTGCTCTTAAGGTGTTTTTTTTTTTTATTCCAGTGTTGTTAAAATTGTTCCAAGTTTAGTTTGATCTTCTTTTTCAGTGTCTTAAGGCAGAAGACTAGGTTGTTGATTGGAGTTTTTTTTTCTTTTAACATATGCATTTATAGCTATAAATCTTCCTTTGAGCATTGCTTTCACTGCATCCCATAAATTTCCATATGTTGTGTTTTCATTTTCATTCATCTCAACGTATTTTCTAATTTTCTTTGCATTTCTTCCTTGACCCATTGATTATTTAATAGTGGTTGTTTAATTTACACATACTAGTGAATTTCCCAAATTTCGTAGCTATTGATTTTTCATTTCATTGTGGTCAGAGAACATATATTGTATGATTTCACTGCCTTTTTAAAATGTTTATTTATTTATTTTGAGAGAGAGTGTAAGTAAGAGAGGGTCAGAGAGAGAAGGAGAGAGACAATCCCAAGCAAGTTCCACATTCAGTCTAGAGCCCCACATGGAGCTTGATCTCAGGACCTTGAGATCATGACCTGAGCCGAAATCAAGAATCCAACACTTAACTGATGGAGCCAATCAGGCACTGCTGTATGATTTCAATCCCTTTAAATTTATTGGGATTTGTTGGCCTACTTATAGTCTGTCCTGGAGACTTGTCCTGCTTCATGTATTTTGGAACTCTACTTTCAAGTACATGTATGTTTACACACCTTAGGTCTTCTTGATGCACTCTTTTATCATTTTTAAATGTTCTCTTGGTTTCTAGTAACAGTTTTTCATTAATACCTATTTTTCTGATATTAGTAGACACTTCTCTTTTGATTACCATTTGCATGGTGTGTATCCTTTTCCATCATTTTACTTTCAACCTATGTCTGATTTTCAGTATAAAGTGCATCGTTTGTAGACAGTATAAACTTAGATGATATTTTCAGATTCATTCTGCCAATCTCCATCTTCTCACTGAAGTGTTTAATCTATTTACATTTAATGTAATCATTAAAAAGGTAGAATTTACAATTGCTATTTTGTTATTTGTTTTCTATATGTCTTATGTATTTTTATTTTTTTATTCCTCCATTATTACCTACTTTTGTGTTAAACATATTTTGTAGTTCAGTATTTTCATTCTCTTGTCTCTTTTACTATTTTTTGAGTTATTTTCTTAGTGGCTGTCCTGGAAATTACAATAAATTTATTAATTTATACAACCTAGTTCTGATAAATAGCCACTTGATTTCAATATTGTAAAAAAAACCTAGCTCCTATACAGCTTCATTCCCTCCTCACTTCATGCTGTTGTCACACAAATTACATACTTATACGTTATAAAACTATCAATAGAACCATGTAATTGTAGTGTTATACAGTTATGTTTTAAAATATGCCATGTGAAAAAAGTTATAAACAAAAGACATGTATACTGCCTTTGATATTTACCTATGTAGTTACTTTTATCAGTCTATTTCTCATGTGGATTTGATTACTGTCTAATGTCCTTTAATTTCACCCTGAGAGATTTCCTTTAGTGTTTCAAGCAGTGCAGATCTATCAGTGACAAACTCTCTCAGCTTTTGTTTTTCTGGCAAAGTCTTAACTTTTCCTTTATTTTTTAAAGGGTAGTTTTGCTGGACATATTTTTGCTGGACATAGAATTCTTGATTGATGTCTTTTTCTTTTGTTACTTTGAATTTACTATCCCACTGACTTGTGGCCTTTATAGTTTCAAATGAGAAATCATATATTAATATTTTTAAAGATTTCTTGTACTATTTACATACAGTAAACTGCACAGATTTTTCAGTGTAAGTTTTGACATATGTATACATCTATATAATCTTTAACCCAATCAAGAAATTTAAAACTTTTATTTCCAGAAAATTTTCTCTAGTCCTTTTATAATCAATACTGCTGCCCACCTCTGCAGCAAATAATACTCTGATTTCTTTTTCCTGCCCTTGAGCTCATTAAAAATTTAACCATACAGTATGTACTTTTTATGCCTGATTTCTTTTACTCTGCATGTTTTAAAGATTTATCCATGTTATGGCATGTGTTAATAGCATGTTATTTTTAAAGTTTGTTTGTTTGTTTATTTGAGAGAGAATGAGTAGGGGAAGGGCAGAGAGAGAGGGAGAGAGAGAGAATCCCAAGCAGGCTCCGCACTGGCAGTAGAGACCCCAACGCAAGGCTTCAACTCATGGACTGTGAGATCATGTCCTGAGCCCAAACCAAGAGTTGAACATTTAACTGACTCTGCTACCCAGGTGCTCCTTTAGCATATTATTTTTGATTATTGAGTAATGTTTCATTGTAAAAATATACCACAAATTATATATCCATTTTCTTATTGATGGGCATTTGGATTTTTTCCAAATGAGGGCTATAATGAATAATGATGTTATGAACATTCTTGTATAAGGCTTTTTGGAAGACATATTTTGTTTTACTTGGGTCAATACTTGAGAGTAAAATGCACGGTCATGGAATATATGTATGCTTAATTTTATAAAAAAACACTTTTACAGAGTAGTACCATTTTACACTTCCACTGATAATATGAGTTCAGCTACTGTTATTAAGTCTATTTTGGAATTAGCCATTTTAGTGCCTGTAATTTAATACATTATTGTGATTTTAATTTGAACTTCATTCATATTCTTATTGGCCATTCATATATATTCCTTAATAAAGTGTCTATTTAAGTCCTTAGCTCATTTAAAAAACATCTGTTTGTCTTTTTTATTGAGTTGAAGGAGTACTTTAGATACTCTGGGTACAAGTTCTTTGTTAAGTATATGTATTACAAATATTTTTTCCCAGTCTGTGGCTTGCACATTCATTTTCTTAATGGTACCTTTTAATGGGTAGAGGTTTTACATTTTGCAGAAGTCTGATTAACCTATTTTTATTGCTTTATATTCTTTTACAAGAATTCTTCTAATCCTAAACTTGTAAATATATCCTCCCATGTTTTCCTCTAGAAGCTTTAGCCTATGATCCATCTTGAATTAATGTTTGTGTATTATGTTACTATGAAGTAGGAGTCAAGATTTCCTTTTTTCTATTCCTTTATTCATTACTATTTTTTGAAACCTGTGTCCTTTCTCTATTGGATTACATGGACTCCTTTACTGAAAATCAATTTACCGCATAAATGTGGATCAAAGTCTGTATTCTCTATTTTGTTTCATTAATCTATTTGTCCCTCCTTAGGGACATGCTCTGTTAATAGCACACTGTCCCTGGCTGTATAGAAAGTAGTGAAATCAGAGAGTATAAGTCCTCCAATTTTGTTCCTTTTTTCATTTGTTTTGGGTCTTCTAGTGCCTTTTCATTTGCATATACATTTTAGGCTCACTATGAACTTCTCACTTGTAACTGCTTTTGCTTCATCCCACAAATTTTGGTATATTTCCATTTATATTTACCCCCATGGTATTTTTTCATTTCTGTTTTGATTTCTTCTTTGACCCACTGGTTGTTCAGTAGCATGTTGTTTAGTCTCCACATATTGGTGGATTTCCCAGTATTCCTCATGCAATTCATTTCTAGTTTCATACCATTGTGATCAGAAAGATGCCTGATACAATTTCAATCCTCTTAAATTTGTTAAGACTTATTTTGTGGCCTACCACATGATCTAACCTGGAAAATCTTCCATGTGCCCTTGAGAAGAATGTATGTTCTATTGCTTTTGGATGGAATGGTCTGTATCTATCTGTTTAGTACATCTGGTATAATGTGTTGACAATAAAAATACCTAGCTAAACCTTAAAACTTGTGTTATTTAGGACAGTATGACCAGTCTGACTCCTCACACAATGGAGTCGAACCAATTAGGAATTGACAACCCAGCACCTAAAGTTGTCTAGCCAGTAAGGGAAAGAATGAGGGGGGAAGGGACATGGGTGCTGACCAGAACCTTATAAAACAAGGACCCTTACCTATAGTTGCAGGCATTAGCTTTTGAATGCCCCCTCTCTGTAACGAGAGCTTTCATACTATTCTTTTCTGGTCTTATACTCTAATAAACTTCTGCCTGCTGCTCCTTTTGTGTCCACCTCTTCATTTTTCGAAGTGGCAAGACAACGAACCCCGGGTATTGAGGTAAAAAAAAATTCTACAACATTTATATAAGACGTGTGTGTGTGTGTAAACAACTTAAAGGAAACAATAATTTATATCTTAAGGATCAGATTTTTAAATGTGACATTTATCCTTTGCTTATCCTGTTCAACAGCTGAGTATTAACCTTGGTTCTTACTAGTTAGAAAAGTCTGGGGTGCCTCGATGGCTCACTAGGTTAAGCGTCTGACTCTTGGTTTCGGCTCAGGTCATGAACTCATGGTTTGTGGGTTCATACTCCGCATTGGGCTCTGTGATGACAGTGCAAAGCCTGCTTGGGATTCTCTCTCTCCTTGTCTCTCTGCCTCTCCCTACCAATAAATAAACTTAAAAAAAAAAAGCCCTACAATATTTGACATGCTTTGACATCTCAACAAGTTGGAGAATCATAGAGAAATTCTGTTTGTCATTAAAATAAATACTTTCTATTAAGTTTCATGATTGACAAGGAGGGTGGGGGATGTTAAAATTCCAGCTCCTAAAAGGTCTATTTAAAAAATAGGTTATTTGGCTCTAATTGACTTCTGATACTGATCATTCAACCACAAAGACATTATCTTGCATAAGAACCTGCCACAGGCAAACTCACTTGTAAACTGGGGCAGAGAGAGAATGTGAGCACCTAGAACAAGAGGAACTTTTTTTTCCATTAAAAAAAAAAAGGCTTCCTGGGTTTGATTTCCATAAGTATGCATTTCTTCTTTATAATTTCAGTCATTAATCACCAAGTAGTGTTTAATGAGCACCTGCATAGATCATAAATTACACAATTTAACCTGAAAACTAAAATTTTACATTGCCTCTTCCTCTAATAATTATAATCTACCCTGGGGCTGTTCCTGACTTGTTTGGCATCTCTGTTTTTGCAGAACTTGAACCAGGGCACAGGGTTTCGGTGTCTTCTCTTATTCCTCACCTCACTTTTTTTTCCAAATCCAGGGTCTCTTAACCTCTGCATTATTGCTATTTTGCGCTGAATAATTCTTTATTGTGGGGGTTGGGGTGGGGCTGTCTTGTCCTTTGTAGGATGTTTAGCAGCATGCTGACTTCTATCCACTAGATGCCAGTAACTCTCCTGCCGCAATTATGACAACCAAAAACCTCTCCAGATATTGCCAAATATCCCCTTGCAGGGGGTGGTGGAAGGGAATGGAAAGGGGGCAAAACTTCCCCCTATTGAGAACCACTGCTCTCAAATCTCTGAGGATCCCAAGCCTATGAATGCTACCAGGAATCACCTGGCCACCTCCAGACATGGTTCTCAAAGAAAGCTTAGACACATATAATTTAACTAACTCAATGTTCTCAACCCTGGCTATGCATTTGAATCACTGTGATATTTACAAAAGAATAACTGGGTATTAGCAATTTTTAAAAGCTCCCCAGGAGATCTCAATTTGTAGACAGGATGAACATATGTACTTAGAAGTCATAATACTCCTAAAAACTTAAAAAAAAAACACTAATTTTATTTCATAGAGGAAATATCCAGGTAGTTTCAGAGCAAGGAAAAAAAAAATTCCAGGTTGGTAGATGGTAGAACATAGGCCACTGGAAACATTTCACATTTACTTTTTGTTCTGCGATCATCACAAAGCAATTGGGAAAGTGGATACCTCTGGGAAGGCTGGGCTTTTTAACAGTTTGAGAATGAATCACTTGGTGTAGGGCAATTTCTCTGGTGCTTGTGAGTTACAAGCTTGTGTAAACTTGTCACCAAAGCAACACCAATTAAAGCACTTCACAGGGAAGAGCCTGACCAACAGGAAATTCCCCAAATGTAATGTTTGTGATTGGCAGGGAAGGAAGGAGGGGGAAGAGGAGCAAGATTTAGCAAGTGCAAGCAAGAGAGGCCTTCTGATAACGTTTTTCAGCACATGAAAAGTACAACCAAATTGCTACCTCTTTCCTTTGTTAGTGCTTCAGTAACAGTGGAAATAAAACCAGATGATACAGGTCTTTATGTTTTAGGATCCCAGGAACATTATGTCCAGAAGATGTGCACATTCTGGCAACTGCCAGTCTATGTCTTCTGGCTGGCCAAGAATCTTGGCCAGTTATTGATCTTCAGAAAGGTGTAGGATGCATTAGACAAGGCTCAATTTTCCTTGTGGCCTTCGGCAACTCACTTAACTTCCCTGAGCTTCTGTTTCTTTATCTGAGAAAATGGGAAGCATGGCATATACCTCAAACAATCACCATGAGAATTAAATTAGATAATAAATATGGAAGTGTTTCGTGAGTTGTAAAGCCCAATAAGGTAATGCTATCTTTCCAGGGACCTTCTATCCTGAAGATTCCTCTAGTCCAGGTTCCAGTGGCTTTCAGTTTTGACTTCTAGGGCATGTGAAGAATAATGGATGAGTGCAGCCATTGACATCTTTTTTCAAACGTCTATCCTCAAGTGGACAATTAGGAAAACACATTTGAGTTAAAAATACAGAGTGATGTATTTTTCATGACTGAGGTTACAGTTGTATTTTAGGTTATTATATACCAAAGACAAGGAAATTAGTTGGTGCCCTCTAAAATGCAAAGAGCAAGAGATTAATCTGATAAATGGTTTCCATTAAAAAATTCCATTTGGTTTCCCAAATTTGTCTTGTCTCCTGAGGTTTCTGAATGCCACAATGTCCTTCCCCTGTGCTTTCCAGCTGTAGTCTACGTTTCCTTTATTCCCAGGTTTGAGGAATATCTGTATTCATACAAAGATAGTGGCACAACATAACTACAGAGTTAATGCTAATCCGTGGACATATTAACTGAAATCACTATTTTGTCTTTCAGTTTAGTTTTGGTTGATACTCAAAATGTAATCTTTGTGGAATTTGAAAACAAGGCTTTTGTAATGTCATTTCATACAAGTAATGCAGCTAAGATCATCCAAATAAGTCCATGGTCAAAGTTCTAAATGATTAGTGCTCCTCCACTAATAAAGATTCCCATCAAAGGATAAAATAAACAGAGCAGGGAATATTCAGTGCTATTCTGGGGGAAGCTGGTGGAGAAGAGGTCGGCATTTGCAAGCTTTTACTTGAATGCTTTTACAGTTAGGTGCCTCACACGGCTAGCAGAGAAAATTGGATGGATTCCATCCTAGTCTTATGAAAACACAGATGCCTGGATGCCATCTTTTCTGAAGAGAATACTAGTTCAGCCAATTGCAAACCCAGAACTGAGCACACTACTACATTATCACACTAAGTTCATATTTATCTGTTTTGTCTTCAGTTTGTTCTGTCTCGAAGTCTGGGTCAGGGTCTGGGTGGTGGATTTCAATGACAAGCACATAGATGAGGCCTCCAATGACCGCGCCAACCAAAGGGCCCACTACAGGAATCCACCAGAAGTTATTTCCAGCTCTGAAATCAAACAAGAAATTAGTGATATTGCACTTGGACCTTTCTCCTGATATTATTGTTTAGTTATCCACTAAACAAGCCAGTCTTTCTCAGGCTCATGGTTCCCTTTTAACTCAGCAAGAACTAAGCATAAGGACACTCACTGTAGCTTGGCAACCATCATCCTGGATTTTCCATTTACCTGATTTCAGATGATCTATTCCATTTTCCTATGAGTACTCTTGAGAGAATATGCCCCATTTATTTTCCTTTCAGAAAATATAGTCCCTGAACCCACTGTCAAAACTGAAGACATCTAGGGATAGTTCAGGTTGATTACTCAGGAATTGCCTTTCTTGTATCCTGAAATGATGAATCCTGGGGATAATGAATGGAAAGGTGTGGAGGGGTTCCTGGAAATCATCCATCTATGAGGGCAACCACAAAATAAACAATCAGGAAATGTTTATCAATGAATGAATTAATTTTAAAAAATGAAAGGTGGATATATGAATTACCTACTAAATATAATTTAGTTACATGCTTATTTTTTGAGGTCACAGCTTAAAGTTCCTCTCTGATAAGGGTTTTGTGCCATGATTCTGTCTTCTGAAGAAGTCTTCAATGACGGTACATTATACTAAAAGTATAGTTATGGGAGAAAGCAGATGCCTTTGTAAATTGTCACCATCTTTTTCAGAGACAGGAAATTGATTTAAATAGCTCCATAGAAAGGAACATGATCTTCAGAAGCAAGCAAAACTGTACAATATATTGTTCAACGACCTATATATTTCAGATAAAACTTTTTAAAGCAGGGGAATGGTAAACACAAATATTCAGGATAATGCAGAGGAGGCAGGGGAAATAGCAAGAGCACACACATATACTTGAGGACTTCACATTGTCCTACCTAGAAAAGGTTGATGGCTTTCCTTTTTATCATTCTGCTTAATAACTACGTATATGTTCCATGTGGCCTTTTGTTTCTATCACAGTTTGATTAGAAAGGATAATAAAGGAAATAAGCCCTGCCCTTGAACTTCGTTCTTTCATCTGCGTGGTGGTCTCTTCTACCTGGATCATTCAGGCACTCCAAAATCTTAGATTAGGAATGCAGGGTGGAGGGAAGAGCACCGAGGGTGAGCACAGCAGCCACCAGATGTCACTCTTACGGCACGGGAGAGAGGAAGCTGCACTCGCTGCTTTCTCAGTGCCCCTTCACAAGCCCCCAAGGACTTTCCTAGGAGAGGCACGTGGGCTTTAAAGAGCTAGGAGACTTCTCTTTGGTAAACACATGAAGCAAGTCTAAGCCATCTAATTTGTCTACCATTTTCTTTCGTTCATCATGATTTAATGGCGTATCTCACTGTCATTTAACAGATTAGTGTCCCAGATATCTGCCAGGACACATGTGCTCTTTTCACTGGCTGGGCTCTTCCTTCTGTCAGGGCTGAACCTGTTGTGCCAAGGTCACAAGTCATAAATGAAGGTCCTCACATGTAGTATCCTTCTTGGCCCAGTCTTAAAAGTCCACACTGGGGCGCCTGGGTGGCGCAGTCGGTTGAGCGTCCGACTTCAGCCAGGTCACGATCTCGCGGTCCGTGAGTTCGAGCCCCGCGTCGGGCTCTGGGCTGATGGCTCAGAGCCTGGAGCCTGTTTCCGATTCTGTGTCTCCCTCTCTCTCTGCCCCTCCCCTGTTCATGCTCTGTCTCTCTCTGTCCCAAAAATAAATAAACGTTGAAAAAAAAAATTTAAAAGTCCACAGTGTCATTTGCACGCTGTGATTGGGATATTCCAGGAAAACGTCTGTGTTACTTGCTTAAGGTACATACCATCATCAGGGATTCATTCCTTTGGGTAAACTATTTAAAATATTAACAATACTCCTGAGATCCTTCATCTATGAAGTCATAAACAACTTAATATGAATTAGTGGAGAGAGCTTAGATGGGAAACATCCTAATATTTAAGGGAAAAGCAATAGTCAGCTAGAGTCTGTTGACTTGCCCTCGTTGGACCCTCTGGTGCCCCACTCCGCCATCATCCTCACTGCCTGTCTTACAGGGGCAAGTGAGGACTTGAGAATAAGGCAGTCTTGGTTTTATCTGAGACCGTGGGTGTAGATCCAAGCTGGGATATCTTCTGAGATGCTTATCAGGGATAGGGAATCCTGAAAGGATGGGAGAGTCTGGGAATACTTTGGAGACCTGTTATCCCTCAAAGGTTTTCTCAGAAATTTTTGACGATTATCGGCCAGCCAGCTCTTTCCTAATTGGTTTCTGATTCTCTACTCTCCTTTTTATCCATTTTATGTAGTGATGTCAGATTAATTTTGCTAAATTGGAGCTCTAAACACATCAAACTTTTGTTCTAAATCTTTTGCTACTTCCCATAATCTACACAATAGGGAGTGGCCAAAACCCAATTTTTTCATTCTGGGAGTTTAGATCCTCTGTGATCTAACAAGAGTTGTCCTTTCCAGCCTTCTTCATGCACCCTTCCAGATAGACTAGATCACATGTCATTTGAACATTTGTCTTCGTATACAGCAGCATCTCTGCCTGAAATATTCTCTTTGTCCCTGTTTAAACATGTCCAAATACTATAAAATGTCCCTACTTCCACCCCTATAATTCCTAAATTTGAAGCTGAAAACTGTTCAAGTGCTGGTTTTAATGAGTCAAATCTGTTTAATGCCATTTGACAACTTCAACTTGTGTGAGAGCCTATGCTAACCCCTCTGAAACAAAACACAAATAAAGCTGAAGGACAGCAACTGGTTTTTGTCATCTCCAGCACAGCTCCTTGAATGAGAGCTCAGGTAGCTGCATGGATGAATAAATGAATGAATGAAGGGAGAAGACCCTGACAGAGGGACACGGAGCTCTATTTGGCACTAGGTGATTGTAGCATTTTGCCACAGACACGATCTCCTGCATATACATAATAAAGCCAAGAGAGAGTAGGGAAAATCTCTGCCTATCTTAGAACCAAGATCACTCTTAGAGCTTTGGATGAATCACCAAGCAGGGCTCAAAGGGAGGCCTTTGAGGCATCTTTGTTCAGGGTCTGTGTGAAGCTAATTGAGGTGACCTGGTCATGGGGGCAGTGGTCTCCTAGAGCTAGGCTCAAGAAGGTGGAATTAACGAAACTCATAGGTTAATTCTGGGCTCTGGTCATCTTTCTGACATATGTTTTTCATTCTCTGTTGGAAGAATACAAAAGATCCTTCCTAGTTGGAGACATTTTGTTCAACCTTTTCATGTTCTAGTGGTAATCATTCTGGAACAAGAGCCCTTCACCTGTGGTACTCTTAACAATTTGCCTGAATAATTCTTTGTTGTGGGGATCTGTTGTGGGTACTGTAGGATGTTTGGCACTATCCCTGGCCTCTACTCACTAGATGCCAGTAACAACTTTCATCTCCACCCTCCCCAGTTGGGACAACCAAAAATGTCTCCAGGCATTGCTAAATATCTCTGGGTGGAAAAAAATCACCTCTGGTTGAGAACCACTGCTGTAGAAAATTCACTGCATTACTAGTTTCTTAAAGATAGGGGATGTGGCTTGGTTTTCTTTGTATCCCTCATCTCTTAGGACATGTCTGGAATATAGTGTTTATCCATTATTTCATTCAGACATTTATTAACTTCTATGAGACTCTGTATATGACAGGCCCGAGTCTTGTCACTGGGAGTGCAGCAGTGAGGAAGCTGCCAGGTCCCTGTCCTCAGCATGCTTATACTCTAGCAGCTCTCAACCCTGTCTCTGGTATTCTGACTGGTATCAGTTATTTCAATAGCTAGTTTTTCACATTGGAGAAGACAACCCAGCTTACACTTAAATAAGTCATAACATGTATATGACTATATGTATAGGTCAGTGTTTAGAAACACTCAAGTCTTTTCTCATAGCAAATATCAAACTAATATTTCCTTACACATGTCTCTCCTGCCTCTCTTTCTCTGTATTAGATCCCTGTTTCCTGATGAACCAAGTGAGTTCCTTTCCCAGAGAGAAATGTGATAAAGGGATGGGGACAGGCCACTGTGATTTTATGGGGCAAAAGTGGGAAGGAAGAAATGGGTACAGATTGTCCTGGAAGACTGGTCCTGACAGTTGGCATGTTTCCACAGCACATTCTGAGGTAGAAAGCATGGCGTCTTGCCTTTTCTTATACACAGGCCCTCTTTTATGTCTGTTCTACCAGGGACTTCCTACTCATACCTCAAGACCCAACTCAGCTCTCACTTCTTCAGTGATGCCTTTTCCAATTTCCCCAGGCATAGCTAGCTAGTTACTCTCTTGTCTAGCACTTAGTTTTAGGAGTTGCCAAAGCACTTATTATGTTGCTCAAGGCTAGTGTCTTAGCTGATTTTGAAATTTCCTTACCTAGCACAGTGACCACAGCACAGATAGTGTTCAGTAAAGATAGGTTGAATGACTGAAGCATACATAGCATGATTCCCTAGAAAGAGCCCTGTAGTAGTATCGGAATATGTAAATTCTTGCCGCAACTTTGTATCAAAGTGAATCTGCAGAGAAGTTATACAACCAAAATATCCACATAAAACCATATATCAATTGAAGATTGATTATTATTATATAGGGCAAGGCTATCTCTTCTGGAATTTACCTGGAGCCTCTCTCTCTGTCTCTTTCTCTCTTTCTCTGTATCTGTGTCCATGTCTGTCTTCCCCACCCATCCCCTACCACACTGCATACCACAAATCACTAGTAAAATATTCCATACTGATGACCAGAGTGTGCCCTTAACCTCCGTGCTCCCATCTGAACTCTCTTTGACTTCCATAGTCCAAACACAGCTCTCCCCAGTAAAGCATAGCATGAATCTTTCTCTCTCCCCCGACACCACTGTTACTTACGTGAAGACCTCAAACCCCCATCCTGCCAAAGCAGTGAAAAGCCTGGGACTCAGGTCTCGAGCTGGGTTCATGGCACAACCACTGTTCAATCCCAAGGAGGAAGAAATGACAATAATCAGGAGGCCGATGGCAATGGGTTCTAGGCCTTTGGGGACTCCCAAATTTCTGGAGTCAAAAATGGCAAAGACAATCATGAGGAGGAACATGGTGGCCACTACCTGCGGAAGGAGAAAATACATAAGGGACTGAACTTGTATTCTACTCATTTGCCCACTGCAGAATTTACCCCCTCTTGTTAAAGAACAAACCTAGTAATGACTAACATGCATTGGTGAGCAATCCTAGATGTGGGTGCCAGTGTCATCCTCATTTACACATTAGTTACGTGCCAAGGTCAAACTCAGTGAGCGGCAGTCAGGTGTGGACCCAGAGAGTTCAGCTCCGGTGACTCTTACCTTCACTACACCATTCTGCTAAGCTACTACCCAGCTAGCTAAGCAAGGAACTAAGGTCCTCAGTCAAACTGGCAAGACACCAGTGGATAAACGGGTAAAGGAAATGAACAGAAAATTCATAAGAAAAACAGAATTAAGAAACAAATAAGTGGGAAAATCTGATTCATAATGGAAAAATGCAAACACTACTAAACGTTAGGGAAATGATACCGGTTTCCTCAAGCTCTTCTGGCAGAACTAAATGTACCACTCTCAAAAGGAAATTCAGCAGTAATTTAGCAATATGCATTAAAAAATCCATAAAATTATCTATTCAGTTTGACCCAGCTAGGTATCTGAAAACCATACCCCGGAAATAATCCAAAATATGAAAAAAAATCATAAAACAAACATGCTCACTTCGGCATTATTTATAGTGCTAAAAAATTGGAAGAGATCTAAAAACATATTAAATAGGGAAAAAGCTAAAAATAATAATGGGAGTGTCTATTTATGGTCTACTCTACAGCCATTAAACACAATAAATATAAAAGCTATGTGATAATATTTAAAAGTGCTGATGATATTAAGTAAAAAATATATGCACGTTGTATTTCATATTTAAAAAACGTGCATAAAAGAAATACTGTAAGAAAACATTGTAAGAAATATTGTAAGAAATACAAGAATAGGTATTCTGAAGTGGTGCATTCTAGTTGGTATTTTCCCCACTATTTATTTTCTGTATTTTCCAAACTATTGTTTTACTTACTTAACCACTAATTGATGGACACTATTCACTGAATACCTATTATGTGCCAGGTGTTTCATATGTTTATCTCATTAGCACTTCCTAATAACCATCAGATAAATCCTATTATTATTATTATTATTATTATTATTATTATTATTTTAAGTAATCTCTATACCCAACCTGGGGCTCGAATTCACAACTCCAAGATCAAGAGTTGCATGCTCCACTGACTGAGCCAGCCAATTGCTCCAAGACAAATCCCACTATTACTCTCAGTTTACAGATGAGGAAACTTGCAGAGAAATAGGTTAAGAAACTTGCCCAAGGACACACAGCTCATAAGCAGAAGAATCAGGATGAGAACCAGGCAACTGATTTTAGAATTTGAGTTCCTCATCCTTTCATCTGTTTTCCAACACAAGAAGATTAAAAGTATTTGTATTCAAAGAATCATGTTATCCCAAGGGCGCTCTTCCCTGGAAAGTCTTTTCCCACTCTCCCAGGCAGGATAGAAGCTTCCACCTCTGGACTCCCATTACATTCGACTTTACTCTTATCACAATCCTGATCACCCTGGTACAGAGGGATCTGCTTACTTGTCAGATTGGGCACCAGACCCTGAAAGTTGAGGAAGGAACAGCCATGGAGCTGTATCTGGCTCGGTAGATGCCAACAAATATCGGCTGAATGAATGTTTATTAATTAAATTGTGGAATATCCTTGAACAATACTTAGAGGTAAACAATTTTGTGCTCTTGAGATAAACTGACCCAGAAATGCAGCCATGGTGGCCAGAGTTCTGTTGTATGTCCACTGAGTAACAGTTGGTACTCTCTGGAACTCTCCGCAAAGCCTAAAGAATACAGAACCTTCAGGGGTCTCCCATGGTTGGAGCATCAGGGTTTTCTAATACTCATTTTCTCTACTTAGCTATGCATAATAGCTGGCTTAAACCCACAGCTCTTAGAGAAACTGGCAACTCACTTTGAGAAAAGGTGAATGAAGTGAACACAGTGACTGAGGCTTAGGAGATCATATGGGGATAAGCATCGGGTAAGAGATGACAACACTCAGTGAGGCTGGACCTCCACTGACCAGAAGACCAAGCAATTTTCTTGTCACCAAGATACTCAGTGGTACATCTTGAAGACAGGAATTACAAGAGCATGTAACATGATATAGGATTGCATTATAAGAACAAGATTGGGAGGGAGAGAGGGCTGGCTAAAGGTTGAAAAATAACTGCTTATTGAGGGATTTTACTGCTACCTACCGTGTATTAAGCAGGTATTATTGATGCCATTTATGAGAAGACTAACCTGAGGCTTCAGTAGGTTCTGAGTGACTTGTTTCAGGGCAGATGCTTGGAAAGAGGCAAGACCGGGCCCCATCTCCCAGCACACTGCAGAATTCTGAGGGAGGCTTGTGTCACTCTCCTGCCCTCGGAGTGGCGGTGTGTCAGGGATGGCTTGGCCCCAGCTAACTCTTAGGAGGAGTAAGGAGGACAGCATTGCACCAGGACTCAGGGGGGAAATATGTGGGGCTAGAGGCTTCACTTTGCTCCTCACATTCTCAGAAAAGCCGAGAGCACAGGGATGAAACCCTGTGACCACACTGAATGAAGTATGCAAACCACACTGAATGAAGTATGCAATGAAGCCACTGCCCTTTTCAATGCAAGCCAGGGTTTTAGAGAGAAAGTCAGTATTCTTTCTCTCTTAGCTCGAATGGAAAGGACCTGAAATCACAGGAGACATCTCTAAAGGTCCCTCAACAGCTCTTGACTCTGCTCCCCTCTTCTTCATTATGAGATAAACTGTGCCTGAATTTAATGGAACGTAGGATCCCTGAGAAACCCAACTGTTTGCCATCGCCAGAGTCCATTCTGAGGCAGCCCCTGCATCCCTTACTGATGCAGCAACTGCGCCAGTCAATGTGAACTGTTCCCACCCTCCCTGTCCTCCGGGCACTTTGAACCATTATCACCTTGCCATTCTCTCTCACTTAATGGAGACTGATGCCCAGAGGGGTAAAGGACGCCCACCATCTTGTTTCCAGCAATCCTGCGTTCTCTCCCCTCCCATCTTTTTCTGTGTTGCTGTCCCAAGTTTATGAAACAACTTCCCTCCTGCTCCTTTCCTTCAGATGACACCAGTTTTTCCTAGTTTCTAACTGGCTAATTTAGTCTCCAGGCTGGAAAGGACCTTAAAGGGGACGCATCCCACAATGTCCATCATCTGGTGTTTGAATCTCTGAATCCAAGCTTTCCAGCCCTGGAGGTTACCCAGACAGGCCTACCACTAGACAGGCCTAATGACTGTTGTCCTATGACAAAAGGGTCTATATTTAGCCCAGCCCCAGTTGCTAGAAGAGTCTTCCTTTTATTGAATATAACTTGATCTCACCATAATTTCATTCATGTAGGGATTAAATATTTTATAATTAGTATATAAATACTGGTGTACAAATTTTACATACTTAATATATAAGTATAGTAATAAATATTTATTGAGTACCTGCTATGTACTAATTTCCACCAAATCTCCATGGAGGGTATACACACCAAGTCTAACTTTTTTTGCACTTGACACTCCCTCAAATCTTTGAAAGCTACTGGATGATGATCACATACATCCTCCCCAGCTCCTGCATGCACACCTTCTCTAGAACAAACATCCCTACTCTCCACTCATTGCTGTGTGACCTTTTTGGATCCTCTCTTTCAGTAGTATGTCCTCTTGAAGTGTGACATTTGGATGAGTCTGACACTCCAAGTATGGAAATAGAGTAAGACCCTAAACTACTTCATTTGAATACAATCTTCTATTTTTTCAGCTTATGATAACATTCCTTTTTATGGCAGCTACATCTCTCTGTGTCTTTTCCACCAAAACTTTTCTTATCATCCCAGCTCACTTAGACTCTCTGTTCCAAATTACTAATGTGACTCCTACAGTCCAGTTTCCCATCTAATTATCTTCACTTTTGCAATGTTCCTCTTGTTCTTAGGTGATCATTTTGTTTTTCACTAGATTCTAAATTCCTGAGCAGAGACTGTTTACAATACATTTTCCTCATATTATTCATTTTATTCTTACAAGTAATTTGATAAGTACTACTACTATCCCCACTTTACAAATGAAAACCTGAGACCCTGAAAGTTCAGTAGTTTAGCTAAGGCTACTCAGGGATTTGGGGCAGAACTGTTATTTTAAGTCAGGTACTCAGACTCCAAATCTTGGATCTTTACAACTCCTGTTTACTTGTCAGTCCCTCCAGCTCCAACACAGGGCTGAGCATACAGAAAGTGCTCAAGAAAGACTTGTTGCCTATTTGGTTTATTGATAAAAGTGGGAAGGAAAAAGGCTCAGGACATGAGGGCATAGTTTCTTTCATCTATCTTAAATGGAGGTGGACAGAGTTGGCAAACTGGAAGATTCATTTTATACACATGCTCACTCTTCCCTGTCCCATCGTATAAATCCTGATCACAAGAGAACAACTTAGAGTTGCTGGACATGTCCTCTCTCCCTTTTTTCCTCCCTCCCTCCCTCCTGGTCTCCTCCTACCCTTCCTTCCTTCCTTCCTTCCTTCCTTCCTTCCTTCCTTCCTTCCTTCCAGGTTGACCAGCAACCTTCCTGGGATACAGTAAGGGAGGAAGAGACTCTCAGGTTGATAATGTTGATCCTCCAACAAATAGACCAGAATAACTGTTCATTTGGCTACATCATAGATGGTGGGTGCATCTTGTTTAAATGCCAATAAGGTGGAGACACTTCTAGCTACCTTGAGAGTTTAGATAAACCTGTGCATATGAGGAGACACAAAGGATCAGTGATACTCTAGGCTCAACTACCACACTTCACAGTCCTTGAATTGAGATAGAAATGTCTTTTCTTATGGCCTCCCCATTCAGATCATAAAAGAGACTGTAATCCTGAAACAAACCCTATTTGCTCCTTGAGGGGTTGAAATGTCTAGTCATCTGCTCTCTTCTGGACCTCAAACAAAGTGAAACAAGTGTATATATTAAAGAGGAACCAGAAAACTTTTTTAGTAGTGTCAACTTTGGTAAAGGAAAAAACTTGTTAACAAAAAGCTTGGGTTATGCCTAATGACCTCTGACTTTGGAAACACAGCCTTTCCTTTCTGCTAGCCTATAATGCAACTATGCTTTCCCCTTACTAGATCATATCTTTTCACCAGAGTTAGATCTTTGTTAAATGTACACTTACTTGGTCTGCAAATGCATTTGTCAGGGACAGATATGGAGCTGGATATGTCGCAAAAATGTGTGCTGTTGCATTTTCTCCCACGATGAGCAATTTTCCACCAGCAAAGGACATAAGTCCATCTATGGAAGACAGAGCCCTGGAACATTAGTGTCCCCCTGGCAAAGCTGAGTGCAGCCTATGTCCTGTTTGTGCTAAATAGCTACAATCACTCAGGTTCAGCTTGGCAGATCCACACTGTTTGCCACTCCTCACTTCATAGCATGGTAGTTTTATGTTTTTTTTTTTTTTAAGTTTATTTATTTTGAGGGGCGGGGGAGGCATGGAGAGAGAGAGAGTGGGAGATAATCCTGAGCAGGCTCTGCACCATCAGCGCAGAACTCAACACGGGGCCCAAACCCACAAACTGTGAGATCATGACCTGAGCCGAAATCAAGAGTCAGGCACTTAATCGACTGAGCCAACCAGGAGCCCCCATAGCATGGTAGTTTTAGAGATGTCCAAAGAAATTCCAGGATACCAGGTCAAAGATGGAAAGCCATGGTTGCCCTCTATGGTTCACTCCAAACTTGAGCCAAATCCTTAGCCATTGGATCTGGGGAACTAATATTCTCTGGGGGAAATTCTTGGAATTTTTGATATCAACCAAATGCCAAAGTGGAGCTTTGATGTACTGTAGGCAGAACTCATAATTCCCAGAGGGTTCTCAGTAACCCCCAATATGAGTCCAGAAATTGGGGGTGTGCTGTGGTACAGTGAAGATGCCCTCAGAACAAGGGAGACAGCAGTCCTCCACCCAGCCAGCGCTGGCCCCAGTCCCTCCTGCCACAGCAGCTGGCTCTCCAAGTTTCTGATCTGGGCTGCAATTCTCTGTCATTCCTCTTAGGCTCTCTTTCTCAGAAAGACACTCTGTGGGAAGAAGCCTCCTTCCACGTTGTATTTCTCTAAGGCATGGTTTCATAAATTCTAGTTCCTAAGGGCTTCAATTCAAGAGTCATAATGTAGGAGACTTAACTTGGGTTAGACAGAAGGAACTATTTTAACAGTTAATTTCATACAATCTCAAGATTTTTTAGTTTGAAGAGTCTTAGAAGTCAATTCTCTCATTTTCCAGAGAAGGAAACTGAAACAACAAAGTCAGATGACTTACTTAAGTCACACAGCTCTTTACTCACACAGCACAGAGTTAAAGTCTGGGGCTTCAATCGTCAGGGCTGTGTTTTCACCCCACGACTGCTGCAGAACAGAAGTCCTGGTTGTTGGACAGAATGGAGAAGAGATCCCCACCTAGCCTATTCTCAACTATGCCTCTTCCTTCAAAGACTTTGTTCCAGATTCTTTCTCTAAATACTTACTCATCATATCCTTTGCTACCTACCAGTCAACACCTCCTCTCCCAGCCAACTCAGAGAAAGCTTGTGGAGAAGCCACTGGCTTATTGCTTATTTTGTGCATGTTCACATTGTGGTACTGATTGGATCTAAAAATAGACTTCAAGTTCTGCCCTCCGTTTAAGCTTGTGACCATTTTCTTAAACAGGCTTCATGAATTTGTCCTAATGATAATGTTGGTCCCATTATTTAGAACCTAGAATTCTTAGAACTGCCTGTCAACTGCGGAACATGTTCTGCTCTTGCCTTATCTTATCTCTTCCTACCAAGTAATTCTGACTTTAAAATCATGGCCAGCTGTCCTACTCACCATAGTAAATGCCAAAGAGGGCTGCAGCTCCTACAAAGGCTCCCAAAAACTGGGCTCCCACATAAAAAGGAAATTTGAACCATTTCATCCGTCCAAAGAGACACATTGCAAAAGACACAGCTGGGTTGATGTGGCCACCTACAAGAAAGATAAGATGATTAGGGATGTCAGCAGCAGGCCAGGGAGAATTATTATGAAGAAAGCCTTATCTAGAGATCCCAGGCAGAATTCAGTCTTCTAGGTAGAGAACTGTATGTGAAGAGACAGAGACTTAAGCATTTGTGAGTGTAAGTATGTGTGTAAGTGTGTGTGTTTGTATTTGAGTGGGGAGGAAATGGGAACTAGTAACCTGCAAGTGTCATTAGACACTGTTTAGAGAGTTAAGCTTTCTGAAAAGGGAGTCAGATATAGAAAGAAACTTGGACTCACGAGGCTTACTTTCTGTCTATATCTATCATCAATCTACCATCTAGCCATCATCCATCCACTGGGCTTTATCTATCTATAAAACAGTAACCTCAAAGAGATTGATATAAACTGATAACTTCAATATATTTTTAAGTCAATATATTTATACAATATATTGTTTAAGGTTTAAATCTGCATCTAGTAATTCCTTGGTCCACATCCAGAAGGTCTAAAACAATCTTAAGATGGAAAAGAGATGTTTAAGGGGAAATGAACCCTCATAAGCACTCTGAGACAGAGACCTCATTCTTCACCTTGGCCTTCACACAATGAAAGGCACATAGCAAGTGTTCAAAATATGAAAGCCAAATAAATAAATAGTCAGAGGATTTTATTCAGGTAGCTCAGACTGCAAAAGTACTGAGAGGGAAAGTTGTTTGGGAATTCGAGAGGGTGTGTTCAGGATGGTGCCTTGCAAAGCAACAGGTGATTTCTCCTGGCAGAGATGAGCGCACAGCCTGGAATACTGCTGGACAAAGCAGAGTGGTGTAGTGGAAAGAACATAAGTGTGAGGCACAGAGAATGCCGCCCTCAAGTCTTGGCTCTGCCAAGGTTGTTGTAACGATCAGATGATTCATACGAAGAGCCCGGGGTGGAACTGGAGCCCACCAGGCCCAAGACGGAAGTCTTATGAGAGCAGATTGAACCCTTTCAAGGTGCTGTTCTGGGCAAGTGACCCCCTTTCCCGCACTCAGAGACCATTCTGTGATAGAGGCAACCTTAATATTTTATTTGTCATCACACAAAGCTCTTTTGTTTTTTCAAGAATTTATACTGCTTATAGAATGCTACATCAAAAACAACCATCATAGCCTAGGTAACAGTAGGCAGTGTGAACACTGTCACGGGGGACGTTTCAAAATTAATGGAGGAGTTGTGAGATCCGATTGGCCAGATTTGAATGGCAGACCACTGGCATATTCACAAGGAAGCAGGGTGTGGTAACTTCCTTCCAGTAAGGTAATGTTTTCTATTTCAAAACCAGATGTCGTTTGACTTCACCAGTCTGTGACCACAAATGAGATCTTATTTATATTTATGCCCAGTGCACATTGGTTATTTTTGGAATCCTCAAAGAGGGCCTTGTATGTGCCCACAAACCAGTATGTTAGCTGTAGCCACGTGAGAAAGTCATCTCCCCCACAGTCTTCCTATCCTAGTCCCGTGGCTGCTGAGACAACCAATACGGGTGTCTGTGTGGATGTCAGTGGTAGGCTGGTGTGTTGTCCCTGCACCTTCCCACCAGTGGGAATGCACCAGTCTTCAAGGAGCCTCTCCAGAGATGGGGAGATGAGCTTCCTTTCCAACCCAATGCCATCTTGTATTAACCGAACTTAGAAACTGCTGTACTTGTATTTTGGGGTCTCACAGACTCTCGTGAACAACTTGGTCAGCTCTTAACCCTCACCCAGAAACAGCCTCTAGTGGAAACAGTCCCATCAGCTCTGGTTCTCACCCCTCTGGCCACAGGGGCTTAACCCAGGTCTAGGGGCCATATGGGAAGACTTCACACCATCCCTCACCCTCTCTTCCTTTTCTTGCTGGTCTCTGCCCCTTTTTTTCCTATGGTGACTGCCCATATCCCTGAGTATATCAATGGATACAAACAGACATGGGCTCCAGTGGTGATGAAAGCAATTTCTTACACTCCTAGGGCCTGGGGTCAATTTTTCTAAATAAATAGAATTCAATTCAGGGTGTTATGCAGGTGAAATATTCCCAAACCGTGTCACTACCTAAAAAACAGCTGAGAATGCACTCATGTTTATATCCCACGGTTTGCGGAAACCACACTTGTTGCGTGAACATAGTGGGGCATTGGGGGCAGCAGTGGAGCCTCCTGCATGCTTGTTTTAAGCCACAACTATGATCTGTGCCTGCTGTCAAGGCCTGCACTGTAATCTGGCCTTGGCACAGTCAGGATGGTCCCCTGTGTGCTCTTATGCTTAGGTAGTGCAGCCCTGGGATCACAGCAAAGGCTTGACGAGAGAGTGAACATAAACACTGCTCATGCCAAACAAATCACACATACAGGCATCTCTAGCCTGGACCACCCCAGGATCTGAGTCCATGTGCTATGGAAAGGGTGCCAGCCAGCAAATGACTGTTCCAGGTGCCCAGCTCAAGGAGGCTCCCCCAGGGTCTAGGCAACCATTCTTCAGCGCTCCAATGGCAGTATCTGTCACCAGGCCAGCTGGCCAGCATGGTTGTCTGGCAGGTCTGCTCTGCCCAAAGGCCCTGCTTATAACGCCCTTCCCATAATAGACCACTGTGAATATTGTGTGACCGTGGGGACATGAGGTTTGCTGTCACGTAGACCTGCATCAAATCTTTGCTCTGCTCTTTGCCAGTTGTGCGACTCCAGCAATTTATTTAATATCTTGGCGCTCCACTTTTCTTGGTGGGATGTAGACAGTAATGCCTGCCTTAGAGGGCTGCTTTAGAGAAAAGAGATAAAGTATGGACAGCCCCAGGATAGCAACCAGCACGTGGTGTTTCCCTTTCTTCCTTTATCCCCAGTGGTCCTGCCTTAGTGTTCTGACAAGGATTCTGAAAGATTCTGAGTGCCTTTGAGAACTGGATCATTTCCACAGTGCTCTCCTAAGTCCCCAGACTGCGTTAAATATCATCATTTCATTTTGCTTCTCAGAACATTGTGAGTGGCTTCTAATCAGGGCAGAATTAGCCCGTGATCTGCTTGATGAGACCTGCACTTCCATGAAAGCACCAGTCATTTTGCAAGTGGCATAGACTTTTTCATTGCTGTGGGTAAAGGTCCAGGGATTTTTCTCTCTTGGAGTGATCTTCACTGGGCTCGGCATGGGGTATCCGAGAACGGCTTCCAGGCATGGGGTAGAGAAGGTAAAAGATCATATTGATGGAAGAAGAATACAATATAGTGACTAGATTTAGGGGTCAGCTAGTTCTGAATCCTAACCCCATCTCTGTCTCTTGCTAAATGTTGCCTTTGCACAAGTCACTTACCGTTTGCTGTCCCCTTTGATTTTAACATCTATAAAAATAGAATCAAATACATATTCTTTCAGGGTTGTGGAGATCCAAATAAATTGAGGCATGTAAAGCATCCAACACTAGGCTAGCACACTGGAATGGTTGAATTAACAGCAGCTATTATTATTTCTATTACTTACCAGAGACACCTCCAGTCACATAAATGGCCATTACAACTGCCATTGCAAATCCAACATTGATAGTGACAATTCCTCCCAAGTGTCCACGACTGAGGATAGCTTGGGCAACAGAGCCACATCCAAGGACCTGGAATGAGAGGAAGCTTCATAAGTGGGGATGGCGACTGTCAAAGACAATGGAAAGCCACAGGAACAAGAAAGATGTTTTAAGCAAACATGGAGATTGGGCTGCCTCAGGCTTCATGCAAATCAAATCGTAATGATCCCGCTGTGCACAGAGAGCAAAATGGTGGTTCTGAAGCTGTATCTGGCTTACAGATGAGGTTTCTGGGCCTGCAGCATTAACATTTTCCCCATACTTGTAAATCGGGTAATTTCACACCATGATCCAGGGTTCTGCTCTTAGTTTAAATCAAACTTTTTATTTGAGGCAGTTGTAGAGTCCCTTGAGGTTATAAGAAATAGCACAGAAAGATCCCATGTACTTTTTACCACTGGTTCCTTTTCATCAATCAGAAGATCTAGCAACCACAGGGAAATAATTTCCTGGAGCAGAGCAGCAGCTGGTCACTCCCTTTAAATTAATGTTTATTTTTGAGAGAGAGAGCATAAGTAGGGGAGGGGCAGAGAGAGGGGAGGCTGCTCACTCCCTTTAAACAGAGCTTGTATGCTCCCAAGTGGCTCACTCACTTCACTCCACTCACGGAGGTCTCCTTCCTGGCCCCTATAGGAGAGCTGGCAATCCCTGCCCTGGAAGTTCCCAGTGTAAGCCATCTCAGGCTCACAGTCATATGCACATCTGACAAATGGAAAGGCCATTTGTGCCATGTACAAAGCCATGGGAAAGGGCATCTGATGTGCAAGAAAACAAAGGAAAAGTGGCAGGGGGATAGCATTGGCAATCTAGCTCTCCTCATCCCCATGTCTTTTCTCCCTGATGAGGCTGTACTTTCTTAGGGAGCCGGGCTGCCAAACTTACTGCTTCTTGCATTCCCTCTGGCACCAAGCACAGAGCTGTGCTTATAGGAAGCACTCTGCAAACAGTTATACAGTAAAGAGGAAGTAGGATCTTCCATAGTCTTCAGCTGTAGAGGGTATTTTGGAGAATGGGATAAGTATTCAGAAATGTCTGGAACAAATATATTATGGTACATCTACTCAGCAGAGTACTATGCAGCTGTATCACAGAATGAAGCAGATCAGTGTGTACGGAAAGATTCCCAATATATACTATTAACTTTTTTTCATGTTTATTTATTTTTGAGAGAGGAGAGAAAGTACAAGCAGGGGAGGGACAGAGGATTTGAAGCAGGCCCTGCACTGACAGCAGCGAGACCAACACAGGGCTCATACTCATAAATCATGAGATTGTGACATGAGTCAAAGTCAGACGCTCAACCAACTGAGCCATGCAGGCGCCCCTATATTAATAACTTTTAAGAAAAGATATAGAGCAGTGTTAAAGCACACTGCCAATCATATTCAAAATATATTACATTAAAACCTTGGATTGTGAGTAACTTGTTCTGCAAGTGTTCCACAAGTGAACAAACATTTCTAATAAATTTTAAGTTGATAAATGAGTGATGTCTTGCAATACGAGTAGTATGTGATGCCTAACATCACATGATCACAACCAAGTTAATGATTCTCTCTCTCTCTCTCTCTCTCTCTCTCTCTCTCTCTCAGTGGGATTGTAGATGATTGTTTCTCATGCTCAGATGCTCGGTCTCAGGCTGCAGTGTTTGGCAGTTATCATTGATTTTTCAGAATGTTAGAAAGTGCCCACAACTGACACTAGTGTATTTTTTGTCACTTCAGAGCACCTATGGACAGTCCTCTGCTTTTCCAAACAAAGTAAGCTTAGGAAAGAATGCTTTGCTTCATTCTAGGTCAGACGGTCAGACTGCCTGCAGATAGAGACCCCTTCTTCTGCTGCCTTATTGACAATTACATTAAATACAGTATATGACAAAAGTTTATTAATATTGTACTATAGTCAACATCCATATGAGCATATACAATGGCCCCCATGCAGAAAAAATTCCATTGAGTCAGTAGATAGCAGTGATTCCATAAGGGATTGTGAAAGTCGTCCTACACAATAACCCTTCTCTCTCTTGTCTCCCTCACACCAGCCACAAAGGTTTTCAAAGGCAAGTAAAAAAAATTTTTTTTATTTTCTTTAGTATTTTGTATTATATTACAGGACTGTAATCATTTCTACATGAATATTTTTGAGTTGTGGAATGAATCATCTGAGTTTCCATTATTTCTTAAGGGAAAATTTGCTTTGATATACAAGGGCTTTGGATTACAAGCATGTTTTTGGAACCAATTATACTTGCAAACCAAGGTTTTACTGTGTATGTATTTCTTTTTACATTCATGAGCCATGTCTATGAACACAGATCAGGAGATGGTACTTCCATGGGGGGAGCTAAATGGCCAGTGCAGATACTGGGAGAGCAATTTTCATTGCATACTTTTTTTTTTAACCATGTGTTTTAGTTTGTTTGTACCTCTATAACAAAATACCACAGACTGGGTGGCTTATAAACAACAGGCACCTATTTCTCACAATTCTGGAGGCTGGAAGTTCAAGATCAGGATGCCAATATGGTCAGGTGAAAGCCCTATTCTGGGTTGCAGTCTTCTCTGTTGTATCCTGCAGAGCAGAAGGAACTGAGCAAGCTCTCATAAGTCTTTTAAAAGGGCACTAATCCTATTCATGAGGGCTCCATCCTTGTGATCTAATCACCTCCCAAAGGCCCTACCTCTAATACCATCACTGTGGGCATTAGGTTTTTAGCAAATGAATTTGGCAGTGGGGGGGGGGACACAAATATTTGTAGCATCATGCGTTTCCTAATTTTTAAAAAATGAGTCCTATATTTTCACTGAACAACTAAAACCATTTAATCACGGTCCATTAAGGAAACATTTGATGAGGGAGTGTTACTGGGAAAGACAGATTAGTTACATGTAAGTCTGTTAGAAAAGCAACAAGACAATAAATGGCCATCAGCCATCCTCATGCTGTGGTTTAAACAGCTAGTATGCTCCTGGAGGAATAAGTTCTGGACTGCAGGATCATTAAATCATTGCTCTTTATATTTTGAATTGGCCAAACTTTTTCTAGAATACATGGCTCAGTTTGGGTTTCATAATGAAACAACAACTTCAAGAAGGACTCAGCATCAAGTAAAGAATATTATTTAAGGACACGTGAGGAAAGGTTTCAGAAATAAATATGCTCAAGGAAAAAAGAGATTAAACATGTGAATGCCTCTTATCAGGAAGATAATAACCAGCCACTAAGTGTCTCTTCACAAAAGGATGAGAAGAGAAGTGTGAACCTGAAGTAGGAGAGGTAGCACATAAACAATTTCTTGACAGTGATGGATTAATTCTAAACTGCTCCCCCAGGGTGCATTTGTGAGGTCTTTCATAGAAATATAATATACAAACAATAATTTCATACATATAGAATGATTTTGTTTTACTCCTCCCTGAAGGCAGAGAAATTATCTTGATGGTCTTTCAATAGCCTCTGTAATCCCCAATTCTAAGACATATTGACTCACCTCAGTGCTAACTGCTGGATGGTAGGGTTAAGTAGGTGGCTTGATATCTTGAGGGACGCCCTTGGGCTACCCATCACACATGCACTGGCTTGGCTCCAGACCCTACACTGAATCCTAAGTGAGGTTGTACTAGGAACATGTTCCCCTTTCCTTATTCAAAAACATCCCCTGGGTCCATTTCATAGCCTATCAATTTCACTTACACTTGACCTATTTTTTTCCCAGAATCTCTATCTATTATAATAACTCTCTGAATTAAAACCACCACCACATTGGTGTCTTTCTTTTTAATTTAAACTGAATTAACTGCCCTGTGCACAACTTCCAAAGTAACTGGCATTTTGGCAGCATCTTCAGAAAACAAGAATAAAAGTTTACTGACAACTGCCATGACTTGATTTAGACAATGAGGTGTAATGAGACACATCTGGACACAGGCCAGTCCTGAAATATTACTGCTTTCCATATAAGCATCTTCCTGCTTTTATGGTCTGATGTGCGTGCACTCGTGCTAGTCTAGAGGGGACAGAAAAGTTTTAAATGGCCTGAGTGGATTCAGGGAGGCCTCTGCCCTGTCAAATTTCATAATGATTAATATTCTCCTTTTCCACCCCAGATGCTGAAATGGTTTTTTTGTTCTTTCCTCGGGAGGATAATCGATGCTGTGTGCTGTGGGAAAGGAAGGAGGACAAATGAACAGTGTGGGGACTTCCCTGACCATCAGAAATTGCCACTCAGATTTCAGCCCAGATTTACATCATTGCTTTAAAATTTTAAAATACATTTATTATAGTCTCAGAGGCAATGAGGAAGTCAGGCAACTACCCTCTAGTATCACCCCTTGCCTGCCTCGTCCCACCTGAATTTACTGCACAGGGAAGCAGTCCTTGGATATCCTAATGTATCGCGGCCTGATTGCTAGGGAACTGGTCACCCACTCTGGTTTCCTTCTTCTGTGCGCCCAGTGTAGTTTTTTTCCTTCCAAAATGAAAGAACTTTCCTTCATGGTATTACTGAGAAATTTTCCAACCAACTCCCTGCCCTAACCTTTGAAAAGCCTGTCCTACCATTCTCCTTCTTAGATACAGAGAAAGCCTATTATCATATCCACTTTGTCTCAGTTTTCTGGTCTCCCTATCTGGAAAGCTGTTTTGGACCCATTACCCATTCATAACTCACCACACCTAACCTTTGTTCTTTGAAATTCAATCGTACTGTCCATACTATACAAGTAGTGCTTAGTTGTTTTTCAAATGCCGGACCTTGGTTTCCTTATCTAGAAAACAATTTCTAAGATTCCTTTCCATATCCACAACAAACACTAGGCTGGTTTATTTTGTTTTATTGTTTCCTTAGGTGTTGTGTTTCCCACGCCCACCATCCCCTCCTTGTATGTGGAGGCCATGTACAGACCTTCAAGTTCTGTTCCACCTTCTTGTCAGGATCTAGCAACTGCTCAGTCTAACTGCCTTCTCCAGGAGAGTTAGAGAACTCACAAAAGCATGTAGAGGAGGAAAGGTGTTACAAGTCATGGATCTGGTCCTCACTGTGTCCTTCGCTGTGCCCCCAAAGCTCCTCATTCATCTCTCATTCATATTCTCCCAATAGCTTCACCAAGCTTTCTCTTCTCTCGTCTGCCAATCCACCAACCTCCTTTCTGCAAATACCACCACCTTCTACTTACTCCGTGCCTGTAAGTTGCCTTGAAGCTCAATGACAATGTAGAATATCACATTTGCGTTAGTTATCCAGCACTATGTAACTACCCCTGAACTTAGTGGCTTAAAATGACAACATTTATTTTGCTTGTGAGTCTGCAGTTTGGGCAAGGTTGGTCAGGGCATTTCAACTCTGCTCCATTTGGTGTCAAGTATGATGGTTCAAAGTTGATAGGATTATAATTATCTAAAGGCTAACACATTCACGTGTTTAGTGGTTGATATTGGCTCTCAGCTGATGCCTTAGCTGGAGCATTGGCCCAAACACCTACAAATGGCCTCTCCATGTGGACTGGCTTCTTTACAACATGGTGGCTCGGTTCCAAGTGTGAGCACCATAGTCTCCAGAGCCTGGGGTCTTAAACCCTGCATGATGCTCTCTCCTCAGCCTTAGCACCATGCTGGTTCTGAACTCAATGGCACATATACTGGATCTTATATAGGCATTTCACCAACAATATCCTAAACAGGTATTCATCTGGTCCATGTTGGATTACTGTGAGGCATAGGGAGCTCATTATCACATCAGGCAGTTTGTGCTATATATTTTTTCATTGTTCCATTGGCTGGGGAGTCCTTCCTTATATGAAGTTGGAATCCTCTCTCCTGTAATTTCTGTCAATTAGCTCTAGGCCCGTTCTTGGGACTATAAAGAATAAACTTCTTTCACATACCAGGCTTCTAATAAATGGAGGGAGCCTAAGGTCCTCTCTAAGTTCCCTTTCCTGGATGCCTGTCCCTTCATTTTTGATTCCTGAGAGTCAGATTCCCAGTGAGTCTCACCTGGTTGAGCTCTGGGTTGTCAGCATTCCTCTTAAAACACAGGGCCCAGAAATGGACACAATCCTCCCTTATTTGTGTGTCATGTTCTGACATGGTAATTTATCCTATACCCTCTGCTCATTGCTTCTGCTGCCATCTAGTGGGACACTCAGGCACAGGATGTACTTGAACTGTTGACATATCTACGCCTGATTTTCCCAATTTTACAAGGTATACAAGATCATGTGTTAAACTTCTTTGTCTCTGTAACAGCATCTAGAATATTGAAGGTAATTAAATAAACAGATTTTAGCTGCTGTTTCCAGGTACGACTGTCGGTGTCTGTGTAAATGAACATGTCAATTCTCAGTCTCAGCTTGATTATCTATTAAAGCGTAATAATAATACCAGCCAGGCTTGTTTCATAGGATTGTTTAGTAAAGGTGCGAATGGGATAACAACAATGAAAGCACTATTTAAATGACAAAGGGCAATGACAAGTGCAGGATATTATTGCTTTTAATATAAACTAAAAAAGAAAACTCCCATTTTGGGTGAGTAAGTTAAGACAAATGGACTCATGAACTTAACCACTGACTCACTGATGGGTAATAAAACCAGGGAGAAACACATCTATGAAATGTATTACAAATAGTTGCTGTTTCATTCCTAGTAGTGGGATAAATTTGCAGAAGAGAGAAAGTGGGAAGCTGACAAGAGCTTCACATAGTTTTGCCTATTTATGATTCCTCTCCAAAGATGGGTCCTTTCATATTTGGTGGGGTTTTAGTGCTTTTGGTAGGAAAGCAACACAGAAAGGGGAGAGGGTAAATACTGTTGTTATTATCAGGCACCACATGTGGCAGGAGTGGGAGAAAGAATTTCAGTGGAAAAGCAAGAAGGACATTTGAAAGGCAGTTGGACTGGTGACCAGTCATTCTCAATCACCCAGGCCAAACATTCTGGAATCATTTGTATTCCCTCCTCTTCTCTCCCTTTGCCATTCATAGCCAATCATTCTCAAATTTTCTGAGTCTTCTTCTGCAGCCCCCAGCCAGTGTCCTCACCCCCAGTGTCTCCCCACTCAGTGACCATGCCAGATGAAGCACAACTTATATGCCATTACTCAGGAAGTAGCAGCACAAACACCTCCACCTGGTCCTCAGGGCCCTCTGGTGCCTTGCCTCGTGACTCATCCACTTTCTGCCCGGTATTCTTCAGCATAAATCTGCATCAGCCAGGCTGGTGTCCCAGTCACTTGAGTCCTTTGAGCTCATGACACTCATTCCCACCCTGTACACCTGCTCATGCTATACCTTCCAGCAAAATGTCCCTTCTCTTCACTTTCCCCAGCCAAACCCAATCTATTCTTAACACTGAACTGAAATCCTACCTCCTCTGTGGGGTTTTTCTTTGACAGCTTCAGCCTGCAGAGGCCTCTTCTGCTTCTTCTACTATGTCTTTACAATGTCATTTCATTATATTCCACCTTGCCTTGTGTCACCCCACCAAGACTGTAGCATCTGCCACAGCAGCTCAAACAATATCTGATGTAATATATTAAAACGTCTAAACATAATCAGGGAAAATAAAACCCTGTGTAAATGTCTTTTCAAGAGAAACAGTCAATTTCAGGGTGGGATGTGAGAAGTGGGAGGTGTGATTTCTAAGAAATATCAGTTGGGCTGCTGGCAAGTTCCCAACTGAGCCATGACCCCTACGACAAGCTGATTACTGGACACAGATCAAGTTATTATCACAGACAAATGCTGGAGATGAGGAGAAAGGATAATAAGCCTACTATTCTCAAAACTCTTAGGTATCTATTACCTCCTTTACAGTGCCAACCAAGATATTCCCAACACAGTACACAGTGCATAATAGACCCTCAACAAATATTTATTTAGTCAGTATGTAAAACAGAGACTCAATAAACATTTATTTAGTAAGTAGGTAAAAATTGAGCCCTTTCAGAAAAACAGTCATTAATAAAGGCTAGGGATTCTTTAGCAAAATGTTTACAAATGTTTGCAAATGCTTGCAACACGAGGCCAATGATCACTAGGGAAACTTGTAATTATTATAAGGGGTCTGTGATTCTTTGTGTGCATCAAACATGGTCCAAATAAGGGGAAAAAAAACCATGTCTCATATCTACTTTTTGTAGTTCAGTATTTTCAGAATTAATAGATACTGAAAGAAGAGTTGAAAGGACTTCTTGGGAAATACTGTCATGGACTTTGGAGTTAAGGCTTCATGAAATGCTTACTATCTTTACTCATCCGTTTAGGGTAGCATGGATAAAGAAATATAAACACCAGCTATGATTTGTTTGGTGTGTTCTTTGTGCCGGGTTCCATGCTAAGTGCCTTACCTGTATTACTTCATCATTATCAACTTATGTTCATCCTAGGAGAAAAGTACGGTATTATTATCTCCCTTTTATGGATGAAGAAATTGAGGCTGAGAGAGGCCAAGCAAGTTCTCTAATGTTACATAATAAAAAATAAAAGAGACAGAACCTGGATTTGATCCCAGGTCTGTCCTAATCGGAGGCCTGTGCTCTTAACCATTACACATTGGGTGGAGTGAGAGGTCATCAGAAGGAACAAATACCCCCGAGAATTGATAGAAATATTCAGGTAGAATGCTGGGCTCCCACAGTGTGGGTTCAGGGCACCAGTTTTCCTATCTCATACTGCAAGTGAAGGGCTGTCCGGGAATGCTGAAGGACTTGGAGACCCATGATAGCAGCCATCTGTTATCAATCTACCCAGTGCAAACAACTGCCTTGTAAACCAGGTGTATCAGTCCAAGGGGGCTGAAGGCCTGAGGATGATGCTTATTTGGGGACTCTTCTTATAGTTCTTGGGCTCCTGTACCAGGGCACGTGGCATTTCTGGTGATAACAAACATGGTCACTTTGGTCCGACACTTGTGAATTTTCACCAAAGCTTCTAGTGACCCAGCGAAAAATCCTTTTCAGGCCCATTTCCCTTCTTTCTCAGAGACCAGTGAGATAGGCTGGTGACTAAGTGCAGCTTTTCAGTTTATGCAAAACCTGTTTCACTGATTAACATTTGCTTGCTCTCTTGCTCCTCCTGCATAGGCAACTTCCACTTTTGTCTGTCTTCTTTCCTCTTGGTGTCTCGCAACTTTGTGGTCATCGGGAGAAGGTACACTCATGTGCCCGATGCTGACCAAACCTGCCTGGTACCGGAAGTGAGTGGGCTGAGATAATGGTGGGGCAAGGCCTTTATCTGTACTGATGAACCACACCCACAAGCCACATAGATGGCACTGGCCAGCATTCTGGGGACTTATTAGCACTCCTATCTGTTCTCAACAGAGATCCAAGAAGTGAAGCCATTCCCCCACTCTCACCTGCCCCTTTAACCAGACCCAAGAAGTAACCCAAGGGGCCATTGTAAAATGCCCCAACATTTCCCAAGCTCACCTGGCTAGTATTTATTTATTACCATTCTCTTGAAAACTTTTCTAAGAAGGGAATATCCTCCTTTAATTTAGTAATGACAGTTTGGGACATGTTTGTTGCGTCTCACGTGGGAAGCAACCATGTGAGCCAAGAATGTGAGTCATGTATGACTGTTTACCTTGTACATTGGTGCAGGTCTTCTTGAAATTTAGGGGAGGAATATATTTTAAATGAAAAATATCTTTCAGTGGAGAATTTGTCATTTAATGTAAATGTTCATAAAACAGAAGTCAGTATTCAAAGAGTATGCCTGTGGCAACATTTGTAATTTAAATGAACTGATTTGTTTACACACACACATATATGCTACAGATACTCTCTTTTAGTCCCCATAATAACTCCAGGGAAGGAAAACTCTGCTGTTTTCTTCTAAAGAAACCCTTGGACAAAGAAATTAAGTAATTTTCCCGAGGCCATACAACTAGTGAAAAGATCTTTTGGAACCTAAAATTAACATTTGTGTCCAAAGGTTGTGTTTCTTCACTTACCCTAAACTGCCCTCAACTGTACCTGAACAAAATAAGTAGTGTGTCCAGATTTGTGCTTTACAAGTCTGTCTTTCAAAAAATGTAATATAGTAAACTAAGATCCCCAAATCTGCAAGTAGCCCTAATTGTGATCTGGCATTCACTCAGCCATTCCTTCCTCTCGTCATTTATTCCTCCATATATATGTACATTCGGCACATGTGGTGCCTCATGGTAGCAGGGGTGCAAACAAAATTCAGACACAGGTCCTCTAAGAGCTCACAGAGTAGTGGGAGAGGTAAGATAGCTGAGAACCGGTAAGAAAAATATGGAAGAAGTGTGGTGCTGTTATTTAATATTCTAAGCTTGTTATTTTTTTTTGATGTTTATTTATGTTTGAGAGAGAGAGAGAGAGAGAGAGAGAGAGAGACAAAGCGTGAGTGGGGGAAGGGCAGGAGAGGGAGACACAGAATCTGAAGCAGGCTCCAGGCCCTGAGCTGTCAGCACAGAGCCCGATGAAGGTCTCAGACCCACGAATTGCAAGATCATGACCTGAACAGAAGTTGGACTCTCAACTGACTGAGCCACCCAGGCACCCCACTAAGCTTGTTATTAGTAAATGGCTTAAACATTTATGGCTAGGGAAAGTATACCTGGAAATGTGGTTTTATAGTTTAGTCTTACGACCTAAGTGAGCTATTTTGACATTTCAGTCTCCCCAAATTCTTGAATTATCTGATTAATACCCCAAATTATTGAATCATCATAGTATTTAATAATACTATTAAATCTGAGATGTATTAATATATGCACATAACAGATTGGCCTAATGAGCAACTTGATTAAAATTATATGAGATCAAGATTTCTCTTCTGGTACTGCCTGAAATAAAAATGGTTTTCACATGATTGCCTCAATCAATTTTGCCAGGTGTTAGGATGAGAAAAGAAAAGGATGACAATCTTGCACTGAGGAATTTGATTTCCAATAGCAGGCCTCTTATAAACAGATGATATTGAATAGAAGGCTGAGGCCCTCACAATCTCTCCACTTGCCCTTTTCTGGTGAGAATAGTTTGTAGAGTGTGGTTAAGGACATCTTGAGAGCACAGTCACAAACTGGTGGTCCATGACAGAAGACAGTCTATGAGTGGGATTGACTCAGTGATATGCTTGGCCTACATGGTGATTTTTTTTTTAAATTTTAGAAATTGTTGCTAGTATTTAATCTTATTTTTTAATGGTTATTTATTTGTTTTGGGGCGTGAGGGGCAGAGAGAATCCAAAGCAGGCTCCGTGCCCAGCGCGGAACCCAACGCGGGGCTCCGTCTCATGAACCATGAGATCATGATATGAGCTGAAATCAAGAGTCTGAGCTTGACCTACTGAGCTACCCAGGCACCCTTGTTGCCAGTATTTAAAAAGAAAAATTACACATAGACCTTTTTTTTTTTTCAAACTTGAAAGTCTGATAAAAATCTACCCCATTCCTACTTGGCCACAGTGGAGACAGTCTGGGTGGCAGAAGCCTCCTGAGACAGGACAGACACTTCCTTCTTAACCTTGCCATGTCCACTTCACCCATATATGTTACTGGCCTCATCTCAATAAGCTTTGGGGCTACTGACTCCCATCTTAAGCCCTGGGAGGAGAAATCCATTTAGCTTTTGGTGTCGGTGACTTCCTGACCCCACAGATATCCTGGTGATAACAGCCCCAAGATGAGATGCAGCACAGACTCTCAGTTCCTGGAGAGAGAATCTGTGGCTACCTTCAAATGAAAGACTGACTATGGGCAAGACTTTAAGGTAGCAGTGATAGGGAGACCAAAAGCACAGTCTCCATTATTATTTTGTACAGTTTATTTTGAGAGACAGAATGCATGAGTTGGGGAAGGACAGAGAAAGAGGGAGAGAGAGAGAATCCCACGCAGGCTCCACACTGTCAGCGCCGAGCCTGATGCAGGGCTTGAACTCATGAACTGTGAGATCATGACTTGAGCCGAAATCAAGGGTCAGACGCTAAAGTGACTCAGCCACCCGGGTGCCCCGTATAGTCTCCATTCCTGAGAAGGGAGTCACTTTGGGCCTTTGCCAGAGGTTCTCCTCCTCCTATAAACATTTTGTTTTTTGTAACTGGAGAGGAAGGAGAACAAATGCCAATCTGTCAATACATTCTCTGCAAACCTTGGCCCTTCAGCCTGTGCTGTAGGTATATGTTACTATAAGTTGCACATCCTACCTATCATACATCTATTTAGTTTTTGTGACTATATCCACTGGAACATGTCATGATAATAGAAACAACAACAACAGCTAATATTTTATTGAGTGCTTTTTATGAGTTAAGTACTTTCCATACATTAGCCCATTGGTCCTCACATCAACCCTTTGAGTCAGGTCCTCTCTCCTACTTCCTCCATTTTATGAACAAGGGAATGAAGTTTAGAGAGGTTAAGAGAATTTCTCACATTCACACACATGGGGCTCAGGTTTGACTACACATGATTTTGACCACTGGATAGGTGAATGTATCACCTGTCATGTATAGCACATGTATCACACTGTCATGTACATTGCTTCCATTATTCTTCCCAACATTTAATCTGCATTTAAAAATTGGAAGGCCAGGGCGCCTGGGTGGTTCAGTTGGGTAAGTGTCCGACTTCAGCTCAGGTCATGATCTCATGGTTCGTGGGTTTGAGCCCCAGGTTGGGCTCTGTGCTGACAGCTCAGAGCCTGGAGCCTGCTTTGGATTCTGTGTCTCAGTCTCTGCCCCTCCCCGGCTCTCAGTCTGTCTCTCTCTCTCAAAAATAAATAAACGTTAAAAAAAATGTTTTTTAAATAGAACAAAAAGTGGAAGGCTGGAGAGAGACAAGCCAACACAGACTCTTAACTACAGAGAGCAAACTGATGGTTGGGGTCGGGGTAATGGGTGAAATAGGTGATGGGGATTAAGGAGGGCACTTGTGTTGAGCACTGGGTGTTGTATGGAAGTGTTGAATCACTATATTGTACACCTGAAACTAATATTACACTGTATACTAACTGTAATTAACATAAAAACTTTTTTAAAAAAAATGGAAGACTGGATAACCTGACAGAATTCATACAGCTAATAAGTGGCAGAATTTGAGTCTGGAACCAGGTCTTCTGATTTCTAGCTCTGTGTCCCTCCTGTGCCAACTGCTGCTGTTTTGGTAGGTCTGTTTGTTCCCTTTATTAGGACAGGATGCATATTTATGCACAGCTTTCTAGTCAGTTAGTTTTCAAACTGGAAAATAAAATGTTCTCAGTCATAACAAAAATAGTCACAAAAAAAAACCCAAGACTGAAACCTGGACCTTCTGGTTAAAAATAAAGTATTTGATGGTATGTGGCCTAAGAAAATATCAGGATAAGATCAATCACCCCTCAAGAACCAGCTGTACTTGAAAAGAGATGATGTTAGGGCAAGCTCATAAAAACAGAGGAATCTGAAATTTGAGAACCAGGTGAATGGGCGAATGGCCAACCTCAGTGCTCTCTAAGTAGAAAAGAGGACCAAGCACAAACTTGGGTCTCTGAAATATAAGGTGATAAACATCATTCTTTCTCATAGGATGAAAAGAATGCTCTCCTTTTCTGGCCTATATCAGGTGTTCATGTCCCTCAACTCATCCAAAATAATGCTAGCTTGGACAAGAACTTGATCACAATCCCTGGGTCAGAATTAGGAACTAATTAAACATTTATTTATTAAGGTATGAGTATTCAATAGGATAAGCATGGGTCTGATGGTGCTGTACATAGATGGAGGGTTGCTGAGGACAGTTCTCTCCCCCTCCCCCACTTTTTTTGGTAAATGTTTATTTATGTTTGAGAGAGACAGAAAAAGCATGTGAGCAGGGGAGGGACAGACAGACAGACAGAGAATCCATCGCAGGTTCTGCACTAACAGCAGAAAGCTTGATGTGGGGCTTGAACGCACAAACCGTGAGATCATGACCTGGGCCCAAGTCAGATGCTTAACCAATGGGACCACCCAGGCACCCCAAGGACAGCTCTCTCTTTATTCAAAGTGGCCTAACAATGTTAAGAACACCTTGGGTCACTTTCAGTCTGGAAGATACCTGAAGACAGGAATTCTGGGGCAAATTTGTTTCTTAGATTCATTCCAGACCCAGTATGTTCCACAGACCATCAGTTCCATGAGATGCTCCTCAAAAAAAAAAAAAAAAAAAAAAAAGGGATCTGTGCAGGGGCCATGCTAATCTTCTCTGTATTATTCTAATTTTTCTCCAAAGAAGACATACAGATGGCCAACAAACACATGAAAACATGCTCAACATCACTCATCATCAGGCAGTGCAAATCAAACTACAATGAGCTATCACTTCACACATGTCAGAATGTCTAAAATAAAAAACACAAGAAACATCAAGTGTTGGCGAGGATGTGGAAGAAAGGAACCCTTATGCACTATTGGTGGGAATGCAAGCTAGTGCAGCACTGTGGAAAACAGTATGGATGTTCCTCAAAAAATTGAAAATAGAATGACCATATAATACAGTAATCACACAAGTGGGTATTTACTCAAACAATATGAAAACACTAATTCAAAAAATATATGCACCTTTATGTTTATTGCAGCATTATTTACAATAGTCAAATTATGGAAGCACCCCAGTGTCCAATGATACATGAATGGATAAAGAAGATGTGGTATAAATACACACAATGGAATATTATTCAGCCATAAAAAGGAATGAAATCTTGCCATTTCCAAGGTGATGGATGGATCTAGAGGGTATAATGCTAAGCAAAATCAGTCAGTCAGAGAAAGACAAATACCATATGATCTTACTCATGTGTGGAATTTAAGAAACAAAACAAATGAACAAAGGAAAAATAGAGACAGACCAGGAAACAGATTCTTAACTATAGAAAACTGATGACTACCAGAGTGGAGGTGGGTGTGGGTGATGGGTGAGATAGGTAATGAGGTTAGGAGTACACTTATCCTGGTGAGCATTGAGCAATGTATAGAATTGTTGAATCACTTTATTGTATGCCTGAAATCAATATAACACTACATATTTACTATACTGAAATTAAAATTTTAAAAAGGGATTTGTTGGCGTGACTGGGTGGCTCAGTTGATTAAGCGTCTGATTGTTGGTTTTGGCTCCAGTCATGATCTCATGGTTTGTGAGATCAAGCTGAGTCGGGTTCTGTGCTGATAGAGAGAAGCCTGCTTGGGATTCTCTCTCTTTCCCTCTCTCTCTCTCTCTCTCTGCCTTTCCTCCCCCTCTCTCTCTCTCAAAATAAATAAACATTAAAAAAATAAAAAAGGAATTTGTAGTCAAGTAAGTCCAGGGTCTATATATTCTATTTCCCTCTTAGAGTTTATAGTGAACATTAAAAGCTCTGATAAGTCCTATAGTTGAAGAAACTGCTTAACTTGGTTTAACCCAGTGTTTTCCAAACATATTTGGGACGGACAGCATATTTTCTTTCACTTAATTCTTATTTGCATTTCATGGAACTAGTATTCTTCAGAATACATTATGAGCAACTACCTAAAACACCTTGAAGGGAGAAAATCTCCTGAGTCAGCTCTTTTAGGGGAACAGGGGATTGAAGAAAATGTACATGAATATGTAAAATTTTTTTCAAATACAAAGGGTATACAATAAAATATAAGAAATTTATCTCTTGGTGTGTGTGGGTGGCTCAGTCAGTTAAGCATCTGACTTTGGCTCAGGTCATGATCTCACCTGTATTGGGCTCTCTGCTATCAGCACAGACCTCGCTTCAGATCCTCTGTCCCCCTCTCACTCTGCTCCTCCCTTGTGCACAAGCACTCTCTCTCAAGCAAAAAAAAAAACTTAAAAAATAAAAGAAATTTGTCTCTTTCCCATCCCAGATTTTATATTTTATTCTTTACAGTAACTAATATCACTACTTCCTGGTATATCCTGTAAAAATGTGTGTGTGTGTGTGTGTGTGTGTGTGTGTGTGTGTGTGTGTGTTTATACAAATAGGAGTATTTTATACATACCATTTTCTGCTGGCTTTTTCAAGTTGTTAGCTTAATGAATCTTTTCATAACAGCATATAAGAATTGGCCTCATTATCTGTAATTCCTATATAGCAGTTCATTGTAAGGATGCACCCCAATTTCTTTAACCACTTATTTGTTGATAGAGGCATGGGTTTTTCAGGAGGTTTCCTCCCTAGAAAATCTAAACTTTGAAATAGAGACTAAGGCATGTGGGCTGATTCTAGGCTGGGAGAGAAATGAAGCCCTCAGATCTTTTTTGGTCTTGGCTGGTCATGCCGGGACTGTGTGTCTTAGCATGATCAGCCAATCTATCATGATGGAGGAGGGGGGCACATTTTGCTGGCATATTTTCTCTTAAAGCATTTTCTTTGCTTGGTGGGTTCAGTGGGCTCAGCAATCCTACCAGGACATGAAATAAGGTGCCCACTACATGTATGGAGTAGACTTCATTGCTGGGCTGTTGTAGCGTTTTGATCAGGCCTATCAGCTACCTCACTTATGAGGCTTCTCTTCCTCCCAGTCCTTCAGTTTATGCTGTATCTTCATCATAAGGCTGATGAGTAAAGAGGAGACAACGTCTGCTCTCATTTCTATGTTCTCCTTTCTTGTCAAGTAATGGAAACATGTTGCAATGGGCTTTGTCACTAAAGAAAAAAATGAACCAAACCCATTCTGGAAAGTAGAAAACAAAAATACTTCCTCTTTGAAAGTCAATGAATGTAGCAAGTTTTCTGAGTCAAAATTCAAACTCAGGGATCAAAAACAGAGTTCTGTTTGGCAGAATTGTTTGGCTTTAGGAATCTGTAGCCTTTAGATCAATGACCCAGAACAGACTTTTCTCCCCAGGTCTTTTGGAACTCTGAAATTTTCCAGGCCAGTCTGGCCCTTCATGTTCACTGTTGGTAAGGGGAACTCTATAGGAAAGTCCTCCTTCAGCTGATCCTGACTCAGGCTGTAAGGACTAGAAGAGAATCAGCTTCATTTGGAGAAAGCATGGGATTTCCTAGTTAGTCATTCATGGTCACACATCCCATGTGGGGGAAAGGGAGCAGAGAGACATTCTTTTTTTTTTTTAATGTTTATTCATTTATTTTTGAGACAGAGAGAGAGAGTGAGTGAGGTGGGTGGGGAGGACAGAGAGAAAGGGAGACAGAGAATCCCAAGCAGGCTCTGCACTATCAATGCAGAGCCTAATGTGGGGCTCAAATCCACAAAACTGTGAGATCATGACCTGAGCAGAAACCAAGAGTCAGACACTTAACAGACTGAGCCACCTAGATGCCCTGCAGAGTGCCACTTTTTTGGGGAGAGTGCTCTTCAACAGGGTACGCACATTCATCAGTCTTCCTTTTCTAGTTTTCCACTTTACAACAATCGTTTCTTGTTGGTGATATACCCAAGCAACCTCCCAGAAACAAATGTAAGCCTGCTGTGGAAGAACAACCCCACAGTGCAGGCCGTACAGAATTCCCACAGAGAAAAGCAAACCCTCCTGGAAGAGTTTACACTACAAATTTACAAACCACTAAAGGAAGTTTTCTTTTGTGAATGAGAGTGCATAAAATAAACAGGATTATTAGTTCCCCCAAAACTTGAGATGAACAGAACAATCATAAAATACCATCAGTACATTAGGCTTTAGTGAGTTAGAGAGAGAAAAGAAATAAACACATGAGAAGAGAAAAGAAAAGCAATTTTTGAAAAGAACCAAATAGAACTTCTAGAAATGAAAACATATTAATGAAACTAAAGACTTAATGAATGTATTAAAAGATTAGATACAACAGAGAGGAATTCGTGCATTGGAAAATAGATTTGAGACAACTACATAAAATTCATCATGGAGAGATTAAGAGATACAAATATGAGAGAAGGGTAGAGACGTAAATAAAAAAAGTAAGAAGGTCAGGCATATATGCACATTTAATAGGAATTCTATAAGGAGAAAACAGAGAGACTGGGGAGAGGCAAGGCGATTAAACTAAGAATTTTCTAGAACTGTATAAATTGTGAATCTTTAAATACTGATAAACAATGAATCCTGAGCGTTATGTGTAAAATAAAATAAGCCCTAGTCATATTGTAGTGAAATTTCAAGGGAAAAAAAGGGAAAGTCTTTTTGTTGTTGTTGTTGCTTTTATAATTTTTAAAATTTCAGTATAGTTGAAACACAATGTTACATTAGTTTTAGGTGTACAACATAGTGATTCAACTTCTCTATGTGTTATATTCTCCTTTCCAATGCAGTTACCATCTGTCACCAAACAACACTATTACAATACCATTGACTAGATTCCCTATGCTTTTATTCCTGGAAGCCTGTATCTCCCACCCCCCTTCACCCATTTTGCCCATTCCTCTATTCTTCTCCCCTCTGGTGACCATCATTTTGTTCTCTGTATTTATAGGCCTGATTCTGCTTTTTGTTTATTTATCCATTCGTTATGTTTTTTTAGATGTCACATCTGAGTGAAATCACATGGTATGTGTCTTTCTCAGTCTGGCTTAAATACCCCCTCTATCTAGGCCTGTCCATGTTGTCGCAAACGGCAAGATCTCCTTCTTTTTTTATGGCTGTATATTTGTGTGTGTGTGCGTGTGTGTGTGTGTGCCACATAAAAAGAGAAACTCTTAATAGAAACTAGGGAAATTCAGATTAAGACAAGAATTAGATGAACACTAGACTTGTCAACAGCAATAAGAGACATTGGAAGGACACCTGCGAATTGCCAAGCAAAACCAGTTGTCAACCTCAAATTCATCAGCCAATCATTGAAGCTTGAGAGTGAAATAAAGAAAAACTCAGGCAAACAAAGACAGGGAAAGTTTTTGTTTTTTTTTTTAATTTTTTTTTTCAACGTTTTTATTTATTTTTGGGACAGAGAGAGACAGAGCATGAACGGGGGAGGGGCAGAGAGAGAGGGAGACACAGAATCGGAAACAGGCTCCAGGCTCTGAACCATCAGCCCAGAGCCCGACGCGGGGCTCAAACTCACGGACCGCGAGATCGTGACCTGGCTGAAGTCGGACGCTTAACCGACTGCGCCACCCAGGCGCCCCAAAGACAGGGAAAGTTTATTCCTCACACACCCTTTCTGGAAAATTTCCTAAGGAAAGGTTTTTTTACTGCACAAAGAAGGAAAATGCACCTAAAAGTAATGCATATATGTATAAGTAATTAGCAAATAAACTGATAAGTGGTAGTAAATTTAAATAAGTAATCATCATTAAAAATACCAATAATAAAAATATTGGAGGTAGAATTTAAATATCAGACAATAATGACATGTAAGATAGAGTGGTTGATTACAATCAGGATTTTAAAAAGTTTTTGTGTTGTTCAGACGGAAAGAAGTTGATCCACTTTAAACTTTGTTAACTCTAGAATACATTTTTTAAAGATGAAACGGTAAATACTTAAAAATAGAACAAGCACAGGAGAAAGGGGAGAAAAAGAAACCTGTTCAACTCGATGGAAAAATGTAAGAAAGGTCACTTAAAAAGGGGGGCCGGGCACCTGGGTGGTTCAGTCAGTTAAGGGTCAGACTCTTGATTTCTGCTCAGGTCATGATCTCACAGTTCGTTCATGAGATTGAGCCTCTGCTTGGTATTCTCTCTCTCCCTCTCTCTGCCTCTCCCCATTCATGCTGTCTCTCTTCTCTTTCTTTCAAAATAAACTTTAAAAAAAAAAAGATCAAAGCAGAAATTACTGAGTGAAAAAAAACACATTAAAAATTAGAGAGAATCATCACAAGTACAGTAGAGATATTAAAAGCCATATGGAAATACTATGAAAAATTATTTCACAATTATTGCTTTCACTGTATTGATTTTGAAAATATTAGCAATTTTTAAAAACTATGTTTGAAAACACAAGTGAAGTACAGTTTCCTAGAAAAAATATAAATTGCTAAAATGTAATTAAGAATAGAAAATCTAGGGGCTCCTGGGTGGCGCAGTTGGTTTGGCTGAGTGTCTGACTTCGGCTCAGGTCATGATCTCAAGTTCTGTTGGTTCAAGCCCTGCATCAGGCCACATGTTGACGTCTCGGAGCCTGGAGCCTGCTTCATATCCTGTGTCTCCCTCTCTCTCTGCCTCTCCCAACTTGTGCTCTCTCTCTCCAAATAATAAATAAACATTAAAGAAATTTTTAAAAAAGAATGGAAAATCTAACTTAGACAATTAGACATAAGTTTTAGAGAAATCTTGTACACTTCTCTCTCTCTCGCTCTTTTTTTAGTGCATATGCTAAGTAATCTTCAAGGAGTAGGTAATCCTTACTTTATACAAAGTGTTTCAGAAAATATAAAAAGAGGGAAAGAACTACTTTTCATGGTGCTAATGTAATCTTGGTGATTAAATTAGACAAAGGACAACATAAAAAGAAATTATAGTCCAAATCCTTAATAAAACATTGCAAATGAAATGCCACATGATTAGGTGGAAATTCATCTCAGAAATGTAAGGATGGTTTAATGCTAAAAACATTGTCAATGTAATTTTCTTCATCAACAGATAAAAGAGTAACCCCTATGCTTATCTCAATAAATATAGAAGAGATACTTTTTTAAAAATTCAATAAACATCCCTAATGAAAATTTTAGTAAATGAGGGGCAGATAGGAATTCCCTTACTCAAATCAAGAATGCCTACCCAAAGCCTATAGGAACTATCACACTTAATGGTAAAACATGAGAAGTAGATTCTTTAAAGTTGGGAATAAAATAACAATGCTACAATGATAGCTTCTAATAACCTTGTACTAGGAAGGTTTTAACCATGGTAATAAGAAGAAATTAAATATTAAGGTCTAGAAAGAAAGAAAATAAAATTTCTCATATTCTCAGGGAAAAAAAATTGTTTGCACCAGCACAATCCAATAGAACTTTTCACATTAAGAAGGGCACTTGTTGTGGGAGCACTGGGTGTTATATGTAAGCGATGAATTACTGGGTTCTAATCCTGAAACCAATATTGTGCTATAGGTTAAGTAATTTGAATTTAAATAAAAACTTGGAAGAAAAAAAAGAAAGTAATTATAACAAAAATATATGGCATTGGTGCTGGTTTGGACAGAGAAATCACTAGAACTAAAAAAAAGTTTTGACATACAACCACCTTTATATATGAAACGATATATGATCTATCTAACTGGTATATGATATCATCACAATCAGTAGAAGCAGAACAGACTGGTCAAATACATTACTGAAACAATTGGCTATTTTACCAGATAAAGGGCACCTACTCTGCACCATACACCAGAATAAATTCTAATGATTTAAAGACTTAACTATGAAAAGTAAGACGTTAAGCTATAAGAAAACACAAAATATCAAAATCCTATTATAATCAATAAGAAAAAGTTAAAAAATGCAGAGGATATGAGCAGGCAATTTAAAGAATAGGAAAGCTAAAGCTTCAGTAAACCTGAAAAAGATGGTGGATTGCACTAGAAATTCATTAAAATTACTAGTGAAATTCTATTTCTTTTTTTTTAAGTTTATTTATTTATTTTGAGAGAGAGAGAGAACGCACGAGGGAAAGGCACAGAGAGAGGGAGAGCGAAAATCCCAAGCAGGCTCAGCACTGTCGCATGTCAGCGCAAAGCCTAACGCGGGGCTCAGTCTCACAAACCGTGAAATCATGACCTGAGCCGAAATCAAAGGTCAGACACTTAACCAACTGAGCCACCCAGGCACCATAGCTTCTTATATGTCGAATGGGCAAAAATCTAAAAGTTGGATAATATCAAGGGTCAGTGAGTACATGGAAAACGGAGACTCCTATGTTGTTGATGGTACTTAAATGTAAAACCACTTTAAGAGCAATTTTACAATATGCATAAGTTGAAGATGCACATGCCTAGGGCCACCAAACCTACTTCTAAGTATGTACTCAGAAGAACTCTGGGACACACTTACAGGACACGTACAAAGACGTTCACTGCAGCAGTGTTGGTAATGTGTTGCAAACCACGTAACAGTTCACGAGGGGAACGGATACACAAACCCACCGTACTACAAAAGTAAAATGAATTGCCCACACCTACATGTCCCCAAATAGATAAATCTCAGAAAGTGTATTTGGGAGGAAATTTTCAAATCGTAGAAGGCATACAAACTATGAAGCCATATATGTACATTTTGAAAACATATAAAACATATATTGTTTCAGGCAACAGCAGTGGAAGTTCAAAAGCATACATGAGAACGGTAATTTCAGCATGGTGAAGAAAAACCAGAGATTTGATTCTAATCCCAGCTCCACCACATATTTGCCTGTGGGCAAGTTGCTCGATCATACTAAGCCTTCATTTCCTTATCTGTAAAATAAGAAAAATTCCCTTACCTCATGAGATTTTCCAGAACCAATGATTGTCTGGGTACAGTGTATGTTCAACAAATGTTTACCCCTTTCCTGGTCTTTTGTCCTCATCTCATCACCATGCTGGAAGGCAGAGAACCTTCTGCATCAGCCTTCTCACAGCTGCTAAAGGTACAGGGCAAGGGCCCACATAGAACCTTACATGCTTAGTTCTTCCACACTTTCATATTTAGAACCTGGGACTTTCTTAAAGTGACAGAACACCCAGTACAGAAGTACAGACCCATGAGAGGCTGAGAACTAAACGTAAATCGAAAGTAAATAATAAGAATCAGGTGGAATTGACTGTGGTGGAAAAAGCATTTGACAGAATCCTGTGAGTGTGTGGGTCTCTGTTTCTTCATCTGAAGGACACAGAGGCATGGCATTTGGGGCCAGAATCAGCCAGGCACTGCTGACAGCAGAGGCTTCTGCCCAATCATATGTTGGCAGACTGACAGCTCTAGCTCAGTGGGACCCTCATCATTGGCAGCCAGGCTTGGAGGGGGACAGGTCTTTGCAAAGTCATAAGCCAGACCAAGCAGAGAGGAAACAGAGAAAGGGCAGGTGACTGTTGAGCAAGAAAGTGTGAGAGAAGAGTTATGGTGTCCCTTTATTCCCCCTTGCCTATTGGTCCCTTGCTCTGAGCCACAAGGTGTCCTCAAGGAGAATCCAGAAAATAGAAGCTCTAGGGGAAACACAGTGCATTGCATGGTCAATGTGTTCATTAAGGACATGAAGATATGACTGAACCACCTCAGAACCCTAGTGTTACAAGAGCTTTGAGTGTGTTTGTAGATACTGAAGTGGTCCATAAAGTCTATGCTAATAGAGCTTCTGTAAAATTTCTCTGCCAGGATCATATCTGCTCTATATAATCATCTTTTGGTACCTTTACTATCTAATGTATTTTAGGCTATAAAATTAGTAAAGTTCTCTTGAGCTTTCCCATGAAAGGAGTTAATTCTCATCAAACAATTGTACATTAGTAATAACTAAAGCCAAGATATCAAGCCCAGCTCTCACATTCATGGGCTGGGTGACCTTGGGTGAACCTCTTAATTATGTTATACCTATTTCTCCCACCTGGCAAAATGGAGTTGATATCTTTCTCTGTATCTCTTTCTTTCTCCTTCTCCCTCTCTCTTTCTCTCCCTTCCCCTCAGGAAAGATATAAATATAACAATAAACAAGAATCTATATGAGATGTGCAACAACATGGATGGATCTAGAGAGTATAATGCTAAGTAAACAAACACCACATGATTTCACTCATATGTGGACTTTAATAAACAAAACAAGCAAAGACAAAAAGAGACAAACTCTCTAGAGCACAAACTGGTAACCAGAGGGAAGGTAGGTGGGGGCTGGATGAAATAGGTAAAGGGGATTAAAAGTACACTTATCATGATGAGCACTGAGTAATATATAGAATAGTTGAATTTCTATATTGTACACCTGAAATATAACACTGTATATTAACCAAAATGAAATTGAAAAAAATAATCTACCTGAGAAGGCACTCTATGCCTCTTGGAGGGAAAACTCAGTGGAAACCAAGAGAAGTTTATGCTTAAGGCAGTGTGGGCTCCACACTGACTCAAAGGACATATGATTGCATCAATCTGTGTGTCAGCTTCCCCATCAATAGGAAGGGCCAGCAACATCTATCTCATCCGGTTCTCAGAGCTGTGCTACTAGTACCTGGAAATTCTAAATATGTAGCAGTCCCAAATGTCCTGAATTATGCCCTGCAAAGCACTTATTTTAAGAACTGGCTTGTTTTAAGAATTTTCTTATTTTACTCTAAATGCTAATCATATATTCTTTTGTTTCAAAAGCTCTCCAGTATGAAATAGACCCACTCTAAGATCTGAGCACACTTTGTAATAATAATTTTAAAGACCTAGAATTTCTATAGTTAGCATATCTGGTATCTCTCCAAGAACAGAATGGCAAACTCAGTGACTTTGGCAAGGTGGGAAGTTTGGTCATGAAGTCACGGAGGAAGGCAGAAGCAGACATGGAAATCACTGTGGGGTTTGACATTTGTCATGTGCCATCCATCTCACTTCCTCCCTCCCTCCTGCACTGCCCACTCCCTTATGCCCTCCACATCCTGTGTCCCAGGTCTCTGCTCATTCTATTTCACCTTCAGGGCACAGATCGAGGCTATTACTTTTAGCAGAAGTATTTACATTTTTTCAATCTTAGAGATGCCAAAAGGTAGATCTCTAATGTGCAAGCTTGACAGAGTGAGACAAGAATTTAGAGTCTTTCCCAATACACAAGGAGATGATCACCCACTCATAAATTCTGCCCTGGAAGGATGCCCTTCCACTACAAGAGGAAATATAGCTGCTTGCCGGGCTGTTCACCTCAGCATCTTCAATAGGATGAACTCTGTATCAAAGAATCCAGAAACATTTGAAGACAGGAAAGGTGCATGGAGTGGTGAGGAGTAAACATAGCTGCTACAAGAAACGACTAGAGATTCTGGGAATTTCAGCCACCAAAAGACATTTTAATTGAACACACATTTATGGGGTCCCATTTACGTATGTGCAGAGTTCTGTGGCAGATGTTGGGGAAAGGAGCCTGCAAGATGTCCAGAAGGAGACAAAGAAGCCGTTTTCAAGTACTACAAAGACTCTGAAGTAGAAGAGGGGAAGGGGCGAGCATGGGGAAAGGGAGCCAGCATTTTATGAGCAGTTCCTATCTCAGGAGCTTTACATGTAGTGGGTATTTAATGTGCAGTTTGAAATCCCCAGGCCCTGAGCCATGTGCAGAAGGCTAAGGATTCCCCTGCTCGCTCCCTTCCCCTTGTTGAGCAGTGACCCTTGTTGAGCAGTGTTTTCTGCTTCAGAAAGCTTTGGGGGTACAACTCATGGTCTGGCCTCATCAGGTGCCCACCAGTTAAACTCACGTGACTGCAAGCAAATGAGAGAGCTAACTCATGGCTCCAGTCTATGGAGATGTTCAAGTGGAGGGAGTCTGATTTACTATCTATCAAGGACATTGTGGAAGGAACTCCAGCAATGGGTGGGAAGCGTAGGCTCTAGAATTAGAAAGAATGCCAGTTCAGTGCTTTCCTGGTTTGGGCCAGTGACTTCATCTCTTTGAGTCCTCATTTCTTCAATTGTTTATGAGTAATAATAAAGCCTTCCCAATGCAGCTATTGTAGGATTAAACAAATGTATGTAAAGAAGCTAACATATGGTAGGTACTTAATACATACTCCCTCCCTACGTTTGCAGCTCAAGGCTTTGAAACCCTTCTATGTATTAGGGAAGATCCACTGTGACCCCTGTCCCTGGCACTAGCAAAGGTGAAAAGGTATACCTATCCCATGTCTATAAGCCCAAATTAGAGCTAATTCTTTGGCTTATAACCTAGTTATTGCTGTTTTTAGTTATAGTTTACAAAGAATTTTTCATGAACCTTAATGCTACCAGTGGGCCTTATTAGTCATTTGCACCATGGTATAAATGAGTTTAAGATACTTCTTCTAAGGGCAGGTTTTTGAGAGGAAGGAGGAAAATGGCACCAGACTCTCAGGGTCTGGGGGAAAAGCCAAATTTGAAGGACTGATGAGTCCTGCATATCCTCTGCCATCTTTTTTTTTTTTTATGTTCCCTTTTGCCCATACCTTGTCAACAATCAAAGCTTTCTACTATACAAAGCAACATATTATGCACATTTTCTAATAAAGCAGAAATAATTATTTTGGCTAAGAGTTGAGCAAAGCCACATAATTGGTTAGTAAAAATATTGTGTTGTGTGAAAACTTTTGGCATATATACCCCCAAGCCTTAATAAAAATATTATAATCACAATTATGGATTCCATAATAGTTTGCTTTAAAAAATAAATGTACAGTGGAGATGGAAATGAATCATTTAGGAAATTATTGGCTTTGGCCAGAAGACACAAAGTTTTATTTTTCAATATACAGTATGAAGATATGTGTTTAGCTCCCACCGTGAATGGTAGGGGAAGACATGCTACTAATTGTATGAGTAAATGGCTGACGGTAACTTTCACTTACTCAACTCGGAGGGAATGAGATTAAGAAACAGCTTCTTGTTAAGAAAGGAGGGTTTAAATTAAAAAAAAAAAAAAGGAGGGTTTTTAACTTTTTCAGTTGCAAAATGGTTGTTTAGTTCACTTCCTCCTCCGTGTTTTCTGCAGATGACTACAGACTGTAACTGAATTTGCTTTACTTCTCAGTACCACAGGTCACCATAGAGCTGCATCAAGTCTGTAGTGACATCCACTCTCTTCTTTGGGACCAAATTTCAAGTAACATGAACAGTTTTTGTCTCGCTGAGGGTGATTTTCCAGTAAGCACAGAGTAAGATCAGAAGAATCATGGGCTTGGGGCACCTGAGTGGCTTAGTCCCTTAAAGTGTCTGACTTCAGATCAGCTCATGTTCGCACAGCTTGTGAGTTTGAGCCCTGCATCGGGCTCTGTGCTGACAGCTCAGAGCCTGGAGCTACTTTAGATTCTGTGTCTCCCTCTCTCTCTGCCCCACCCCTGCTCACACTCTGTCTCTCTCTCCTTCAAAAATAAACATTAAAAAAAAATTTTTTTTTTAAAGAAGAATCATGGGCTTTTATTTTCTCTCTTTTTCTCCAACCACCCGCCCTCCCATCCACATTCTTAACACGAGTGAGGACAGTCAAGAAAGAGTGCAAATAGCTGTCCATTTGCCTCAAGAATACTTGAGTGAATTCAGTAAAAAGAGGTTCTCAGAGACCAGAACACTTATGACTTTCTCTCAATTTACACTAGTTCAATTTTTTGAGTTCACACTTGTTTCTTGATTTTGGCTTATACTCCTAAATTATGTATTTATACAAAGCAAAGAACTTTATTCTGAGATATAGCTGACTTATAAACATTATATTAGCTTCAGAGGTACAATATAATAATTCAATATTTATATATATTATGAAATGATAACCACAATAAGTCTGGTTAACATTTATCACAACATAGTTATAAATTTTTTTCTCCTGATAACAAACTTTATCTATGCTCTTAGCAACTTTCAAGTATGCAATACAGTATTATTAACTGTAGTCACCATGCTGTATATCAGCAAGAACTTGTAAGTTTATGGACAAATCTCTAAAACTTTAAGAAAAATGAAATTATTAATATTGAAGTAGGGAATCTTTGAGTGGATTTTTTAAAAAAATTTTTTCAACATTTATTTATTTTTGAGAAAGAGAGAGAAAGAGAGAGAGCATTAGCAGGGCAGAGAGAGAGGGAGACACCAAATACAAAGCAGGCTCCAGGCTCTGAGATGTCAGCACAGAGTCCAACACGGGGCTCGAACTCACGAGCCATGAAATCATGACCTGAGTCGAAGTCAGATGCTTAACCAACCGAGCCACCCAAGAGCCCCTTGAGAGGATTTTTTTTAAAGCAAGTTAAAGTCAGTGGTTGTTGCATATGAGAATAATTGAAAATTTAATTTTCTGGCTCCAGCTGAAAATTCAGGATCCAAAGAATGCTATAGCATGCAATAGGGTGGAAGCTTAGAGCCCGTGCCACTCACATAAACTATCCAGTCTTTCCTTAATAGCTGTGCAGTTCTCTGGACAAAATCCTTGAGTGGTTCTTAGAATCAATCCTTCTGTTTATACACACACACGCACACACACACGCACACACACACACGTTTCTTATAACTGTTGTATTGAAGATCTTTAGATATCAGTTTCAGGTAAAAAGAGGGGAAAATGAGGTAAAACCAAAGATGGATGATTGTAGAATGCATATTTCTATCTAGTGTAATTTCTAACTTGTTAAAAGTCAAATGATATGACAACACAATCTTTGCCGAGCACTTGTAATACTGAGCTGTTTCTTGCCACTCATATTTATTGACGGCCAGTTCTTACTTCAAGTGACTGAGTCACCTCAATATTTGTGGGAAAGAAACAAGGTATAAATCAATTAATCAATGAGACAAATTACTAATGACTGATTTTAATCAAAGCCAGCTCAGAATCTCAGTAAATTGCTGAAGTGAAGAAAGTAGTTCACTCCCCCTCTCCTGTCCCCATCAACTCTTGTGAATAAATGAAATGTGTAAATGGAAACCCAACCTTGTGGCCAGTACAGAGCCAAACAGCCCGGAAGGAATGTGCTATTTCCTGGAAGAGATGAATCTAGTGACAAACTTAAAGAAAAGAAAACAAAACTATTCATTGCCAGCTGGGTAGAAAGGAAGGCATAATTGGGTCAGGATTCAGGAAACACTTACGATCATTATAAAGGTGCCCAAGAACTCAGAGATTGTTTCTTTAGCTAAGGTGCTCTTCAAGACCAGTCTTTGCTTGAAGCTCTTCCCCTTTCGTCCTTTCCCAGGCTGCATCTTGGGTCTTCTCCAAGGACCACTCTCCACCAATACCTGCTTCTTCTGGTCCCTACTTCACTTGCACATGAAAATGGAAGTTTTGACAACTGCTCACAGATTCCTGGAGATGTCTGGTGAGCTTCTCTGACTGTACAAACACTGTCCCAATTAGAACCCGTGACTTAATCCTCTTCTGGTGAAATTGTCATCTCCTGTTCACAGTTGTTTATTTGAATTAGCAGGTTAGAACCTGAAATCCCCCAAACGATCCTTTTTGTGCCTGATAGATTAATCATTACCTTTATTCTCAAGGTATTTTTTTCTCTGTTGGTTTTTGTTTTGTTTTGTTTTGTTTTTTTCTTCAAGAGATGAGAAAAGAGATGTTGTGCTGGTTGTGTTGCCAAACCACAGCGATGGGCTCCCGTCCAGCAGATTTGCATGTTACACAATTGCAGTCTTCTGTTTTCTTTTTTTTTTCTTCCCCTGTTCAGAAGTGGGTGGTTGGGGTGTAGTTTGGGATTGTCAAATCAGGTACAGATACATCCAGTGTAAACATTCTCTTCTGAAGGAACTTTTCATGCACGTTGGAGAATATGAAGCAAATACAGATGTATTGTTCTGCAAGATTAATCCCTCTTGTTTTCTTCCAATGTAATTCCAGTGATTTAATGACACCTTCCTCAGGGTGGTAAGAACAACTGCATCCATTCTAGAGATGGAGAAACAAACGTACAAAGAGACCATTGCAAGTCTTTAGGACAGGATGGATCTCCTCCTTGGTTACTGTGGCTGGGTTTCATCTACTGAGGATAGACTGGGATCCAAGAATTAAAATGATGGAGAAAGCAACTTGTTGACTTTCTTCTGAAGGAGGATTCTGGTTTGAAAATCTAGTTACTCCCTTTTGTTTACCATGAAATATTTAAGCAAAATTCATAGAAAATAAACAATAGCAGCTTGAAACTGTTGGAGATCACTGAGCCAGAAAGAGATCAGTCTGAGTATATGCCACGCCAGTTAAACAAGAAAGGGGTTAAATACATCTAAATAATCCTTCTAGGTTATGCCATTTAAGTTTGATGAATTATCATCCTTGTAGGCAACAAATTGTTTAGGACTAGCTTCCTGTCATGTCAAATATTTAAGCCTTGTTTTTTAAAGCTAGTTTGTCTGAAGAGATAGAATGCATCAGTTGTTTTTGAATATCAAGGCAGTGCCATGGAATTAGTACCCACGCTTTGTGCTGCTTCCCAACCCTCCCACAGAGAAGCCAGCTCTGTTTCAGGTCTTTCCCTACCTTTGCAGGAGGCCTACAGTCATTTCCAACTGAGGAGGCAGGCAGGAAGGGAGGGAGGTGAGATCTGGCGAAAACAGCTATTGAGAGTCAAAGGACAGAAGGAGATACCTAATCTGTAGGTGACGTAGAGTTTAGACCTAAAGAAATTATAACTTACCTGAGGGCACATCATTGCAGAGCCAGGACAAGAATGTAGCATTTTGGCTTTAATTCTTGGTTAAGTTATCATGGATACCATTGTCCAGAAGGATTACTTGTGACCACACTATTCCAAAGTCCCAGTAGATGAACCAGAGAAACAGGACTTTATTGCTGTGACTACAACTAATATCATACAAGGGTGTTCTTTGGTCTGTTTATTCACTCATCTAAGAAATATTTATAGCATATTCATTATGTGCCAAGCACTGCATTTAGGAAAGCACACATAGTTCTTGTCCTTTACAGAGCTTAGAGTCTAATGAGGAAGACAGGCGTAGTGAAACAATCATACACACAGAAATATGAAATCATAATTGAGATGTATGCTATAAAGATATAAGACATACTTCTATGAGCGAATAAAACAGGGGGATTTCACCTCAGTGGAGGTATCTCTGATGGCTTCTCTAAGGAAATCATGTCCGAGCTGAGATCAGAAGGAAGTGTAGGGCTTCACTACCTGAAGTGGGGGAAGTGCATGTTCAATGGCCTTGGGCAGTGGGGGTGGGAACAGTATGATGTTCTGGCCAACCTACTAGCTGGCTCCCAGGGACAATGAAGGAACATGGTGCAAAAAGAACCTGAAGCCATAGGTGGGAGTCAGACCATACATCCTGAGCCCTATAAATCATATTCAGGGCAAAGCAATGATAAGCCATGAAGGTGGTTTAAGTGAGAACACAACACCACCAATTTGAGTTTAAAAAAAAATCAACCTGGGGCGCCTGGGTGGCGCAGTCGGTTAAGCGTCTGACTTCAGCCAGGTCACGATCTCGCGGTCCGGGAGTTCGAGCCCCGCGTCAGGCTCTGGGCTGATGGCTCAGAGCCTGGAGCCTGTTTCCGATGCTGTGTCTCCCTCTCTCTCTGCCCCTCCCCCGTTCATGCTCTGTCTCTCTCTGTCCCAAAAATAAACATTGAAAAAAAATTAAAAAAAAAATCAACTTGGGGGCTCCTGGGTGGCTCATTCGGTTGAGCGTCTGACTTCAGCTCAGGTCATGATCTCACAGTTTGTGAGTTTGAGTGTCAGGCTCTGTGTTGACAGCTCAGAGCCTGGAGCCTGCTTTGGATGCTGTGTCTCCCTCTCTCTCTGCCCCTCCTCTGCTCATGCATGCATGCTCTCTCTCTCTCTCTCTCAAGAATAAACATTTAAAAAAAAATCAACCAGGTTATGTGGTGGAAAGGGGATTTGAGGGTGCCTGAAGTGGTCATATGTAGACCCACTGGGGGATATTACAGAATTTCAGCACTGGGTGGTGGCTTTGACAGGGAGAGACATGGAAGGATTCAAGAGTTCTTTGTATATTAAAATTGGAAGAACTTGGTGATTTGGATATGGAAGGTGAGGAGAGGGATGCAGCAAAGTTGATCATTGGGTCCCTGGCTTGCTGGAGAAAGAGGTGCTAAGTAATGGGAGAGGAACCACTAGAAAAAGACGAGGATTGCCATGGAAGATCATGACTTCTGCTTGTACCGATTAAGCCTTAGGGGCTCTCTAGTGCTTTGGAGACAAGATGGTAAGTGGGAAATAATTTGGTTCAGAGGAAAGGTCTGTGTGTTCATAGATGTGATCATTGAAGCCAAGAATAAGGTGAGGTTGCCTAGGGGGAGAATTTGAAGAAAGCAGAGGCTGAGTTTGTGGTGCTGAACATTTCATGCTCAGGGAGAGGAGAATGGAATCTTTGTTATGTCTTTTATTCTCCTTTCAGAAAAGTCACACTTTCACTTTCATCACCAAGAACTACTAACTTCACAGTGAACGTAACTCACATTCCCGCTTGCACCCTCACACCAAAATTCCTATTAGAAATATGCGGCTGCTTAGTTTTCATTCATTCATTCACTCACTCATTCGGTTTTACTGAGTATACCATGTGTCAGGCACAGGGGATTCAAAAATTAGGAACACAGATCTCTAGTATAGTCTAAGTGACAAAGACTTCCAAGTGAATACATCATATAGTAAAATAGGAGCATATGCAAAGCATTGAACTAAAATTACAGCTATCACCACATGGACATCTGAGAGGTCACTATCCATTGCCAACATATTGACTCCTCCTTCTGCCAAGACTTCTAGAATCATAATCCCTGAGATGCATTGCCATGCTGACTCTCCAGGGCTAGCCTCCCCAGCCTTTTCGATCCTCCTGACTCTGTCACTCCCTGACCCCAACGTTCTCTTCTTCCCTATCTGGTTGTACCCTGAGTAACCATTTTGGTTCCACTGATGGGATTCAACAAGTCTGGTGTTCATAAGGAAAATTATCTCACACTCTCACCTCACTTCCCCAACCTCTTCTACTTGGCCAACTTTATCTCCACTTTAGTTGAGAAGCCCTTTGATGGCTATTGTTGGGATGTGTTACCATCTTCCCTTTCAGAACCTTTCACACCAAGACATACCTCGCTGACTAAAACTTCGAGTTCTCACATTTCACCCACTGTCTTTCACAAATGTGTGGAACATCCTCCTCTTGGACTCAGTCCCTCAGCTCCTTCTTCTCCACCCATCCTTAACCTCATGATCATCCAGGTTAACAATGCACTTACCAGTATCTCAGGCTCCACTGGCACATTGACTTTCTTCCACATCCACATTACCAAAGCCCAACTCTGAGTATAACCTAGCCACCTGTTTTTCTCAAGTACTCCCTTCCCAGGCTACTGAATGAAGCTGGAGATCATCATATTAATGTATTGGTTGACCCTATGTAAGATCATTGTGATCTATCATCAGCGGTGGGTACATAATCTTAGTTGCCCTTTTATTTCAAAGGTTCCAGATTTTAGTGTGCATTAGGATCACCCACCTTCAGAGAGTATGCTTTGGTAGATCTGGGTTGGAGTTCAGGAATCTCATAACATATAGCTGATGACTCAGACACCTTGCCTCATTTCAGGCAGCAGCAGTGCACTTTCTACGCCTCTCCAGATAGCTGTCCCAAACCTCCTGCTCAGCTGATAAACTTTTCTCCCAATCCATTGAGGGGGAAAAATGGGCTTAATAGCTATCATACGTTTTGTGCCTCTCCTTCTCAAAAAATTGTCCTGCTTTTATTTGTGTTGTCCTCTTTTCCTTTCCTTCTTTCTACCGTTAGCCCGAGGTTGCTATGGTATTCTAGCCCCTCTAGGATGGCAGTTGATTAATAATCTCCTCACTCTCCCTATCTCTTTTCCCCAGTAGCTTCTTTCCCAGGGCCTACAAACAACAGAATAGGTCTTACCTATTCTGAAAAGCATCCCTTCCCAGTTGTTCCGCCTCAAATTCTTTTTTTAGTTAGTTGGAGCCACTACAGAAAGACTGAAATTAGGGTGCTGGTATCGTCGGGTTTGGGTGAGGACACATGTTCAGGTTTGTAGACAGCCACCTTCTTGTTGTATCTGTGCATGGCAGAGAGACCTCCTACCTCTCTATCCCTTTTTTAGGGCACCAATCCCATGATAGGAACTCCACTCCCAGGACTTCATTCAAAATCAATTTCCTCCTGAAGGCCCCACCTCTGAATACTACCACATTGAGGACTAGGGCTTTAACATGAATTTGTGGGGTGGGGGCAGGGGAGACATAAATAAGCAGTTCACAGCAACCATTTCATTGGTTTTCTCCACATTCTTTCTTTTCTATCTGGGGGAAGAAATAACCAGTTCCCCTCAAGCATAAAATTATGTTACATTGAAAAAATAAAACTAATTCAGAAGTACTTAAATTAAAACATACAAATGTCTCATAATCCCAGCCCTCAGAGATTACCACTATGGTTATATTCAACCGCAGGTTAAACTATATCTCTCCAGAATTTTTTTTTCAGTAGATATATATAATTTTTTTCCCTAATACTATGTTTGTAGGGCTTTTTTCCACTTACAATATTTTGCTCATCTTTCTATGCCAATGTTCATCTTTTTAATGCTCATCTTTTTAATGACTACATAATATTACATTGTATAAATATGCCATAATGTAACAAGCTCCTTTTGATAGACAGATGTTTCCAATTTTCCCCCATTAAATGAACATACTTATGTAAATACTTATGTACCTCTTAGTAAAACTTCCTTGAAGTTAAACTATTTACTAATCAAAGAATATGCATATATCAAGTGTTTTAAAAGTACTGATTGCTCCCATTCTTTTCAATATTGGTTAATATAAATCCTTTCAATCTTTTCCTAATAGTTAAGAAATGGTATTGTACTAATATGCACTTATTTGGTTAATGGTGAGGTCAAGCATCTTTCACGTGTTAGCTATTTGTACTTAATCTTTTATAAATTTTATATTTTTGTCCTCTACCCAATTTTCTTTTTTTAATATAATTTATTGTCACATTGGTTTCCAGAAACACCCAGTGCTCATCCCAACAAGTGCTCTACCCAATTTTCAATATAATGTTTAATTTTATTTATTAATTTTAACTGCTTATTTATTTATTTTTGAGAGAGAGAGAGAGAGAGAGAGAGAGAGAGAGAACAAGCAGCAGAGGGATAGAGAGAGGGAGAATCCTAAGCAGGCTCCATGCTCAGCACAAAGTCCGACATGGGACTCAATCTCACAACTGTGAAATTATGACTCAAGCCGAAATCAAGAGTCGTACACTTAACTGACTGAGCCACTCAGGTGCAGCTATTTATTAATTTTTGTCACTCTTTACAATATAGGATATAAATATTTTATATATTATATGTGGCAAATCATTTTCCACATATATTTTCCAAATATATTTTCCAGTTACTCATTTATCTTTAACTTATGATGGTATCTGGTTGTTATATAGTTTAGAAAATTTATATACTCAAGTCTATATACCTTTTTCTGTATGGTTTCCAACTTTGTTATTTATTCTAATAAAGACCTGATCTACACCAAAATTACAAAAATACTAAACTTTGTCCTATATTTTTCCAGTATTTTCATGATTTTCTTTTCACACTTAAATTTAAAATTTTTCTAGATTATGATGTATGGCATGAGGTAGGACTCTAATATATTTCCCAACTATTTTGACAAGTTTTCCAACACAATTTGACTTGAAACTTCATCTATATATTAAAAATTCCCTAACATAAAATTGTGATTTTTTAATTACTCTAGTCCTACTATGCTTTTAATGTTTTTCTGGTTAGAGAAGTTACCCTCCTCAATATTATTTTCAAATATTTATTAGCTAGGTGAACTTTAGAATAATTTAGAATCATTTTTTAAGTTCCATCTTCTCCCACCATTAATGAGAAAGCATTAACGTTATAGATAAAGTTATAATGTGAATCTTCCCGTTCAGAAATATAACTCCCATCTCTCTATTCATCTTTTTTATGTTCTCAAGCAAAATTACATTGTACACATTCTCCATTGGGTCTTGTAAATTCTTAAGTTTATTTGATACTTATATTTATTTTTGGAGTAAGGATGGAATCCCTTATTTTATTCTATTTTCTAACTGACCATTGCAAGCAAAACTGTATTTCTGTGTATATATCTTTTAACTGTCTATTCTAATGAACTTTCTTATAGTTTTACATAGGTTTCTTTTTTTTAATTTTTTTTTTCAACGTTTATTTATTTTTGGGACAGCGAGAGACAGAGCATGAACAGGGGAGGGGCAGAGAGAGAGGGAGACACAGAATCGGAAACAGGCTCCAGGCTCTGAGCCATCAGCCCAGAGCCCGACGCGGGGCTGGAACTCACGGACCGCGAGATCGTGACCTGGCTGAAGTCGGACGCTTAACCGACTGCGCCACCCAGGCGCCCCTAGTTTTACATAGGTTTCTAGTTGATATTGTAGTGAAAATTGTTAGTTGCCTACTTGGCATCTATTAAATCCTTTTTCTAATAGTACCAGATTTTCATTTGGGTATCTTCTTTTTATTCTATGCAATTATAGGCTTTGGGTGAAAGATTAGTTATACTCGGGTTTAAAGGTAAACACTGATGAGTCTAAGTCTATCAGAATCATTTTCCCACCCTCAAAAACATGCCTAGTTCAGGAATAATAATGTCATTTAATTTGGGCCAAAAAATTTGAGGGGAAGCTTTCTAGGGCTTTGAAAAGGAATTCCTCAATTATTTGAAAGCTGTAGGAATCCTCTGCCCAATTCTCTACCCAGTTCTCTATCATCTCTTGGACATGAACAGGGAAGCTTATAGCCCCAAATATTATAGACACCCGTACTATAATCTTTGGGGAAACTAGGCTTCTAATTAAACAGGTAGAATATAAATGAAGTATAAATAATCATCATTCACTCTTTTCCTTTTTAATATTACTATTTGTTTCTTTTTCTTGCTTTTTAGTATGGGCAGAAGTCATTGCAAAAATATTGAATCATAATAATGAGAACAGGCAGGGGCGCCTGGGTGGCTCGGTCAGTTGAGCGTCCGACTTCAGCTCGGGTCATGATCTCACAGCTCGTGAGTTCAAGCCCCCTGTCGGGCTCTGTGCTGACAGCTCAGAGCCTGGAGCCTCCTTTGGATTCTGTGTCTCCCTCTCTCTCTGCCCCTAACGCACTCGCATTCTGTCTCTGTCTCTCTCAAAAATAAATAAACATCAAAAAAAAATTTTTTTTAAATAATGAGAACAGGCATCCTTGTATTGTTTCTAAGTTTAAAGACAATGCCTTGATTGTACCATTCATTGCTTCATGTTCTTTATTTATCATACTAAGACTTCTTAAAAATTTACTAAGAAATGTTATTTTAAAAACAGGAATGGATAATGGGTTTCATCAAATGTCTTCTGAATATTTAATGATGAAATTGCATTTAAAAAATTATTCTGTTAATCATTATGTCATTAATTAATCATACTATATTTTGAATGTTCTGTTAAAATGACCTTGCATTCCTTAAAGACCCCTACTTGTCATGATACATATATACATGTACTGCTAAATTTAATTTTCCAAAATTTAGGTTTTGATTACTCTTTTGGACTTGGATATTCACCATTAAAATGATAAATAGGTGATTTGTGTTTTATTTGTCAGACTTTATGTCAGACTAATACTCTCCATAAACAAACTGGAAAGATTTCCATATTTCTCTGTTCTATGATACTGTTTAAATAATCCAATAGATATCTGTTCCCTAGAAAAATGATAGGCTCCATTTATATACAAATATGAGCCAAGCTCCTTTTTGGGTAGTAGATCTTTGAGTATTTATCACAGTTACTGTTGTTATATGTCTTAAGTGTTTTGGTCAGTTATGCTTTTCTATACATTCTTTTATTTAATATAGATTTTCAAAATTAACACAGACACATCATATAATTTTAAAGCATCTTTTTTCATTTCAAGTACTATTTACTTTCCTCTGTTTTCTCACTGGTCTCAGTTGCCAGAAGTGTACTATTTTTACTGTTATATTTGGAGAAGCATGACTTGATTTTGTTTGTCAATTATTTTCTGTTATTTAAACTCAACTAGTTTCTGAATGAAATCTTGCCATTTGAAACAATGTGGATGGAGCTAGAATGTATTATGCTAAGGAAAGTAAGTTAGTCAGAGAAAGACAAATATCATTTGATTTCACTCATATGTGGAATTTAAGAAACAAAACAGATGAACATAGGGGAAGGGAAAGAAAATAAGATAAAAACAGAGAGGGAGGCAAACCATAAGAGACTCTTAAATACAGAGAACAAATTGAGAGTTGCTGGTGGAGTGCTGGGTCGGAGGTGGGCTAGATGGGTGATGGGTATTAAGGAGGGCACTTGTGATGAGCACTGGGTGTTAAGTAAGTGGTGAATCACTGAATTACACTTGTGAAACCAATACTGCGCTGTATATTAACTAAAATTTAAATTAAAACAACATAAATTAATAAATAAAATAAAAGTTTCTTATTTTTATTCATATATTTCTCCTGATTTATATAAATTTCTTTTACTGTTCTTATTTATTTCTTTAGGTTTACTGATTAATTTATTTTCATTTTCATACAAAATTGTTCAACATATTTTTAGGGACCAAACTTAGGTGGTAGACCTGTGAAGAAATGTAAAGAGATGATAAACAACAAGCTCAAGATAGAGGTTACCTATCAAGCAGTGGAAGAACAGACAGATGTGAGGAACCACACAAGGGACTGTCAGGTGATGGTCCTATTGCTCATCATAAACTGGGAAGTGGCTTCATAGATGTTCACTGTATCATGGATTTTCATACTTTATATCTGTTTTATTAATAAAGAGAAAAAATAAAATATCATTGAAAATAATAGAAAAAAATGAGCTCCCTGCTTCCCTCTCCTCACTGATTCACCTTGTACATCCTTGAGAGAGGAATCTTTTAAAATCATGATTTAATTACAACATTCCCTTCCCTAAAACTCATGGATTCCCCATTCTCTAAGGGGTGAAATCCAAACTCCCTAGACTGACAGTTAAGGTCTTCATCTGCCCAAATGTATACATCAATATCCCCAACATGATTCACTCCATTTTATCCAGAAGAGCCCATATAGTTCCCACAAAATGCATTGCTCCCTTCTTTTCTTTGAATTTATTTATTTAAATTCAAGATAGTTAACATACAATGCAGTATTGGTTTCGGGTGTAGAACCCAGTGATTCATCACTTACATATAACATCCAGTGCTCATCACAAGTGTCCTCCTTAATGCCCATCCCCCATTTAGCCCATCCCCCCACCCACTCTAGTTACATCTATGTTGTGTCAAATGGCAAGATTTCATATTTTTATTGCCAAGTAATATTCCACTGTATGTGTGTGTATGTATATATACATATACATATACATATATATATGTGTGTGTATGTATATGTATATATAAATACCACATCTTCTTTATCCATTCATCAGTCAATGGACATTTCAGCTCTTTTCATAATTTGGCTATTGTTGACAGCACTGCTATAAACATTGGGGTGCATGTGCCCCTTCAAACCAGGTATTTGAATAAATACCTAGTAGTGCAATTGCTGGGTCGTAAGGTAGTTTTATTCTTAATTTTTTGAGAAACCTCCATACTGTTTCCCAGAGTGGCTGCACCAGTTTGCATTCCCAACAGTGCAGAAGTGTTCCCCTTCTCTGCATCCTCGCCAACATCTGTTGCTTCCTGAGTTGTTTTAATTGATTTGTTTATTTCTGCCTACGAGTCCTTGCTTGTGTTCTGTCCTTTCATCTGGAATGCCCATTCTCTGCCTCTCTTCTTGTCCAAATCTTATTTATCTCTTCTTTTGAAGGTCAAGCCCTCTTTCTAACTCATTTATGAACGCTTCCTCACAATTCCACTGAACAGTGAAATATCCCATAATCAAATGCCTCTACCACTCGTGGTGTAAATTGCTCACTTCAGTCTTAAACATATACAGTTTCTTAACCCTTCCTATCTGTGTGTGTGTATATGTGTATATATGCATGCGTTTTTTTCCTCCCCATATGGATGATAAACTTTTCAAAAGTAACAACTATTTTTTTTTTAATTTTTTTTTCAACGTTTATTTATTTTTGGGACAGAGAGAGACAGAGAATGAACGGGGGAGGGGCAGAGAGAGAGGGAGACACAGAATCGGAAACAGGCTCCAGGCTCCGAGCCATCAGCCCAGAGCCTGACGCGGGGCTCCAACTCCCGGACCGCGAGATCGTGACCTGGCTGAAGTCGGACGCTTAACCGACTGCGCCACCCAGGCGCCCCAAAAGTAACAACTATTTTTTATGTTACTTGCTATGGCCTAAAAGGTTTAGTATAGTAAACATTTGTCATATAAATAAATATGCTTTTTCAAAAAGCTTTTCATGGCATGGAATGCTTTGAAAATGCTTCACACTAAAATAAAACTTGGAAACAGTTTTCAAAATTAATTCCAATGTTAATGTGTTGAAATGTGTCTAGCTTATATTGTGTGCTGTGATATTTAAATTTCCCAGTGGTCCTTCCTTTCAGAAATATTCTCACTTAAATAGCATTCCAATGGAGCCATTTTTATCCAGCCACCATGGTACAGAGATATTTTCACATGACCCAAGAAAAACTTTTATTTCTTTCATTTTTTTTATTTTTACTTTTTAAATGTAATTTATTGTCAAGTTAGCTAACATACAGTGTATAAGGTGTGCTCTTGCTTCAGGAGAGAAACAAACTTTTAAATGTTCAACTTAAAATTGACCAGTAATGTGCACAACAGAACCTCTATCCTATCCTGTCCCATGTCCTGCGACTCACCCTATCTATGACCCCTAGTCAAGAGGTTCAGGAGTGAGGTAAGGAACTGTGTGTCTTAGAGGTTGATGAGAGGTGGGTGAGACTTTGGGAAAGAATAAGAGAGATTACAGAGTCACATCAAGGTGGTCCTGTAAAATATAAAATGTAAAATCTCATGAATCAGGAAAATCTATAAGTCTGTCTTTACCAGACACACAAATTATCTCAACAAAATGATCATCATAGAAGTAAAATTTAATAAGTATTTATGGAGAATGTAGTATGCGCAGGTTGCTGGCCCTTTTTTAAAATAGCTTTTCACGTTTTATCAAGCATTTGCATAAATCATTTATTTTCACCTCAAAACCAGCATGTAAAGTAAAATATAAATTACAAATTTTTGTGACTTGGCCTGTCTCTCATACTACGCCAATGCTTAGAAGGTTAGAAACTATGCTATGTTAGATACCCCGCACCTGGTATGCCTATGGCATGCAATCTTTGAATAAACACATGTGTAATTAGGGAGAGAAGAGAATCCTCACTTTCAGTTGAAGAAACTGAAGCCCAAGAAAGTGCAGTGACCTGTCCCAAACCATGTAGTTAGTGAAACAGTGAGGATTCAAATCTGAACCTTTGGACTCTGGATCCAATGCACTTCTGCCATTGCTTGGACACAACAGAGAAACCTGATTTTGCCACAAACGGAAAGATTTTGGCTTATGGGGAGGTTTTTATTCAACCTTTCCTAGTTTCTTTACAAGTATGCGATTTCATAGAATGAACACGCTATAATTGGGAAAAGGTTTCTCGGGTAGAATTGCAGCCCTGCGAGAATGAGGCTGAGGCCAAGGGCTTGGCAAGTGCCACTTGGTCTGGTGGACTCCACCCCGCAGCCACATGCATCTCTCAATCACACAAAGCTGATCACAAAGACTGAGAATGATCTTGTACCAATTCATCTCCAGAACCGCAAAAACAAAAGCAGGTGCCCTCCTGAAAGTGCATTAGCAACAACAACTGTATATAGCTCCGTTACTATTATAACTGCAACTTTCGTATTTCAGAAGCCTAAATTCTTCAGCAAGTTGGGGATCAGGGTGAGAAGTTACACGTCCCACAAAGATGCCATTCCCCTGGAAGTCCATGCAACCCTCACCCCCCACTAGCAAGGATGCTGGACACGAAATCCTGAGAAAGACGTTGAAGAGCCCCCGAATCTCTCACCAATTGGGATAGGAGTCCATTGTCTGCTTTTCAAACTCTACCAGTGGACACCCCCAAATGCCTACTGGTTGCTACTTAATAGACTAGTGTGCTCTCCATATAGTCCTGAGAACCTGGGATGTTCCTTCTTGTTCTAGCCCATAGCTAATACTCTTTCAGTTGGTTATATTGTCAGTCATATGTATGAAGTGCTCCATCAGAGGACTTTCCTTTCAGAAGCTTCTCCACAAATTTTAATTCTAACTGTTCCATTAAGCCAGAGGACACAAATATCTGTTTTCAGGGCTCTTTTCAGGGTAATCCTCCTCTAACTTTATATTTGTTGTAGCACAATGGGGAGAAACAGCAATGATCACTGATGCACTTCCAGTAAAGAGATTAAGTAAAGGGTTTAAGTAGAGAGTGACCTTTACCTGACCCTCAGAGAAGATGTGGTGCCCCAAGCTAAAGAACATCCTGGAGCTCTGTCCATAGGAGACTCCCATGAGCCACTGAGGCACACATGGGAGGTAAGTTTCCCTCATGTCCTGAATCCAGTAAGGGTGGATTTTCAAAAATTTTTTAATTTTTTAAAATTTAACTTGTTGGCTGATGAAAAGTATAATGATATCTTGAAATTTTAAAATAAATTATAGTTTCCAATAGATCATTATCTAGGAACTCATTGCAAAATATGCCACTGGTAGCAAAGCTTTTGTCCGTGGTAGTAAGTTAAGAGTGTGTGTGTTTTGACATACTGTATTTCTCAGTGGAAATACAGTCTCAGAATACCTCTAAACATCTTTTAGTTTAATACAAAGAATTTGGAGACTATGATAGTGGCCACCCATATAGACCTTTTGCAGATTAATCTCTGAATAATTGATCAAACCCCCATGTAGCTGAGGTCTTAAACAGTTGAACTGGTAAAAATAACCAATTAATTAATAATCACATAAGCATTACAGAAACAAATTTAAAGTCAACTCCATTTTGAACTGAATCATCTGAATTGAACATAGTCATGACTAATGTGTGATCAGTGAGGGGATCTTTGACTCCATGATTTTCATGACCTCTATGAACTGAGTTCATTGATCTTCTGTTTACCCAAACATTTGCTCAGGGAGAATTTGTTTAAGGGAAAGTGTGTTGACTAAAAGCAAGGTCACTTTTACTTGTGTTTGTTCTATGATATCAAAGGGTTTAACTGTTGAAATTTGGTATGCTACTAAAGAAGATGAAGGAAAACATTACAATTAGTTTAAAACAAAATGGCAGTCACTTAATATTTATCAAATGAGCATTTAATGTATAATTTTAAAATATCTGTCATATTTGGTACATGGAGAAAGGTGAAGTGATATCTTTCTATCCACTGTCTGAAACATATTGGGCATATTGCCTGTATTGTCTATAGTATGATACATTGTTCTTATCCACATTAGGTCAGCTCAGTTCAGCAAACAGTTTTTGAGTGTACAAGTGCCTGCCATTGTGCTAGGTATAATGAAGATCATGCTGGGCACATGAAGATCAATGAAAGCAGCCTGGGCCTTCAACATTATCTCAATATAATTAAGAAACTACGTAGATTATTGGTAAATTTGATAAATGCATGAATGATCAAACTGGGTGAACTCTAAGAGCATAGAATTCCTAGAACTTCTTGTCCCTAAAAAGATGTTAAAGAGAAAGGCTGACTCTCTTGTGAAAGGAGATTGTCTTTTGAATGGAATCAACTGAGACCCAGGATGTTGTCTTCAGCTTCATAGATCTAAAACTTAATTTTACTATGTTTCCCAAATGTGACTAAGCCCTGGAAGCCTGACTCAAGTTACCAAATGCAGCAGATGCTAACTAATAAATGGCATGCCTGTTTACTGTTTGTGATGTGGAAATCCACCATGTTACTCCTCTTGGTTGACCTGCACACATCTTTTCAGTGGTCACGTCTTCATAGAAGCCAACTTGGGGAAATATGTATCAGGACAGGGGGAACTGGCCACCTTAACAATTGCTTCTTCCACCCGCAGGCTGGCTCCCTTCAAAAAACGATTTGCTTCCCGTTCTACACTCAAGGATTCTCGCTGCAGGCTCCAAATCCACCTGAATCTCATTACTGCATCTTGTTGGCTTCTTCTCATACTCCATTTTCCTCAACCAGCTTTTCACCATTCAGTTCAACTGGTTTGGGATTGCTATTTCCTTAGGTGGTCCCTGGTGTTCCACCTGACTTTCACCCCTGGCTCCTGTCCTTCAGATAACTCTTGAAAAAGCATAGAAACTCTTGAAAAGGAAAAAGTTATCCTTCAGATAACTTGCTTCCAGCAACCAGAATCCTCCTCCAACCAGTAGTCTAGCACTCTCACCCTTATCACTTTGTCCTGGAGAGGATTCAAAAAGTAACCTGATTCACTCTATCTATCCATGGAAGGAAGTAGAACATTTGTCCATTGATTATGACTCCATTAGCAGTTCTGGAGACCATTCCTTCTTTTGAGAGACAGAAGAGTGTGGGGTTGAATTTGTAGGCCCTGGAGTTAAGGGAGCTTGAGTTTCTATCTTCGTGTCATCACTCAACAGCTGTGGAACTTGGGGCAAGTTATTTTTTTTAATTTATTTATTTTTAATGTTTATTTTTGAGAGAGAGAGAGGGATAGCATGAGCAGGGGAGGGACAGAGAGAGAAGGAGGCACAGAATCCGAAGTAGGCTCCAGGCTCTGAGCTGCCAGCACATGGGGTTTGAACCCACAAACTATGACATCATCACCTGGGCCGAAGTTGGATGCTTAACCGACTGAGCCACCCAGGCGCCCCAACTTTGTGCAGGTTATTAACTGCTTTACACCTCAGTGTCCTTATTTGTAGAAAGGGAATAATAATAAGGCTGTTCTGAGGAATAAATGAATTATTTTATATAACACAATCCATATGGCGCACAGTAAGCACATAACACTTATCCCTACTCTTTATCTATACTTTTTCTAGATTCCAAGCAGCCCCTTTTTTCTTTAGGACAGCACAGTGACCTCAGATGTTTCACAATACAATTGAGTGGGTTATAGTTGCAAAGTAACACTCTCTTGACTTGATATAGGACTAGATTAGATTAGATAGCACATTCATTCTGCATACCATCTCCAGGGTATCCAACTTAGCAGCTGCCTAATCACAGTGACAACAGTCACCACTTATTGAGCACTTTTGATGTGCCAGGCACCATGCAAATTGCTTTATGAATATTACCACACATAATGTTGACAACATCCTTGTAAAGGAAGATATTGTTTTTGTAGTTCTAAAAGTTGAGGAAACTAGACTTCATGGCCTTAGGACATTTGCTTGGGATAGGCAGCAACTGGAGGAGATCTGATATGAACCAAAGTCTTCCTAGTTCAGAACCCATGCTTTTTTCCAGAATGCTCTATTCTCTCCCTCCTAAAATTCAGAGTGACCTTTTCCTTAAGTTGTCTGCATAGTGTAGGGGCACCTTCTTAAAGACTCCTCAAATAATGACACAGATTTCATTGTCCACAATCAATTCAGGCCAGATACCCAGATCTTCTTGGGACAGCCCTGGTTGTACCTTTTGGCACTAGGCTATCCTGCATTTTGTTTATTTGTTTTGCTTCTCTTGGTGGTATTGTTATTTTGGCACTGATTCAGGACTCCTTATCTTTTTTTTTTTTTTAATTTTTTTTTTTCAACGTTTATTTATTTTTTTTGGGACAGAGAGAGACAGAGCATGAACGGGGGAGGGGCAGAGAGAGAGGGAGACACAGAATCGGAAACAGGCTCCAGGCTCTGAGCCATGAGCCCAGAGCCTGACGCGGGGCTCGAACTCACGGACCGCGAGATCGTGACCTGGCTGAAGTCGGACGCTTAACCGACTGCGCCACCCAGGCGCCCCTCAGGACTCCTTATCTTAATGGGAACCAGTGAATTGAACTTTTCTGTCGGACTAGCTCTCTGACTGAAAACCAATTCACTAATTGTAGAGTTAATGAATTCTTAACCTAGATTTCTAAATTCTTTTCCTCCTGCAGACAGATTTCCTCCTGCAGACCCCCGGGTAGCATTGTATCAATTAGAGGAATTGGTGGCTGTATACTGAGGATACCATTCTTACAACCTGAGGCTTCCATGGTGGCTTCCATGGTGATCATTCCATCCCTTCTCCAGCCCTACTCAATTCCTGGCTGAGGAAACAGTCCCCAAAACTCTACCCTTTGGGTGCTCCCTTGAGCCTGAGTCTGGCTTCTGGGTTTCCCTCACCCACAAATGCTCTCCTTGGAGATCCTAAATCCTGAGGTAAACTAGGAAATTTGATTTTGGCCCCAGGGGCAGGCTTGTAACTGGGGCCCAAGGGTGCAAGAGTGCCTGGCTCTGGGGCCCCCCCAAGGAGACCAGGTTCAACCACTCACCACTGACAAAATCCAAAGGCAGAGAGTTGAGTGGTGGTGAAACAAGAAAGGAAGTTATTTCAGTGAGGCCAACAATGGGAAGACAGTGGACTAGCTTCTCAAAGACTGTTTCCAAAGTTCTGAGAACACTTCCAGGTTTATGTAAGGAGAATATGGGACAGAGGTCAGTGGGTACATGCAGGTGGGCATTACAGGTCAGGTGGATCATTGTCTTGGGGTCAATTTTGCTGGGTCTTGCTGGCTCAGGGCAGTTGTTATTGCTTGAGGGGGTAGTTTCAGTTCCCCTCATGGGATGCTCTGTCAGCCGGGTCTTTTGCCTGAGTTAAGAGATAAGCTGGAAAGAAGAACTTAATCAGTTAGAAAGTACAGACTGAGGTCAAAATAGAGGTAGGTGAAGTCCTCTTTCAGGCTCTGTATCATGGGTGTTCCCCCATAACCTTTCCTGGCAAACTTTCTTGTCTTTCCACCTTCTCCATTTCTTGTTAACATATCTTCATTCTCTTGGTATCTCAGATTCACAGTCTTGGAGTCACCTTGGTTTATGTCTTCTACCTAGTCTTCTACCATAGTTGCTCTTACATTTATGTCATCTTTCTATCTTGCTGTCATAGCCTTAAGCCTCTTTATTATATGTATGAGGTATTAAAATAAGCTGTGAGCTCCAGAGTTTTTAACATGTGAACCAAACACCCCCTAGATGGTAATACACAAGCTTTAATGGGCCTGTAAAACCCCTGAAATTCTTTTTAAAAATACTGATATGCTACGGTGCATACATGCATTTTTTTTTCCAAGTTTTTACTTAAATTCCATTTATGTAACATACAGTGTAACATTAGTTTCAGATTTATAATTTAGTGATTCATCACTTACATACAACACCCAGTATTCATCACAAGTGCCCTCCTTAATCTCCATCACCCATTTAACCCTTTACCCCACCCACTTCCCCTCTGGTATCCTTCAGTTTTTTTCTCTATAGTAGTTAAGAGTCTGTTTCATGATTTGCTTCTCTTTTTTTTCCTCCCCTATGTTCATTTGTTTTATTTCTTAAATTCCACATATGAGTGAAATCAGATGGTATTTGTCTTTCTCTGACTGAATTTTTCGCTTAGCATAATACTCTCTAGCTCCATCCACATCATTGCAAGTGGCAAGATTTCATTCTTTTGATGGCTCAGTAATATTCCATTATATATATATATATATATATATATATATATATATATACATACATATATATACATATATATATATATATGTATATATATATACCACGTCTTTTTTATCTGTTCATCAGTCGATGGAAATTTGGGCTCTTTCCATAATTTGGCTATTGTTGATAATGCTACCATAAATATCAGGGTACATGTATCCGTTCAAATCAGTATTTTTGTATCCATTGGTTAAACACATAGTAGCACAATTACTGGATCATGGGGTAGCTCTATTTTTAACTTTTTAAGAAAACTCCATACTATTTTCTAGAGTGGCTGCACCATTTTGCATTCTCACCAACACTGTAAGAGGGTTCCCCTTTCTCTGTATCCTCACCAACACCTGTTGTTTCCTATGTTGTTAATTTTAGTCATTCTGACAGATGTGATACCTCATTGTGGTTTTGATTTGTATTTACCTGATGATGAATGATGTTGAACATCTTTTCATGTGTCTGTTAGCCATCTGTATGTCTTCTTTGGAAAAATGTCTATTCATGTCTTCTGCCATTTTGTACCTGGATTATTTGAGTGTTGTTTGGGTGAGGAGTTGTATCAGTTCTTTATACTCTACACACACACACACACACACACACACACACACGCACACACACACAATATACACAAAATATACACATTTTGGATACTAACCTTTTATCAGATATGTCATTTGCAAATATCTTCTCCATTCTGTTGGCTGCCTTTTAGTTTTGTTGATTGTTTCCTTCCTTGTGCAGAAGCTCTTTACTTTGTTGAAGTCCTAATAGTTTATTTTTGCTTTTGTTTCCCTTGCCTCAGGAGACGTCTCTAGTAAGAAGATGCTATGGCCAATGTCAAAGAGGTTACTATCTGTGTTCTTCTCTAGGATTTTGATAGTTTCCTTTTCACACTTAGGTCTTTCATCCATTTTGAATTTATTTTTGTGTATGGTGTAAGAGAGTGGACAGTTTCATTCTTTTGCATGTTGCTGTCCAGTTTTCCCAACTGATTTGTTGAAGAGACTGTCTTTTTTCCATTGGATATTCTTTCCTGCTTTGTTGAAGATTAATTGGCCATAGAGCTGTGGGTTCATTTCTGGGTTTTCTATTCTGTTCTATTGATCTTTGTGTCTTTTTAATGCCAGTACCATACAGTCTTGATGATTACAGCTTTGTAATATAATTTGAAGTCCAGAATTGTGATGCCTCCAGCTTTCCTTTTCTTTTTCAAGATTGCTTTAGCTATTCGGGGTCTTTTGTGGTTCCAAACAAATTTTAGGATTGTTTGTTCCAGCTCTGTGAAAAATGCTGGTGGTATTTTGATAGACACATTAAAATGTGTAGATTGATTTGAGTATATTGACAAATTTTAACAATATTTGTTCTTCCAATCATGAGCATGGAATGCTTTTCAATTTCTTTGTGTCATTTTCAACTTCTTTCATTGGTGTTTTATTGTTTTCAGAGTACAGATCTTTCACCTCTTTGGTTAGGTTTATTTCAGGAGTATCTTATGGTTTTTGGTGCAATTGCAAATGGTATTGATTCCTTAATTTCTCTTCCTGCTGCTTCATTATTGATGTATAAAAATAAAACAGATTTCTGTACATTGATTTTGCATCCTGAGACTTTACTGAATTTGTCTTATCAGGTCTAGCAATTTTTTGGTGGAGTCTTTTGGATTTTCTATATAGAGTATCATGTCATCTGCAAATAGTGAATATTTTACTTCTTCTTTATGAATTTGGATGCATTTTATTTCTTTTTATTATCTGATTACTGAGGCTAGAACTTCCAATACTATGTTAAATAACAGTGGTGAAAGTGGACATCCCTGTCTTGTTCCTGACTTTAGAGGAAAAGCTCTCAGTTTTTTCCCATTGAGGATGATATTAGCTGTGGGTTTTTAGTATATGGCTTTTATTATGTTGAGGTATATTCTGTCTAGCCCTATTTTGTTAACAGTTTTTTATCATGAATTAATGCTGTACTTTGTCAAATGCTTTTTCTGCATCTATTGAAAAAAATCATATGGTTTTTATCATTGCTTTTATTGATATGGTGTATCACATTGATTGATTTGTGAATATTGAACCACGCTTGCAGCCCAGGAATAAATCCCACTTGATTGTGATGACTGATTCTTTTAATGTACTGTTGTTTCAATTTGCTAGTATTTTATGGAGAATTTTTGCATCCATGTTCATCAGGGATATTGGCCTATAGTTCTCTTTCTTAGTAGAGTTTTTGTCTGGTTTTAGCATAAGGGTAATGCTGGCCTCATAGAATGAATTTGGAAGTTTTCCCTCTATTTCTATTTTTTGGAATAGTTTGAGAAGAATAGGTATTAACTCTTCTTTAAATGTTTGGTAGAATTCCCCTGGGAAGCCATCTGGCCCTAGACTTTTGTCTGTTGGTACTTTTTTTTTTTTTTTCAACGTTTATTTATTTTTGGGACAGAGAGAGACAGAGCATGAACGGGGGAGGGGCAGAGAGAGAGGGAGACACAGAATCAGAAACAGGCTCCAGGCTCTGAGCCATCAGCCCAGAGCCCTACGTGGGGCTCGAACTCACGGACCGCGAGATCGTGACCTGGCTGAAGTCGGACGCTTAACCGACTGCGCCACCCAGGCGCCCCTGTTGGTACCTTTTTTTATTACTGATTCAATTTCTTTGCTGTTTATTGATCTATTCAAGTTTTCTATTTCTTCCTGTTTTAGTTTTGGTAGCTTATGTGTTTCTAGGAGTTTATTCATTTCTTCCAGTTTGTCCAATTTGTTGGCATATAATTTTTCCATAATATTCTCTTATAATTGTTTGTATTTCTGTGGTGTTGGTTGTTATTTCTCCTCTATCATTTGTGATTTCATTTATTTGGGTCCTTTCTCTTTTCTTTTTGATAAGTCTGGCTAGGGGTTTATCAATTTTATTAATTTCTTTTTCAAAGAACCAGCTCCTGGTTTCATTGATCTATTTCTATTGTTTTGTGTTTTTTTGTTTGTTTGTTGGTTGGTTGGTTGGTGGGGTTTGTTTGTTTGTTTGTTTGTTTGTTTTTTAGTTTCTATATCATTTATTTCTGCTCCACTCTTTATTATTTCTCTTCTGCTGGTTTTAGGCTTCATTTGTTGGTTTTTTGTAGCTCTTTTAGGTAGAAGGTTAGGTTGTGTGTTTGAGACTTTTCTTGCTTCTTGAGGTAGGTCTGTATTGTTATTTGCTTCCCACTTATGACCACTTTTACTGTATCCCAAAGGTTTTGGACCATCATGTTTTCACTTTCATTTGTTTCCATGTTTTTTTTTTTTAATTTCTTCTTTGATTTCCTATTTGATCCATTCATTCTTTTGAAGCATGTTGTTTAGCCTCCATGTATTTGTGGTCTTTCCAAATTTTTTCTTGTGTTTGAATTCAAGATTCATAGCATTGTGGTCAGAAAATAGGCATGGTATTATGATCTCAATCTTTTTTTTATTCTGTTGGGGCCTGATTTGTGACCTAGTATGTGATCTATTCTGGAGAATGTCCCATGTGCACTTGAAAAGAATGTGTATTCTGTTGGTTTAGGACATATGTGCATTTTTCTATGTAAAATAATAGTTTTCAGCAGTCTCCCAAACGGAGATGTATTGGTTTGCCATTACCACTGAAACAAATTACCAAAAATTTACAGGCCTAAAAAAACAAGAATTTATTCTTTTATAGTTCTGGAAGTGACAAGTTTGAAATCAAAGTGTTGGCAGGGTTGCATTCTTTCTGGAGGCTGCTATGTCCTTGCCCTTTTCTTAGTTTGTACAGCCCACCTGTACCCTGTGGCTTGTGGCCCCTTTCTTGCATCTTTCCAACCTCTTGCTTCTGTTGCCATATCTACTATTACTTATGCTGATCTGCTGCCTCCCTCTTAAAAGGACTCTTGTGATTATATTGGGCCCACTCAAGTAATCCAGGATACTCTTTCTTCCCCTCCCAAGATCCTTAATTTAATCACATTTGCAAAGTCCCTTTTGCCATATAAGATAAGATTCACAGGTTCTGGGGATTAGAATATGGACATCTTTGGAGGGGGTATTATTTAATTAACATAGGAGTCATTGCCCCAAATATGCTATCCTATCTTAACTGGCTTCTTTAACAACTCACACAAGTATTTGTCAAACATCACTCTTATCTTGCCATTGTCTGCATAAAAAGTTCACAATAATTTCTGCTTACTTATCAGGTAAATACGCTCTCTGAGCCCAGCATTCAAGGCCGTTAGTCAATTACTCCAATAGATCTCTCTAATCTCATCCCCAGTGTTCTTCTGCCAGGACACTCTGTCATTCCCCTAAGAATGCTTTATCATTCCCATCTTTGCCCCTGTTCACACTGTCCACCTGCCACACATAACCTCCTGACTCACTATTCTCCACTACTGTAATTTCCTTCCTTTTATCAAAGATTTTCCTCCATGTCATTTATTATTCATATGTTTTTTTTTATGAAGTCTTAGAGTCATTGCTGCCCAAAACTATAATCAAGTATGATCCTCTAGCTGAGGGTGAGCAAATATTCTAAGGGTAGAAATTTCTTTTACATTCTTCAAAATGCCTAGAGGGGCTTATGAATGAAAAGCTCCTTTTATCTGTTCCACCTCTCCCCAGAAAACAAGTCTATACTTCACAAATACACTGTGTCCTTCTTTCTGGTCCAACAATAGTTATTCTGAAATATGGTCCATCATGTGACTTACATAAAGAAAAAAAAGTTTGATGGACAAGAATTTTAAGAAATATCCAATTAATAAAACCATCTTTATTTCAACCTCTAATATTTAAAAGCTTAAGAGATATTTTGCAGATGTTCCTCCCTATAAAGGATGGAGAGAGCACAACTTAGGAAAGTTTGAAGAGGGGCATTATCTTACTTTGAGTACAAAAGAATGTGTTGTTTATTTATAGTGAGTTGAAAATACACTCAGTCTATCTTTTCCTTTTCCCATCAATTGGGGATAGGCTTGGTCAAAGTACCTGGGCATCTTCTTGTAGAATTCTCTTTAGAACCCCAGGCAAACCCCCTGGTTGATAATAGGGCCCTTCCACCTTCACCTTTTCCATCTGCTTCTCCTCATGGCTCTAACTGCAAGTTGTCTTTCCTCTAAGAACCCAGTTTCTTTTGTGACTTTATTTCCAATAGTTCATTCTTCTACATCCCCTTTCCTGCCTGCATCTCTGGGACAAGGGAAAGAGACCAGCTTCCCTGAGTCATCACTATTTCTTCTACCTTCATTTATTTGAGTTCCAAATTCTTTGGACACAATATCCTTCACCCTCTTTTATTTCTGTCATCTTTTGATCACAAGAGCATGCGAAGTCTCCATGCCCCAAACTGAGTCGACTCTCTTCCTTGTAAAGCTTCTTCTCTCTCCTGTGTCCCCATATCCATGAATGGTATCACCATCCATCCAGTCACTTCATCCAGAAACATCCTTAAACTTGCCGTCCTGCAAACCTGTTTGCAATCCATCATCATGTTGTGTCGATCCTGTCTCCTTTATTCTTCCAGAATTTGTTCTCTTCTATCCAGTCTCATTGTCACAGATTTAATCCAAGCTGACATACTTTCTTATGTGGACTAACTACCACAAGAGTTTTCTAATGGAACTGGCTTGTCCTCTGGTCTTGTTCTCCTCCAGACCATCCACCATACTGCTATAAGAATGACTCTCCAAAATGCAGACTGGAACATGTAATTATTCTATTGTCAACCTTCCACCGGTTCAGTCAGGCCATGTCTCAGTTGAAGGATCAGGCCAAGTGGGATGTGGTAGAGTCTATGGGTGACTTCTCTAGGAAACATTTCCTGGCTCTTACTTGGTAGAATGCACCACTTCCTCCCTTGTACCTTCTCTCACACGTACCCTGTATATTATTCTACCATAACACCCATAACACTACAACACACAATTGTTCATATTCCTATACTTTCCTATGGAAAGAAACCCTCTTGAAAGTAAAGACTGTGCAGCAAACAATGCTGATGCCTTGCCCCATGACCCTTTTGCTGACTCTGAGCTTCCCTGAAGCTGCAGCTGACAGCTAGTGTGCACACTGATGCCTTCCTAGCTCAAGTGTTATGTTGATCTCCTCTGCTCCATGAGGGCTTTCTCCTAGGCCATAGGAATTTGCTCTGCTTTGCTCTGCAGAGAAGCACAGAAAAGCCAAGGATGTAACATTTCCAGGGGAGAAAGCTCAACCAATGAGTGACAGAAATCTATGGATAAATGCTCCAGCTTCCTGGCCCTCGATAGGACAATTCTGAGCCATGTTCTACATAGTTCCACAGAGGATTCACAGAGAGATTCAGCCTCCGTTGTCCACAGTGATGACTCACTCATGCTTTCCCCATTCTTCCCCTTATATTCTCTGAGATCATCTCCCAAGTATACCAACTGCACCCTAATCCTCATCTCAGTATCTGCTTTAGGAAGGATTTCAAAGTAGGGGTGAGAATTTCTTATTCATTTTATTGGCACATTTTAAGAGCTTAGTAAGTTTAATATATGAACCAAAGAATAAACTAATGAGGGTTGTGATGACTCCAGGAGCCAGGTGGGAAGTTGTCCTAGAGTCAGATATGATAAGCAGGGACCGGACAGCAGGGAATAAACAGAGTTGTCCCAAATAGAACCAGTGGTAATAAAGAGGTTAGAGCCAGAGAATGTGCAGAAGTTGGGGCAAAATCTGAAAAATAAACCCATAAACAAACTACTTGGATGGCCCAAGATTAGCAGGGACCACAGGGGCTTGTTTAGACCTAGAAGGGACTGCTAGGAGTCAGGGGTAGAGGTCAGAGTTGGAGTGATTTCTTTGAGCAACAAGGCAGAGCAGGGCATCTTGTGATATGCAGCTCTCTTCTATATGTAAGGGATGCCTGCCCAGCTTAATCCTTTCCCACAGCTTACAACATCAGTCTTCATGAACTAGCCCATGAACTCACATATTATTCTAGACTCATATATCATCACTTCCCCTAAGAATCCTGCTCAGAGTTCCTACATAGCTGTAGTTTAATGTGTGGTACCCATCTATGCCATGTCGTTTCCAGCTTCCATGCCTTTGTCAGTGCAATTTCCTTGGTGCAGAAAAGCTTCCCTTACTGCATCATCCTATTTAATATCCAATTGTCCTTCAACACTAGGCTCTAATGTTACCTCCTCCAGACGATTGTCCCTGATCTCCTCCTCACTATTCCACAAAGTCAGGTGACTCTCTTTTTGCCACATAATACATGTGCACAGAGCCATCAGCACCACCCATCCTAATTGTGGTTGGCTTTTCCATCTCCTTTATTAAACTGTGAGCTCTTTGACAGTGGAAGCTGCAGCTCTTTCCTCCTGATACCCAACTTTTTCTTGGGACCCTGGCACAATCAGCACATTTAAAGTAGCTGTGGTAACATACATTTTATTTACCAATTCATCACATAAAAACAAAGTGACTAGATCACAAAACCAAAAATCCATCATTAATAATTATTTAAGTTTTTTGTTTGTTTGTTTGTTTGTTTGTTTGTTTTTTGAGAGAGACAGAGGCAGCATGAGTGGGGAGGGGCAGAGAGAGGGAGACAGAATTCCCAAGCAGGCTCCATACTGCCAGCACGGGGCTGGAACTCTGAACTGTGAGATCACAACCTGAGCCAAGTCAAGAGTCAGATGCTTAACCGATGGAGCCACTCAGGTGCCCCCATCATCAACAGTTATAACAGAAGTTAAGTGACAAAACCTCCCCACGACTTCCAAAATACAAAGGGGAGGGAACAAACCACCAATAGCTACAAAACATGAGCTCTATTGGCTTCTTCTGCAGAGAAGGAATCATACCAGACTTTTTGACAACAAAAAAAAGTATCTCAACTTTCATTGGGCTCAGTCTTTCAGGCTGATAAGTGTTGAGACTTTCAATTCTCATTCTAATGAGCTTCTTAAAAAGAAGACTTTAAAAAGATCAGTTTATTTCCAAAATATTGCTGTCATTTATAAATTTGAAAAATGGCCATTGTTACAAAAAGAACTTGCCAGCATATGCTTTTTAAGTCTCTCATATAATGCTTTTCAATTATCTTAAAGAACGTATACCATTCACATTTCCAGCCCTCACATTTATTTTGGGTTCCTTCTTTCATTCCTGAAACTGAATGGGTGACTGTGCCAGGACACAGAGCGTTAAGAGGAGTAGAAGAAATACAAGGGTCCTGATTAAAAACAAAACAAAAAAAACTCCCACTCATTTTAAATTCCAAATCAAGAAGACCTGGTCCATGCCAATTTAACATATAAACATTCAAATTCTTATTTTTGACCAGGACCTATGTTCACATACCTGGAAAGAAATTCTACCTCTGATCCAAGAAACTTAAGTTTCTAAACTGTTTATATCGGTCTCCGTTAAGTAACTACCGAAATATCATCAACAGAGAGAGACACAACTAATTGAATTGAGTATAACTGATGTCAAGCTCCTGAAACACTTCTATTTATAGCACAAACAAATAATGAAACAAGACAAACCCTTATAATGGAACCATGTTTGGAGACTAAAGCAAAGGCTGACGGTATGTCTCCAGCATGAATGGAAAGAGAAGAGGAGCTGAGCTAGGGACTGACAAAATTAAAGTGCCTGTGGAGGAAAGTGACCTGAAAGTGACAGAGTGGAGGGACTGCCTAGGTTTATTCTGGAGAAAAGAATGGAGTGGGACATGATAACTGTCTTTGAATATATAAAGGGCTTTGATGTAGGAGACAAAGCAGATGGCTCCAGAGCCAGGACTAGGATTAATGGGTGGAATTAATAAGGAGGAATATTTGAGTTCATTCTTAGGAACAGAACATTTATTTGTCCATACCATGCCTGTCTTGGGTTTAATGGCAAGGATATCTGACTCCACCCACTTAGAAGTCACAGAAGGCTCTGTGACCCTTCTTCCCAGTGGGTCTGTAGGCAGCTTGCTCTTGTTATCCTCATCATCGCTTCCCCCACTAGCAACAAAAGTGCCCCAAAGCCCTGTATCCTGCTGCCACTGCTGTCAATGTAGGCACTTCTTTGCCACCACTTCCTTGGGGACTCTGCTTTTTTTTTTTTTTTGAAATTTATTGTCAAATTGGTTTCCATACAACACCCAGTGCTCATCCCAAAAGGTGCCCTCCTCAATACTCATCACCCACCCTCCCCTCCCTCCCACCCCCCATCAACCCTCAGTTTGTTCTCAGTTTTTAAGAGTCTCATATGCTTTGGCTCTCTCCCACTCTAACCTCTTTTTTTCTTTTTTTTTCCTTCCCCTCCCCCATGGGTTTCTGTCAAGTTTCTCAGGATCCACATAAGAGTGAAAACATATGGTATCTGTCTTTCTCTGTGTGACTTATTTCACTTAGCATCACACTCTCCAATTCCATCCACGTTGCCAGAAAGGGCCATATTTCATTCTTTCTCATTGCCACGTAGTATTCCATTGTGTATATAAACCACAATTTCTTTATCCATTCATCAGTTGAAGCACTGCTAGGAATTTATCCAAGGGATACAGGAGTACTGATGCATAAGGGCACTTGTACCCCAATGTTTATAGCAGCACTCTCAACAATAGCCAAGTTATGTAAAGGGACTCTGCTTCTTACAAGCTAAAGTAGAATTCTCCCCACAAGTGATTACAACTCTTTTGACCAATTGTAGATTGTTAAGCCTTTGAATGACCTGGGGGTTGACTACTGGAAAGCCACAGCCGGAGGTTGGCCCTTGCTTAATCTAATCCATATAAACTATGATTAGCAAAAATTGTTCTACAAGATCTAATATTTGAATGCCACCCTTTACAAGCTTCTAGTGCTGATTTAGTTTATAATGTTTTTATCCCATTGATCATCAAGAATCCAATCACTATTTTACCTGCCTGGAGTTCATTTTACTTATCTTTGTATTCTTTTTTCCCAGCATAAAGCCAGGCTCTTAGGCCTGTAAATGTTGAGTGCATGAATGAAGTCTGCAGGCAAATCTGAGATGCTAACAGGAAAAGAAGAAAGGTACAGTGAGTACTCACCACTGTTTCTCACTGTTTCATGGTTCTGTTTTTATGAAAATTCTACTCAGCCTAAGAGATGCAGGCTTTTTTAAATGACAGAACTTCTCACTTTTTTCAATAAGATAAATGACTAGACTGAAAAGGACACTTTGATGAAAATCCATAAAATAACTCACTCAGTGGTAAGGACTGGAGGTGAATATACATACCAGAGGTCAGCTCGGGGTACATAAGAGTCTAGCTTCTGTTTAGAGGAAGCACCTGGAGGGAGTAGGCAGTAGCACTTTTTAATAACTTACCCTCCAAACAGAGGCCCTGTCCTGGTTAATTCTTGGCTGCCATAGCAAAGCTTTCTTCTGAAATGCGTCAGGCACTAGCCCTCTTCCTACTTTCCCTAGGCTGCTGCATATTTATTTTTTTTAATATTTTATTTTACTTTTGGGAGAGAGAGAGAGAGAGAACAGGGGAGAGAGAATCTTGAGGATTCTCATGAGTACTCTCCAATTGGTAAGGCGTTTACTGTAGTAACAAGTCAGTAGTCTTTGTAAAAGCTAAGGAAAAGTCCTAAAAGCAGATGCTGTCCATGTCCCCATGGAGCGCTGGCAAAGGTGCAGGAATTTTAGGACCTGCTATTATCCATGGCACCTTGCTGAGTTTGGGAGAGTCAGCTGGCATCCACAGAAGTAATGCGTACTGCTGGCCAGGAGGATGGGCCCTGATGGACAATGTCTGCATTCATTTCCCTAGATGCCGTAACAAATTACCACAAACTTAATGGCTTGAAATAACATAAATTTATTATATTATGGTTCTGGAGATTCTGGAGATCAGAAGTCTTGGGCTATTCAGAGTGAACCAAAAAGAAACGAACAAGCAAACAAAAATGAGAGAAAAGGATTGAAGCAATTAGGCAGAAGGAAACAGAGGAGACAATCCAACATAAGGGTAATTGCTATCTCTATTATAGAAAGCCCAAAAAATAAGACAGAAAAAAAAGTTTTCAGAAAAAAATTTTTAAAAATGTTTATTTATTTATTTTGAGGGAGGGAGAGGGTGAGAGAGAGAGAGAGAGAGAGAGACAGAGAGAGATTGTAAGCAGGGAAGGGGTTAAAGAGAGAGGGAAAGAGAGAATCCCAAGCAAGTTCTGCACCATCAACACAGAGCCTGATCCAGGGCTCGAACTCACGAACCATAAAATCATGACCCAGGCACTGAGTCACTGAGCCACCAGGCACCCCACAGAGAACATTTTAAATGTCTCTAAAGCAAATGAAAAACTGAATCTTCACGTTGAAAAGACAAACCATATATACCAGTAAAAATAATACAGAATGACAAATAAGGGCGTTTCTAGTTAATGAGAAAAGAACTCTTCAAGCAAATAGGCAAAAAATGAGACCTATATTTATATATATAATGCAGATATCCAGTTAGTTGTTTATATAAAGTGTAAGAACTGATACTATGAAGTCTAAAATATCATGTAGTGGTTGAGGCTTCTGGGGGCATCCATGTGAGGAAATATAGGACTTTAGTGTTTAAAGTCACATAGTATTTACCTTTGACAGTTTGAGGGAGTTTGTAGGTTGGCAAGTTTTTATAACTATGCAGCTATTTATAATTGGAGAGGGACAGCACAGCTTTAATAGGTGCATGTAGTACATGAATCTTGATATGACCTAGGTGGGCACAACTTTGGCCCAAACAGATTCAGTTTAGCTTCAGCCTGGTTGAAGCAGGGATTAAATTATTGGGTACTATGTCACATTACCCCGGAAAATTTCACCTCAAAACAGGCAGAGCTTTAAGGTACAGATGTTTTAGGCATTAGTTGAATGAACAATTTTCATTGCTTTTCTTTGTTTTATCAGTAAGGTTAGCGACCATGACTTTAGACTCTAAAGAGAGCTAGGCCGATTCTACTTGGGCTCCAAAACACTAAAGTGTGAGTTTCTTGCCAGGTCTAGTTAGGAAGAACCACATAAGTCCCTTTGTGTTTGAGCTATCACTAGGGCCAAGAGAAGTAATGGTGAATGACTTAGCTTCTTGGAATCACATATTTGTTCATAGGCTGAAGTGGTCTCAGGTTGGCTCTGGTTTTGTTGGTTTGGGCAGTTATGACTATGGTTTGAGATCTGGTTTCTTCTACAAATGGTGGATAATTGTATTCATGAGCAGATCAAAAGGAATAGAAGCTTTTATTATAAAGAGACCATGGCATCCTTCCTGGGTTCAGGAAGAGAAATTTCTTAATGAAATTATTACAAACCTAAAAGTAAAGAAGAAAATAGAAAAGGCCTATATCTACAATATTGTCTTTAGGAATAAAGTATGCTTAGGAAATAAAGAAGGTATTGTTTGAAAGGACTAGATGTAGGCAGTTTTGTGGGCAGTGGAGATACACAATTTGGGTGCCTTCTTAAGAAAAAGAATACAACATTTTATTTTCCTTTTTTATTTTTTTTTAAATTTTTAACGTTTATTTATTTTTGAGACAGAGAGAGACACAGCACGAACAGGGGAGGGTCAGAAAGAGAGGGAGACACAGAATCTGAAACAGGCTCCAGGCTCTGAGCTGTCAGCACAGAGCCTGACGTGGGGCTCGAACTCACGGACCACGAGATCATGACCTGAGCCGAAGTCGGACACGTAACCGACTGAGCCACCCAGGTGCCCCAAGAATACAACATTTTAAATGCAAAATTAATGACTCAACATTCTTAACTTTAAATGAAATCCAACTTATCAGTCTTTTCCTTTTTAGTTTTTTATATCTTGTTTAAAAAAATCCTTCTCAAATCCTAAGGTCATGAAGATACTCTTCTATATAATCTTCTTAGAGATTTCTAATTTTGTCTTTTATATTAGATTTTTAATCATCAAGTATTGGTTTTTCTGTATCCTGTAAGGTAGAAATCTAATTTCATTTTTCCTCATTTGGATGGCCAATTGTTTTAGCCTTATATGTTTAAAAAGTCTGTCTTTTTGCCCCCTGCCCTTCAGTGCCCTTCTGTCAGTACTCACATAGATCTTTTCTGGGCTCTATATTCATTCCAGTGGTCTATTTCTTTATCTCTGAACAAATGTCACACTAACTTAATTACTATAGCTTTATAATAAATCTTGATACATGGTAGAGCAAGTTCTCCCAACTTGTTCATTTTTAAGAGTATCTTTGATCTCCTGGGCATTGTGTATTTCCACATATCTTTTAGAGTTGAGCTATTAAATATCATGAAAATACTAATTGGGATTTTTATTGGAATTGCATTAAATAATCATGTGGGGCAAACTGGCATATTTACGCATTAAGTCTTCTAAGCCAGGAGCATTAAATATTTCTCATTTATATAAGTGTGATCCCAATATTAGATAAAAACCAGCTTCTCTTTGGCATTTGCCAGATGATTTTTGACAATTTTTTTTGACAACTGTTGATTGTCTTTCAACAATTCTGGGGGAATTCTCAACCTCATGCTTCTTCAAATACTGACTCTTTTCAATTCTGTTATTCCTCTCCAGAATTCCAAGCACACATTCGTTAGTCCTTCACAATCTAGCCTCTGTACCTCTTTACCTCTTTCATATTTTCTATCCTTTTAGCTCTTTGAACTACAGTCTGGAATTTGTCTTTGACTCTATCTTCAAGTTCACTCATTCTTTCTTGAACTATGTCTAATCTTTAATAGCAAATTTAATATGTTTGCTTTCAATCATATTTTTCTTTTCTAGAATTTCTATTTGATTCTTTTTTTTCCAAGCTTTTTGGTTGTTTTTATAGTCTTCCGTATATGTTCAAGACTCCTTTTTACCTCATTAAGCATGTTAAACATATTTTAATACATGTTAAGCATGAATTTTATATTTTTGGCTAATTTCATTATCTGAAGTCTTTATGGTTCTAATTCTGCTATGTATTGCTTCAACTCTTCCTCATAACTTATTTTCTTGTGTTCTATGATTTTAACTATGAATTCATAAGTGGGAATTCTTTGAGATCAGGATGAACTTTTTTGTTCCTTCAAGAAGGATTTGTACTAACTTATTCAGGTTGCTGGGAGGATTATCTTTCTAGGCACATTTTATTTTTACTTCTTGCATGATGATACTTGCATTTATATTTTTGAAACAATCTCAGATTTATAGAAAGTTGCAGGAATTATACAAAGAACTGTATTCCTGAACTATTTGAAAGTAAGTTGCCAAATGATGCTGATCACTTCCATTCACCTTAGTGTTGCCCACTATACACACGGACATTCTCTCACATAGAATGATAAAACTATCAAAATCAAGAGGCAACCATTGATATATTACTATTACCTAATCCTCAGAACCCATCATGTCTCAACATTTGCCCCAATTATGTCTTTTATAATAGAAGAAGGCAGTCTAGAATCATGTGTTACATTTAGTTATCACACTAATTCTTCAGAGTCCTTCAGTGAGGAAGGGTTCCTCAGCTTTTCTGGACTGTCTTATCTTGATACTTTTAATCATTACAGACCAATTATTTTGTACAATGTGCCATAACTTGGATTTGTATGAGGCTTCTTTATTATTAAACTGAGAAAGAACATAGTAAATCAGGTAAGAGTCTTGGACTGAGAGTGGAAAATAAGCTCAAGAACTAAAAAAGGTAAACCCTAGCCCAAAAAAATGGTTTTCTTTAGAAATACTTAATATTAATGAGATGATTTTGAAAAATAAATGTTGAGGCTGTGTAGGGGTACGGTGAAGTGCTCATATCCTATGGTCTCACCCCTTATGGCCAAATATCTTAAAAGGCAAATCTACTTCTACTTCCTCTTCACCCACTCACTTCAGCTCCCACCATTCTAGAGAATAAGTTCCCCTTTTAAAGGTCACCAATGAACTTTTAATTCATTCTTCTTGAACTTCCTGGTAAAAGTGATACAGTGGACCACTCCCTTCATTATTTTTTTTCTTAAACAACTAGACTGAGATATAATTCACATATCATACAATTCATTCCAATAAAGTATAAAATCCAATGACTTTTAATATATTCACAGAGTTGTGCAGTGATCATTACAATCCGTTTTAGAACATTTCATTATCCCAAAAAGAAATCCCACTCTCCTTAGTCATCACCCTCCAATCCTTCCACCTGCCCACTGCCCCTCCCCAGGCCTAGGTAACCACTAATCTGCTTTCTCTCTCCATGGATTTGTCTCTTTTACACAGTTTATATAAATAGAATCTCACATGTAGTCCCTTGTTGACTGGCTTCTTTCACTTAGTATGTTTTCAAGGTTCATCCATATAGTAATGTATAACAGTCCTTCATTCGTTTTTATGGTTGAACAGTATTCCATTGTACAGATATACCACATGTGTTTATACATCCATTAATTGATGAACATTTGAGTTGTTCCATTTTTTTGCTACTGTGAATAATGGTGCTTCCTTTCATCTTAAAACTCTTCCTTCTTCTGGTTTTGGCACCACTTTATGTCATCTTACTTTAATGTTTTTATGTTACTTTCCGAATTAAGGAAGGGAAGAAGGGAGGAAGAATGGGAGGGAGGGAGGGAGGAAGGAAGGGAGAAAGAAAGAAAGGGAAAGAAAGAAAGAAAGAAAGAAAGAAAGAAAGAAAGAAAGAAAAGAAGGAAGAGGGAAAGAAGGAAGGAAGAAGGAAAGAAAGGGAGAGAGAGAGAGACGGAGGGAAGAAGGAAGGAAGGAAAGGAGGGATAGACTTGCTTTTCTCTCTCTATCCCTGCTCATCTCTCTCTCTTTTTTTTTAATTTTGTTTAATGTTTATTTATTTGTTTTTGAGACAGAGAGAGAGAGAGAGAGAGAGAGAGAGAACACAAGTGGGGGTGGGGAGGAGAGAGAGAGGCAGACACAGAATCTGAAGCAGGTTCCAGGCTCTGAGCTGTCAGCACAGAGCCTGATGTGGGGCTGCAAACCAAGAACCGTGAGATCATGACCTGAGCCAAAGTTGGATGCCTAACCGACTGAACCACCCAGGCGTCCCTCTGTTCATCTCTCTAAGTGGATTGATTTCAAGCCTGGTTTTTAGGCTTTTTTGTTTGTTCCGTTCCTGCCAAAGCCACCATTTCTCATCTTCCAAGGACCAAACAAAACCTTCTAAATCTTCAAAGTTCATCTCAAATACTACCAAAAACTATCCCATGTGCTTCTAAAGTAAATTTTTGCATGCTTTGCTTTTGTCACTCTTACAAAACATACTTCACACTATAACTATTGATGTACTCACTATCTTCCCTAACAAACTTAGTCCCTGAGGGCAGAAACTAAGTCTTACCTTGTAGTTTCTTGCAAACTTGAGTTATTCAAAGTAGGGCTTGATAAATATTTATTTGTGAAACTACTTGAGGGGAATCGTGAATTGACTCACTATTTCAAGAAGAGTATCTACACAATTGAGGGAGAATTATTTTGGAATTCTGAATTATCCAGAATCTAAAACTTCTTATTTTTAATTTAAGGAATGACTATAGAGAAGGTGACTATTGTCTTCTGAATAATTCCTATCACATTCAATTTGAGACAATGACTCATTGTTTTAAATATACTGTGATGCAACGTGAATTCTAACTAAATATCTATGTATATGAAGTGAATGGTGAATGACTTACAAAAGTGGTGATTCACTAGAGTTAGGGGCATATAGTTTCTAAAACAGTACTAAATTCTAGACTTTTACCTAAAAAAATAAACAAAATAAAACAACAACAATAGAAGAATACAGACAGCCACATTCAGTGGCAATGTAAGATAAGAGTTTTATAGTCAACTGAACGGAACTGCCACCATGGTCATTATATGCCTGGGTTTGTGGCAGAGAAAGATTTCTGAGACTGATGGCAAAATAGTGAGAAATACATCATAAGTCATTCTCAAAAGATTGCTAACTCTGTACCGTTTATGAAGCATTCTTGTCTATAAAATTTGGAAATGAACATAATCAGGCCTCTAGATCCAACCATCCGTTTATAGGAAGTTCAGGAGATAAAAGAAAAAGTTGAGTAACATCATGAATCAAGAACAACAGCTAAATACAGAAAGTAAATAATTCTATAACACAAATAACATATTTGTTTCTAACGAATTGATGGCATAAAGTTAAAAAATATAAGAAATTGGGGACTATTTTTAAACAAGAGACTTAAGCACAATAAATGCGCTCTGTGGGCCTTGTCTGAATCCTTATTGCAACAAATTGACTAAAACAAATCTCTTTAAGACAATCAAGAATATTTGCATATCAACCAGGTTACAGATGATATTAAGGAATCACTCTTAATTCTGTTAGGTATAAAAATGCTATGGTGGTAAGTTACAGATGCATGCTCAAGTATTTACATGTGACATAACACAGTGGCTAAGATTTGCTTTAAAATATTCCAGAAACGCAAAGTGTTGTTAAGTAAAATGAGTTTGACAACCTGTTGACATATGTTGAACAGCGGGTAAGGGGTACATTAGGGGTTGTTAGAATTCTCCTTTTCCTTCTGTCTATGTTTGAAAATTTACATAACACAAAGATTTTTTTTTTTTGATTGCTAGTAAAACAGATTTGGATTTAATGAAGATATGCCATGTACCTTCTATAGATAAGACCCGGTGCTAGGTGTAACACTTTTTTTATAAACTATACCCTATGTAACTCTCAATATATTCCTGAGAGAGGTATTCCATCTTGTACGTGAGGAAGCAGAGGTGCAGAGAGAGTAAAGAGTGACTTGGCCTTGCAGGGTTGGTAAACAGTGGAATTAGAATGTAAATCCAAATCCTATGACTTTAAATCCAAAACTCTCTCATAGCTATAGCACAGCTATTTCATAATCTTATCAATAATTTTAACAATTTTTAGCCTATAAATTAAACTGATCATTCCTTTTTATCTTATTGATGATGGGAAGACAAGAGCAGAAGAGAAGGGTATGAAAAAATTCAGAAGTTCATTTCTTTCTATAAGGAGATAAAATCTTAAAAAGAAGGCCAGGAAGTGTTGAGTGTTATTGATCAGAGGGGAAATCAACTTTAGGAGATGGAGGACAAGAACGTGTGACATCAGTGCCTTCTGGGAAAATGGGAAATCAGACAAGATAATTTTGAAGATCGCTGATACCGAACTGCACTGATTCCACTCCCCATTGCCCTGGTTACACTTCCCTCTCCTCATGTTAATGGTATTTTAGTGAGGAAAACCACTTGCAAATGAGTGACAAGATGATTAGAGCGAGTGGTTTGATTAAGCCCACCCATGCAGGAGCACATCCCTTCAGTAAACCTTTTGATGCCTCCAGGGCTGACTGATAAATGGGATGTGAACCTAGTGTTTTCTTGCCCTGCCCGCACAGGCTTAGCTGCTGGCTCCAGTCTCCCTCCTTTCTTTCTGCTGACTGACTTGAAAAAGGCAAGTTATAGCTATTTTCAAGTTAAATGATCAAAAAATTTGAAGTAAACCTAGCGAAAATACTCTGATCAATCTTAGCATTTTCTAGCAGATCCACTTTCTGGGTCCCTCCTGGTTCTATGTCACATAAGCATAGTGGCACCTGGCAAGTAGCCCAGGGGGCTCTGAGGGGTGGCTTTACTTCTCACCTTCCCGCAGAACTCAGAATCCAGCTGAGTGCCCAGGAGGATTTAACAAGCCATCATACTTCAACCAGCAACCTATGCAGGTCTCCAACTCCCAAGAACAGTCACCTTGGGAAATTGTGGGGATTTACATAACAACAGTAAGGGACCATAGCTCCTACCCAGTAGACACAGTAACATAAAATAATTTAGATAGTCTGCCCTCCTATTCCTGCCCCATTCATAATACCCCCCTCTTCAGACTGTAACCCATATTTGGAGATAAGGCCTTTTAAGAGGTGATAAGAAAGTAATCCTATCTGAACAGTGTCCTTAGAAGAAGAGGAAATTTGTACACACAAAGAGATACCAGGGATGTGCTCACACAGAGTAAAGAGGAACATGAAAAGGTAGCCAGAGAGCAGCTATCTTCAAGCCAGGGAGAGAGACTTCAGGAAAAACCAAACCTAAGGACACCTTGATCTTGGACTTTCAGCCACTAGAGCAGTGAGAAAATACATTTCTCTGTGCAAGCCATCCAGTCAATGGCATTTTGCTATGGCAGCCCTAGCAAACTAATATGTCATCATTTATTTTGTCTAGATGCCATGATGACTGAAGGCAGAGAGATTTTTCAAGTTCCAGACAATGGGATTCTTACATTTTGTTTGGAAATTAGGCTGTGGAAGGAAGGAAGGAAGGAAGGAAGGAAGGGAAAACAGCTGTATACATATCCACACATAACTACACATAAATGTGTGCTATTAAATTGCCAAGCTGATTTCATACTGATTCCTTAGGTTCCTAGAATAATAATAATAATAATAATAATAATAATAATAATAATACTTAAATAGCATTTACTATGTTCTAGGCAATGTTCTAAAAACTTCATCTACTATTTAACTCATTTAATCCTAACAACAAACTCACAAGATAGGCACACTGTTATTATCTACATTTCAAAGGTGAAGTAACTAAGGCACAGGGTGGTAAAGTACTACCTCAAGGTCACAGAACTAACAAGCGGCAGAGTTAAGATCTGAATCCAAATGGTTGGCTCCAGAGTGTGAGTTGTTAGGCACCAGAACTATGTGCAAATTCTCACAGTGTGTTGGAAAATGACTGAGTGCCAGGGCAGATGCTGACACAGGGAGAGCTGAAACCGTCCACATATTAAAAGGCTTAGCAGGCCAGATCTGAATATCCAACCAACCAGTTGAGTATAACCTGTCAGTTTGTCACTGTGTGGGTAAAAACAAATGAAAGCAGTTTGCCTTCAATTACAGCTATTGAAAAAAATATGGCCTAAGTCCATCATGCTTTCTGGTACACAGTGAAAAGAATTCTGAATTTAAAAACTAAAATATGTAATATCAAGGCCCTGCTTTATTACTGAGAATCATTTTATGATAGAAGACAGGATTCAGTGGGCAGAGAGGGAAAGATTAGGGCCAGAGGTCCCTGGGGGGGGGGGGGGGGAGGGAAACACCTATTTTGGGACAATGCCGGGAGTGTCTGACCACAGCAAACATCCTCAGGCATAAGGTTCCTCTTAAGAATGTAACAGACCCCACCCACTCCCTCTCAGGTTTCCCCTCAGGAATTTGACAAAAGACCTAAGTATGGCCATAGACCACCCCTCGGACAATGGAAATGAGCCAATCAGGAATGGACAACCCAGCACCTAGAGCTATCAAGTCAGTGAGAGTAGAATCTGAGAAGGAACAAGGGAGAATGGAAGAGGGAGGGCTGACCAGAACCTCATAAAACAAGGACTCTCGCCTATAGTCCTCTGGCATTCACTTTTGAATGTCCCCCTCTCTGTAGAGAGCTTTCCTTCTATTCTTCCTTTCTATTTTATACTCTAATAGACTTTTGCCTGCTGCTCATTTTGTGTCCACCTCTTCATTCATCCAAGCGGCGAGACAACAAATCCCAGGTATTGTGATAAAAAATCCTGCAACAATTTAGCCTTCAGCATGTTGCTTAACTTAGAATCAGGAAAGCTTTCCTAACTATAAAATAGGGATAAAATACTACCTTGTGAACTTAATGTAAGGATTGAGTAAGGTCATGAATATGAAAGATCCTGACAGAAAGAAATTGCTCAATATGGTAGTCCTGGAAGTTGAATCACAAATGTAACCAAAATGAATAAAATTGCATGATAGTGCATGTAAGATATTATTGCCAAGTACTCCTAGATAAATTTAGAGATGAGTCTAATACTTAGCAGGAAGAATGAAGCACAAGCAAAATGAAGGAAAAATTTTAATTCATTTTATTTTTGGCCTGCATTGCTTTTCTAAATACCTCTTAGACTTATACATTCTACTATATATACATGACAACAGGCAACAGTTAAAGAGTCTTGCTCTAAGTGGTGAATGATATTGTACTGTTAACACTATATGACCAAATAATGTATGTTAAGAAACACATCATTACTCCTTCAGTATTTACAATCATCAAAAATAGTACTCTATAGTATAAATCATATAGGTCTCAGGATTATCATTATTTAACTCATCTGTATTTTAAAAAAAAAGCTAGGATCTACTCCCCCAACAGTTGAGATCCCCTTTCCCTCAAACATGTCCTCCTATACCCCCTACAAAACTCCAGGACTATGCTTTCCTCTGAACCCAGATGCCGATGAGCTAGAGACAACAGAAACTCTAGATGAGAAGATTGGCACCATGACCTTCACACTTAGAGAGAAGGCAGGAAGACACCAGCTAGGAGGAGTGTGCTGTTGGGCACTAGACATCATTAGGGAGGAATGAGGGCACCATGAAAACAGACTCGAAAAGTCTAGGATCTGGATATAAGAAAGTGGAGAAAAAAGCTGAGATAGGGGAGAGTGAAAGAGAGTCAGCTCAAGTGTTTTGCTCTCTTTACTGACTGTCACCATTTGGGTACATAAAAGTGAGAGAGTTCCTAAACCAAACTAAAATTAAGAAAGTTTGCCTAAAAAATCAGAAATGCTTTCCTGCCCTACCATTCCCTCTGATCTGGATAACTGTAATAGCTTCCTGTCTTCCCAGCCTCTAAACCACCCTTCCACCACCATCCTATTTCCATATCGCACCAGGGCTATCTCTCTAATCTGCAATTCTTATGCTCTGCTCAGTGTTTTTAAGATGAAGTCATGCAACTCTTTGGCATGACTGTATTTGTTATCCATTGCTGCATAAAAAATTACTCCAAAACCAATTGGCTTCAAATAATAATAATCATTTATTATCTCTCAGGGTCACTGTGGGTAGACATTCAGGCGGAATATAGGAGGCCTGGTTTGTGACTGCTTTGCAAGGTCCAGGGCCTTGCACGAAGACTCACCGGCCAAAGTCATCTAGAGGCCTGTTCATCCTACATCTGAGCCCTAGCTGGGGCCAGGAGCCAGAACACCCACACTTAGCTTCTCCACTTGGCCTGGCCTTCCTCACAACATGCTGACTTCCAAAGACAAGGGTCCAGAAACAGAGGGAGGGAGGCAGGAGGAGAAGGATAGGAAGAGGGAGGGTAGGCGGTAGGGTGGAAGCACAGTGGGTGGAAGTCATAGTGTCTTCTATAAACGAGCCTTAGAAGAAGACTTAGAAGTCATGCGGCATCACTTCTGCCACATCCTATTGGTCAGAAAGGTTATAAAGGTATCCCAGGTTCGACGAGAGGGAACAGAGCCCTCACCTCTGGATGGAGGAACGTAGATACTATGGGATGGAATATATATTGGTGAAGTCATTTTGAAAAAGTATATCACTTGAAAAATACAGTCTGCCACATGGTAGACCCTTCACTTCCCACCTACCCTTTCAGCATCATTTCCTTCTACTCCTTGCCACTCACTCTACACTTTCCATACAGACCTTCTGTTTTACTTAGTTTTTTTCTTTGAACGTGACAAAATTTTCCTGCCTCTGTACCCCTGTATATGCCACTCCTTATACTTGGAATGTCCTTCCTTCTCCCTGTTACCTTCATAGTAAAAACCTTCTGATGATTTAGGTCCAAATTAAAATGTATCTCTGTAAAGCCTTCTTGTCCCATGCCCCCAAAAGGTTAACTATTCTGTTCCCTAGGATCCTATGTATGTTATACATATCTGTGTCTTACAGTATTATCTGGTTGAGATTTTTTTTATGTTTATTTATTTATTTTGAGAGGGAAAGAGAAAGAGAGAGTAAGGGAGGGGCAGAGAGAGGGGGAGAGAGAAAATCCCAAGCAGGCTCTGTGCCTGATGCGGGGCTCGATCTCATGACCCCTGAGATTATGACCTGAGCTGAAATCAAGAGTCAGATGCTTAACTGACTGAACCATCCAGATGCCTCTATCTGGTTGAGTTTTTATCCTCATCAGACTGTGAGCAAGTCAAAGAAAAAGACAAAACCCTGTTACTTATTATGATTATTTGCATATTTCCCTGTTCTCTTCTGGTTGCCAAATATTCAACACAGTGCTTAGCACAATGTCCCATCCATTAAATGTGAGTTGAGTGGCTAAAGAAAACTGTGAGGCAACCTGTGGAAAATTACCATTTCAGGGGCAAGGTGGCTTTCTTGACCTTCTATTGCAATTATTTTTTTCGGCTTCTACTGCTGCCTGAAATAATTTATATTTTTAAACTGAGACAGAGACAGAGAGAACGATGGGTAGTACAAATGCCTGGTCAAAGCAAAACACTGCCTCAAAGTACGGCTGATGACAACAAAGCCATTTCGATGTATCTAGAGAAGAAAGGTTTGAGAATAAGGACTCACTGGGGGGATGAGGAGGTGAGAGCACTGGCAAGCAGGGGAAAAAAGCAAAAAGCTAAGTATATAAATACCAGCAACAAATTCTGCTGTACTCAGTCAAATCTTGCTTACTTTCAGCTGCTTCTGAACAACTAGAAGCTGGGGGCAAAAATCTACCTGATTCTGGTTCCTCAATGGGAATGCAGTCTACGATTTTTCTCTTCCTCCTGCTCGTCCACTACTTTCCCCAGTCACTGTTGGCAAAGAGTTGCTACTGTTGTGGCCCCACAGGACTGACAGGAGTGGGAGAAAAGTCTCTACATGCCAAGATCATACATTCACAGGAGCCCCCAGGTGGACCTTAGATTAGGCTCTGGCATGTATACTCTGGTGACATTATCATGAGGTCTACAGTCTCATTCACAACTCTCCTCCTTTTGGTCCCTCCTTTCTGGAATATGGCTTCTGGTGTAAAAGGTGATGGGCTTTATCACCGTTTCCCCAAACTACCTGATCATAAGAATGCTCTGGGAGAGCTCCAGTCATTAAACACACACTCCTGGGACTTTCCTTGGAAGACTGATGCAGCAGGAGTATATTACATTCAAGACTGATGAGAGAAGTTTAGGAAAGCCCAGACTAGATGACCTCGAATTCTCTTGTTGGTCTTGAATGAATAGTCTATTTCTCTTACACATGGTTATACAATTAACCCTCCAAAGTCACAGCTCTGAGCGGCTACTGCCACATCAAGGAGTTTGGGCTTCCTCCTACAGGCACTGGGAAGCCCCTATGGAAATGAGTAGCCTAACCATGGTTGGTATGTTGAAAGATCACTCTATCAGCTGCATGAAGGGTGGTATAAACCAGAAGCAGGAAGGACAAAATTATTACAATAGTCCAGACATCCATTTCTCCTATCAGTAGCTCAGAGCATTCCTCCTTCCCACATCCCACAGGAACTGACATGGTATCACTTGCTTAATTTTACCTGAAATTCATTCTTGTCAGCGTAGAAGTTTGCAGTGTAGAACCTTTGCTATTCAAGAGATAAAGAGGAACAGGACAAAAGCAGTAACATTAGAGGTTGAGAAAAAGGGCAGGACAGAGAGAATGGTAGTGAGCTAGAAGATACAAAACTTGGTGAGGAGAGGGTTAACACAGAGACCAGTCTGCACCTTGCAAGGTTTTATAGCCAGTGAAGTGTAAGTGACCCCTACTTCCTTCTTAGCAACAGCTCCAGGCCTTTCCTGTTCATCACCTTGCTTCCCCCTCCTATGATCCAAGGAATTTGCCTTATACCTGGGAATCCTCTGATTCATGGGTAGACCTTTTGGACCTTTTTCTGCTTTTGCCTGGCTATTTACAATGTTGAATGGCAATAACATACACATCACTCTTCTCTAGGATTTGCTACCATATAACCCAGGTAATATCTTCATGTAAAGAGGTGTGTGAGGAGGTGGGGGGGGGGGTTACTCTAGCTCCCTGTTCTACTAAATCAATTTCTTAGCTTATCATCTAGGCTCTGTCCTTACCATTGGTCTACAGTTATGTTATACTTTTCCAAAATTTGTTTCAGTATTCCTGCCACCATACTAGTCCTGCCTATGTGCCCTACCATGTAGATACAGTTCAAATGCCATCCTTCTTCTGGTTCCCATAGAGACATAACTACTTTATTTTATTTTATTTTATTTTATTTTATTTTATTTTATTTTATTTTTATTTTTTTTTTTTATGAAGTTTATTGACAAATTGGTTTCCATACAACACCCAGTGCTCATCCCAAAAGGTGCCCTCCTCAATACCCATCACCCACCCGCCCCTCCCTCCCACCCCCCATCAACCCTCAGTTTGTTCTCAGTTTTTAACAGTCTCTTATGCTTTGGCTCTCTCCCACTCTAACGTCTTTTTTTTTTTCTCCCTTCCCCTCCCCCATGGGTTCCTGTTGAGTTTCTCAGGATCCACATAAGAGTGAAACCATATGGTATCTGTCTTTCTCTGTATGGCTTATTTCACTTAGCATCACACTCTCCAGTTCCACCCACGTTGCTACAGAAGGCCATATTTCACTCTTTCTCATTGCCACGTAGTATTCCATTGTGTATATAAACCACAATTTCTTTATCCCTTCATCAGTTGATGTACATTTAGCTCTTTCCATAATTTGGCTGTTGCTGAAAGTGCTGCTATAAACATTGGGGTACAAGTGCCCTCATGCATCAGTACTCCTGTATCCCTTGGGTAAATTCCTAGCAGTGCTATTGCTGGGTCATAGGGTAGGTCTATTTTTAATTTTCTGAGGAACCTCCACACTGTTTTCCAGAGTGGCTGCACCAATTTGCATTCCCACCAACAGTGCAAGAGGGTTCCCGTTTCTCCACATCCTCTCCAGCATCTAGAGTCTCCTGATTTGTTCATTTTAGCCACTCTGACTGGCGTGAGGTGATATCTGAGTGTGGTTTTGATTTGTATTTCCCTGATGAGGAGCGACGTTGAGCATCTTTTCATGTGCCTGTTGGCCATCCGGAGAGACATAACTACTTTCTCTTCTGATCTCTGTAGCACTGCACACCTGGTAGGGCACCACTGCGCTCCCTGCTGGCTTGAACACAGAGCTCTTGCATGTGAGGCAATGCTTTATGCTTCTTTATAGCCCTCAGCTCCCGATAGTGCTGCAGTTGTTTTTGTTGCATTATGAAGATGGAATGTAGTTACATATTTCACATATACCACAACTTGTTTAGTTCAACTGTACCCTAATTCTTTATTCCACAGTTTTAAGAATGACTTTGTAACATAGAAAATTGCTATTGTTTTCCTTTGTATTTAAAAAAAAATGCAGATCTCCTAATACAAACTCTGACACTTTCTCATGAGGCTATACTCACATTGGCATAAACATTTTCTTGTTTTAAATATTTATTTATTTGGAGAAAGAGAGAGAGAGAGAGAGAGAGCACGAGCTTATAGGGCAGGGGAAGAGATGGAGAGAGAGAATCCTAAGCAGACTAGGGTCTGGCTGCCAGCACTATGCCAGAATGCGGGGCTCGATCCCATGAACCATGAGATCATAACCTGAGCAAAACCAAGAGCCTAACTGACTGAGCCACCCAAGTGTCTCTCTAGCATAAACATTTTCTAGTGGGGGAAGCAGGGAACATTTCAATGGCTAAAACATAGTGAGCAAAGGAATATTCAGGAATAGAATTTGGGTTTCCTGAATCCTGATCCAGTGCCTTTTCCAAACAAAAACAAAAACTTATGAAAATAAACAGCAAAATCAAAAGCTTTTGCAAAACAAAGGAAACCATCAATGAAATGACAATGCAGCCTAACCAATGGGAGAAGATATTTGCAAATGATATATCAAAAAAGGGGTTACTATCCAGAACACATAAAGAATTTATAAAATTCAACACCAAAAAACCCCCAGATAATCTGATTTAAAAATGGGCAGAGGACTTAAACAGAACTTTTTCCAAAGAAGACATACAGTTGGCCAACAGACAAATGTAAAGATGATCAACACAACTGGTCTTCAAGGAAATGTAAATCAAAACCACAATGGCATATCATCTCCCACCTGTCAGAATGATTAATATTAAAAGGGAAAGACATAAAAAATATTGACAAAGACATAAAGAAAAAGGAACCCTTGTGCACTGTTGATGGGAATGCAAACTGGTATAATCACTCTGGAAAACAGTATGGAGATGCCTCAAAAAGTAAAAATAGAACTACCCTGGGGCTCCTGGATGGCTCAGTCAGTTGAGCGTCCGACTTCGGCTCAGGTCATGATCTTGCAGTTCGTGAGTTAGAGCCCCGCGTCAGGCTCTGTGCTGACAGCTCGGAGCCTGGAGCCTGCTTCGGATTCTGTGTCTCCCTCTCTCTACCCCTTCCCCGCTCATGCCCTGTCTTTTTCTGTCTTTCAAAGATGAATAAACGTTAAAACAAACAAACACACACAGAACTACCCTATGACCCAGCAATTGCACTACTAGGTATTTACCCAAAGATATAAAAATACTGACTCAAAGGGGTACATGCACCCCGATTTTTATGGCAGCATTATCAACAATAGCCAAATTGTAGAAAGAGCCCAAATGTAGAAAGATGAATGGAGAAAGAATATATGGTACACACACACACACACACACACACACACACACACACACACTGGAATATTACTCAGCCATTAAAAAGAATGAAATCTTGCTATTTTCAATGACATGGATGAATCTAGAGAGTAAAAATCCAAGTGAAATAAATCATGCAGAGAGGGACAAATACCACATAATTTCACTTACATGTGGAATCTAAAAAACAAAAGAATAAACAAGTAATAACAGTAACAAACAGATTCAAATACAACCAACAAACTGGTGGTTGCTGTATGGGAAGTTGGTGGGGATGACAGGTGAAATAGGGATGGGGATTAAGAGGTAAAAACTTCCAGTTATAAAATAAGTAAGTAATGGAGATGAGAAGTACAGCATAGGGAACATAGAAAAAAGGAAAACAATGATCACAAGGTAGAGAAAATCTCTACAAGGTTGATTCAATCTGTTAACAGTTGATGAAAACCACTGGAAAAAAAAGTCAATTAACATATTAAGTTCAAAATCAAATTGTGTTTCTAGGAATACTTTACACACCTTTTCAGAGAAAAGTTTAAAAATACACAAGGGGAATATCACAGGATAGTTAACAAAAGAAAACAGTTGCCAACTAGCCAAGAGTCTCTGAGAAGTCAAATGGAATCAGGACACAAAGAAACATCAGTCTCTTAAACCCACAGAGAAAAACAACTGCTTATATCTGGGCCCACCCCTAACAGCATTGAGTCCAGATAAAGAGGACAAATGGAGACCCAAGTACCATACGTTTAAATATTTTACAATTTTTATCTAATGTTACCACTTATTAAATATCGTGTTCTCTTCTGATTTAACAAATAGAACTTCATGATGGCAAAATTTTTAAATATAGAAAGCTATACTTTTTATTTGGCTGAAAGCCAGCAAAATATCAAGACTACTGAATTTCATGATCATTGTGTACGTCTAAGTGTTCTGTTGATGTGTCAGCAATGTGTGGGTAACTAATAAAATAAAGACTTGCATGGTTCATAAATTATATATATTATACATTCCACAAAATGCAAAATGCAGCTTTTGCCTTTATTTAATCAAAATCACTGTATTGTCATAACCAAGATTTCACATAATTTGATGATATTGCCAGCAGTGATTTAAAGTTTCTTTTAAGAAGGAATTATATTTAAAGTGTACAAATTTTACTATATTTAATCAGAAATGTGAGTTAAATAAAAATAAAAATAGTAAAATATTTCTCATAGATGTTTTCAGAAGTTTTCTCTAAGCTATTTAAAATTTTCTATTAAAAAGACAAAATAGAAATTAAAATTAATGAGTATCAAACTTATGAATAAAATTATCCAGTTTAAAAAAATATAATTACAGGGGTGCCTGGGTGGTTCAGTCAGTTGAGCGTCCAACTTCGGCTCAGGTCATGATCTCACAGCTCTTGAGTTCGAGCCCCATGTTGGGCTCTGTGCTGACAGCTCAGAGCCTGGAGCCTGCTTTGGATTCTGTGTCTCCCTCTCTCTCTGCCCCTCCCCCACTCATGCTCCATCTCTCTCTCTCTCTCTCCCTCTCTCTCTTTCCCTCTCTCAAAAATAAATAAACATTAAAAAAATTTTTTTAAATATAATTACATCTCACAAAATATTTTTGTAAAAATGAAACTATTAGACTCAACATAATAAAGTCTACATGCAAAAAACCCACAGTTAACATCATACTCAATGGGGAAAAACGGAGAGGTTTTCCCCTAAGGTCAAGAACAAGACAAGGATGTCCACTTTCACCACTTTTGTTCAACATAGTACTGGAAGTCCTAGTCATAGCAATCAGACAATGAAAAGAAATAAAAGGCACCCAAATTGGTAAGGGAGAAGTAAAACTTTCACTATTTGCAGATGACATGATACTCTATATAGAAAACCCTAAAGACTCCACCAAAAACTACTAGAACTGATAAGTGAATTCAGTAAGGTCACAGGATACAAAAATTCATACGCAGAAATCTGTTGCATTCTATACACTAATAAGGAAACAGCAGAAAGAAAAATCAAGAAAACAATCCCATTTACAACTGCACCAAAAATAATAAGATACCTAGGGATAAACCTAACCAAAGAGGTGAAAGACCTATCCTCTTAAAACTATAAAACATTGATGAAAGAAATTGAGAACAGCTCAAAGAAATGAAAGACATCCCATGCTTGTGGATAGGAAGAACAAATATTGTTAAAATGTGTATATTACCCAAAGCAATCCAGAGATTTAATTCAATCCCTATCAAAATACTAACACCATTTTTCACAGAAGTAGAATAAAATATTCTAAAATTTGTATGTAACCACAAAAGACCCTGAATTGCCGAAGCAATTTCGAAAAAGAAAAGTAAAACTAGAGGTATCACCATTCCAGACTTGAGGTTTTATTACAAAGCTGTAGTGATCAACACAGTATGGTACCGACACAAACAGGGACACCTAGGTCAGGAACACAACAGAAAACCCCTGTTTCACTGAAAGAAAATCCAAAGGGAAAAAGGCAGTCTCTTCAACAAATGGTGTTGGGAAAACTGGACAGTTACATGCAAAGAATGAAGTTAAAAAATAATGCTACCTAAAAAATAATGAAATGGGACCACTTTTACACCATACACAAAAATAAATTCAAAATTGATTAAAGACCTGAATGTGACACTTGAAGCCATACAAATCCTAGAAGACAGCGCAGGCAATAATGTCTCTGACATTGGCCACAGCAACATTTTTCTAGATATGTCTCCTGAGGCAAGGGAAAGGAAAGCAAAAATAAACTATTGACAACATCAAAATAAAAAGCTTCTGCACAACGAAGGAAACAATAATAAAACAAAAAGGCAACCTACAGAATGGGAGAAGTTATTTGCAAATGACATATCTGATAAAGGGTTAATATCCAAAGTGTAGAATTTATACAAATCAACACCCCCAAATCAAATAATCCAATTTAAAAAATGGGCAGAAGAAATGAACAGACATTTTTCCAAAGAAGACATCCAGATGGCCAACAGACACATGAAAATACACGCATCATTACTTACCATTAGGGAAATGCAAATTAAAACTACAATGAGCTATCACCTCACACCTGTCAGAATGGCTAAAATCCACAACACAAGAACAACAAGGTTGGCGAGGTTGTGGAGAAAAAGGAACCCTCTTGCATTGTTGGTGGGATTGCAAACTGGTACAGCCACTGTGGAAAACAGTATGGCGATCCCTCAGAAAGTTAAAATGAGCCAGTAATCACGCTACTGGGTATTTACCCCTAAAATACAAAACCACTAATTGAAAGGGATACATGCACCTCTATGTTTATAACAGCATTATCTACAATAACCAAATTATGGAAGCAGCACAAGTGTCCATGGATAGATGAATAAAGATGTGGTATATATATACAATGGAATATTATTCCAAAATAATATTCCAAAAATAATGATTCCAAAAGAATGAAACCTTGCCATTTGCAACAACACGGATGGAGCTGGAGAGTATAATGCTAAGCGATATAAGTCAAAGAAAGACAAATACCATGATTTCATCCTGTGTGGAATTTAGGAAACAAAACCAATGAGCAAAGGGGAAAAAAGACAGAGAAAGAGGCAAACCAAGAAACAGACTCTTACTATAGAGAACAAACAGATGATTACCAGAGGGGAGGTGAGTATGGGAATGGGTAAAATTGGTGATGGGGATTAAAGAGTATACTTGTCATGATGAGCACTGGGTGATGCATGGAATTGTTGAATCACTATATTGTACACCTGAAACTAATATATAACTCTTATGCTAAGTATACTGGAATTAAAAATTAAAGAAATAGGGGCACCTGGGTGGCTCAGTCAGGGGTCTGACTTCAGCTCAGGTCATGATCTGGTAGTTTGTGAGTTCTTGCCCTGTGTCGGGCTCTGTGCTGACAGCTCAGAGTCTGGAGCCTGCTTCAGATTTTCCGTCTCCCTCTCTCTCTGCCCCTCCCCCTCTTGTGCTCTGTCTCTCTCTGTCTCTCAAAATATAAACGTTAAAAATTTTTTTTTAATTTAAAAAATGTAACTATTAGAAATTCTAGAGTTTAATGTCCGTCTAGCTGCCAAGATAAAGAATATCATACTTAATGTATGTTATTTCTAGACCTTCATATATACAAATTTTATAGTATTATAAATGATTTAATATTGCAAAATATCCCAGTTAACACACACAACTGATAAGAATACCATGTTAATTTGTGACTACCTGAAAAGCCACCCAGTGGAATACAAAGAGAAGCAAGAACACGGACACTCGGCCCTCTTGGGAAATACTTCTACTTTGGAAGCCTGTTATATTCATACTCTCTGAGAAAAAGGACTTGGCAAGTTAGCTAATTGTCCTTTTCCTCATCTCCACATTTGCACTGCTCAGACCCTGCCTGTGTGTTAATGATGATGATGCTTAACACACTAACCTTCCAGCATTCAAATGTTTTCTTTTGTTTTCAGGACACAGGACAAGGGATGAGGAAGAGCATTTTCTTGGGCCCTGAACTGTGTTAGTGGTGACAGTGGATGTCTAGGATTTACCGGCACTGAAAGCTAGATCCTGAATGATCTAGGTGCCTGGGTATTTTTATTAAATTTGCTCTTTCTGTATTTGTAACATCAGGGCCCTCAATAGCAAGGGTACCAAGACAGACATCCCTCCTACCCAGGTATTGCTTATGTTTTCTCCTTCCAGGCCCCCTGAGCAGACCTGGTGCCTTTTTTCCCCCCTGTGTTTCTTCTACTGGGAGCAACATGGGGAAGATTTACTCACACAGGCACTGTTTTTCAGATACTGAAGAGAATAAGCCATCCTTGAAACACGGTAAATCTTGTGGGCCTGGGTATATGTGTTGTCAATCATAGAGATTTTCCTTTTGAGGATCAAATTATGAATTCCTTGAGGTGTGACCAGACCTTAAGGTTTTCTTTGTCATAGCCCAGGGAGTCTGGCCAGTGCTAGGCACATTAGAAACTTTCTTCAGTAGTAGACATAATGAATATCGCAGTAATTCACTTTAAGAATATTTGACAAATGTGTACTTGATTCTATAGCAAGGACATTGGGACTACGCACTTCTGTAATTGAAAGTAAGAAATGTGGTCCTTCTCATAAGTCAAGTGGCAGCTTGAATGTAAGGAGTATGAAGTGAAAAAAGAAAAAAAAGACTTATGATGCCCCAATACGGTAGCATGCACATGTCCTGAAACACTCCTACTGTCACGTCACAGACATGAGTCCAAAGTCACTTGTTCAATTCTTGCCAATGTTGGACCTATCACATGCTTGGGAAGGGAGTTCTGATTATTTTCCCCACAATCTTGCCATCTCTAAAAAGAGTTTTTCAAATGAATTCTAGCTCTCAGCCACCTTTCCTGAAACTCGTGGCTTTTTCATAATTACTAAAAATATCTATTTTTTTCCTAGCCAGAGAAATAAAATACCAGAATTTTAATAACTGAAAATATTGCGGAAGTTCATTTTAGATCTCTGGATTTACCTAGAATTCAAATATTACTGGAATATCCAGTTCCCAAAATAATGTCTGCTTATATTTTCAAATCTATAAAATCCCATGATTTTAAAATGATCCTAAAGTATATTACAGTAAGTTAAAATTCTGTTTAATTTGTGGTATTAATTTTCTCAGAGTTTATTTTCTTAAGCATTTTTCATGAAAAACTCAGGTTAGAAAAACTAGATGACCTGAGATGAAAATCTAGAGCTGCACAGTTTTCATACTGAGAAGGGTCTGTGGAGGTGTATTTCTTTTGCAATTCTGATTCCCATATTTCTGGACAGGCAGTTATCTCTGGACCGCATATTGCATTTTCTACGTCAGCCGGCCCCTAAAACTCCTTGCAGGTATTATAGCGCACAGAAATGTTAAAACTCCAAGTTCAAGTTGTTTCACTTCTATAGCAGACTTTCCTTTTTTCATAGCAGCAGCAAAGTTTGAGTCCTTTCAACTGGCAGGCAGATGTTACCCTAGTGCAGCCTCCATATTCATTAGCCTGTAATGAATCTATTAATTGAATATGTAAGTTTGGCTAATTAGATGTAAGACATTCCTTCAGATTTAAAGGGTAATAATAAAAAATTTAAACTGCAACACCAGATCGAGCATTTAAGAGTTGATAAATGTGAACTGGAAAGTGCACAATCCCAATATAAATTAGTTAATTGCCTCTGTTAATTTAGGTGAAATACATTAGCAGAAAGGTCAATCCATTTGAGGCTTGATGTGTTTTTCAAATAGTAAATTAAAAATAGCAAATCAAAGAGCACTACAGAGTAGGAGGCCTGGAATCCACTTTTCCAATCCAGAGGTGGCAGAGTGGACTCAAGTAACTCCTCTGAATTAACCTTCTGTGGGTTAACCGGTGGTTCTTAAAATAGGCTGTGCCTTAATAGACACCTAGAAGCTTTGCTAAAAATAGCAGTGCCTTGGGCCCTACCTTAGACTCGCTGAAATCTTTGGATGTGGGACCCAGCCTCCATATTTTTGTAAAGCACCATAAATGATTATAATTGGAAGCTGGGTTGAAAACCATTGGACTATTCCATGAATATCTGACCCCACCCACCCCCACCACCAACCAAGCAGAAGTGAGGTGACAACATCAATCCACAGTAGGTATGGAAGCATTAGATACATGACCTAATGTCACACACACTTTCTTTTCTTCCTAAGTGAGGGAGAAAGATCAACTGCCCTTGGTCCCTCTACTTTCTCTTCTGGCTAGGTCTGTACCAAAAGGTTTTATACTTGAGGACGTTTAACTTGGATTTGGGAAGTGGGAGGAATCTCAGCTCTGAGTATTTGCTTTTGGGAATTACAATTTTACAAATAGCTATTTTAACCTCTCCAATAACACTAGCTGGGGGGATGGTGGTGCCTGGGGTCTCAGTTATTAAGCGTCTGACTCTTGATTTTGACTCAGGTCTTGATCTCACAGTTCCTAAGTTCAAACCCCACGTCAAACTGTATGCTGACAGTGTGGATCCTGCTTGGGATTCTCTCTCTCTTCTCTCTCTGTCCCCTGTCCATCCCCACGCCCCCACCCCGCTCACATGTGCACCTTCTCTCTCTCTCTCAAAATAAATAAAACTAAAAAAAAAAACCAACAACAACCCATTAGCTGGCTTAACACTAAAAGATGCCAAACGAATTCCTTATGGGTCCATGTTTTGGAAGCTATTATCTTTCCCACTTGTGTCTTATAACCCCCATAGCACCTAGAAGAGTGTGAGGTCCATGAAAAGGCTGATAAAAGTATTTGTGAATAGGTTGTTGCCTGTCTGCCACCACCTTTCCCTCTTATTCTACACTGTATCGTCTGACTTCTTTCCTGTCTCATCTGGCCCTTGAATGATGCAGCCTCCCCATCATTCCACACACTTCTTTTTTGTTCTTCATAGATTCCATGTCAATGCTTGGCTCATAATGTATTGTCGGTAAATATTTGTTCAATTGGAGCTATCTGACTGACAGAGGGAGGAAAAATCTATGTTTAGCACCAGCAACCAAGGAGTCCCAGATGCCCTGAAAGGGGGAATATGTATGCCTGAAGCAAGAGATCTGTCCTCTTGGTTTGGGGCTGGATATCCAAATTGGATGTCAGTGTCTTGGCTCTGAATGCCTCCCATTTTTGCCCTGTGCTTTCACAGATTGAACTGGGTGATAGGGAAGAAAGAAGTGGCATTCCCCCTCTGTGGTCAAGACATCTAAAGTGTTCCTCATTGTCTTTTCAATGGCTTGTTCTAGCATGTGAAAGAGAGAGACAATGACTGTTCAGTTACCTCATCTTCTAGTGAACATGAATACGGATCCCTGTCCCAGATATCATCAACGTTCATGTGACAATTCTATATGAACAAAGACCCTTTGGATGAATGACCGCATAAGGGCAGAAAGACTTGGGGAAGGAGCTTATGTTTAAGAATGGGAGAGCCCTAGGAAGGGCTAGGAAGTCATAGCAGTTAAGAGTTATGCGTAGATGTGAGGAATTTTTTTTTTATTTTTTTTATATATATGAAATTTATTGACAAATTGGTTTCCATACAACACCCAGTGCTCATCCCAAAAGGTGCCCTCCTCAATACCCATCACCCACCCTCCCCTCCCTCCCACCCCCCATCAACCCTCAGTTTGTTCTCAGTTTTTAACAGTCTCTTATGCTTTGGCTCTCTCCCACTCTAACGTCCTTTTTTTTTTTTTTTTTTCCTTCCCCTCCCCCATGGGTTCCTGTTAAGTTTCTCAGGATCCACATAAGAGTGAAACCATATGGTATCTGTCTTTCTCTGTATGGCTTATTTCACTTAGCATCACACTCTCCAGTTCCATCCACGTTGCTACAAAGGGCCATATTTCATTTTTTCTCATTGCCACGTAGTATTCCATTGTGTATATATACCACAATTTCTTTATCCATTCATCAGTTGATGGACATTTAGGCTCTTTCCATAATTTGGCTATTGTTGACAGTGCTGCTATGAACATTGGGGTACAAGTGCCCCTATGCATCAGTACTCCTGTATCCCTTGGATAAATTCCTAGCAGTGCTATTGCTGGGTCATAGGGTAGGTCTATTTTTAATTTTCTGAGGAACCTCCACACTGCTTTCCAGAGCGGCTGCACCAATTTGCATTCCCACCAACAGTGCAAGAGGGTTCCCGTTTCTCCACGTAGATGTGAGGAATTTTAAAAGTAAAAGCAAAACCGCAAATTATGGAACATGAAAGGAAAACAGAAAAGCCAACTTAACTTAATTACAAAGTAAGCACTTAATGTGGGCAAGAAAAAAAAATTCTGGAGCGTGCAACCCTGAGCAACCCTTTCTCACTCCTCATGATAAAATAGCTGCTTCCAATCTGAGACACACCCATATGACTTGCTGTGGTATACTGCATGCTCTGGACTACTCCGTGAGCAGGACGGTAGGGGTCTAAGTACTTCACTTTCTGTGGTAAACTTGGTTAATAAACACTACCATTCTTTTCCTAAAAGTCAAAAGCTTTTTTAATGAAAGTCCCTCTCCTAAATTAACTGCAGCTTGAAATTTTTCTGCATTCTGAGATTCATCCCCCTCCAACCTAATTCAAATTAAAACTGTAACATCTCCAAACATATCTCATCAGTAGCAGATAAAATACACTAAAGCCAAACTATTGCTTTTTGACATTTCACATTCATTTGCACATACATGCCATCAACTGCAGAGGGCGCTAATGCCCTTTTCCTCCGGCCCTGCAGAGAAGGCTGCATAGCTGGGATTTTAATTTCTCCCTGTGCCTGTTAAGTTTGATTATTGATAAAGTGCTGAGCTCATCCCTGCCCCTAGATTGAAGTCTCTAAAACATATATGAGGTAGAACTGGGCTTTACAACAAAGACGAATCTAGTTTCCACTTTTAAAATAGTCTCTCGAGGCTCCCAAAAGGTGGAGGATATATTTTAAAGGGAAAGAAGTGTGTTTTGTATCAAAATATTATTTTTGGAGTCATAACCAATTAGGAATATAATCCCTGCAACCATAAATACCCCTTTTCATAGAATACAGTGACCAGAGGCCACACTGGGGTATGAAGGACTTAATATGTAGAGAATTTTTATGGTTAATAAATGCCACAATCTCAGCCTCTTTTCTTCTAAATGTTGGAAGGAACAGGATAATTAAATGAGTGTTTAGATCCTAAATAAAAAGTTAATATTCATGTTAAATAAAAATATAAGTGAATTTGTTTTACAGAAGTATTTATAATGGGTCTAAAATACTTCATTAAGCATTTCTGGATAAAAACATGTAAAGTTCTTTAGAAGATTTTTTTAAATAAATTAAATACCATTTCTCTATAAATATACTTTGCATTAAGCTTTCCTGTTAGAGTTTTCAGGAAACATTTTAAATAAAGTAGCTGAGCATATATCCCGTTTGAGATGAATGAGATCATTAGGAAACACTTATATCTGAAATAAGCACTGAGATCATTCTGCATACAACCCAAGGCCCCTAATTTTTAAAATATTTCAAACAATGTGCTCCTTTTAAATCATTAGACTTAGAGACATTTAAGGAACTGATTCAATTAACCCGGAAGAGAGAAATGCTATAATGTGTGATTGATTTTTGCAGATAAATTAAAATGCGAGTATATCTGTTAGAAAAGGTAGGCTGTCATCATGGTTAGTAATGGGAACAGGAAGGCAATTAAGCAAGGCCACCTGAGGCTGCGATAGCCCCTGAATGTGGAAGCTCGAAGTTCAAGCTGGACATTGTTATTGTCAAAACCAAAAGTGTTCCTTGGTTGGGAGGAATCTTTGTGCTCCATTTGGTTTCCTTCACTGATTTTCTAAAGCATGTTTTTCAATTTGTTCCTGCATAACTGCAAAAAAAAAAAATCCTAAATTGCTCTGGTTTCATACCTTAAAAAAAAAAAATCAAAGCTCACATAAGGCAAATACCTTAAAATTACAACTTTGCATTCTATTATTTAGGTGAGGAAATATGAGGCAAGAATTTATTTTTCTCCTCTACAACTCCAGGATATTGGCTCCACCAGGCCTAATAAATTGTTTTCACAAGGAAATAGATCATGCTGTAGCCTGTGTTCCGTTGTGCAAGGGGTTTTATAAACAACATGTATCCTAAACAATAAATAATTACAGATGGGAGAGGGTGGGAGAAGGAAACATTATAAGGGTGGGAAAAAATGTTTCTTAACCAAATCATGGAAAAGACTGAAATTCAAAATGCTAGATATCAAAAGGTAGTGGTGGGGAAGATCGCCACTTTAACCATTGTGAAATCCAAAGAGAAAATGAGAAAATAAGAAGATAGTGAAGGAAAGAGAAGAAAAGGGAAGACTTAGAATGTGAGAAGAGAGGTTAAAGCAGCCTTACAAGGGAGTTAAAGCAGAGTAAGTCCTACGAACAGGAACAAAGAAAACGTATGCTGAAAAAGTAATTATAATTCACTGTTCTTTTCTGCTGAATCTTGTCCCCCATCTTGAATTGGATAAAAATGCACTAGACCTTTTGGAACTGTTTATGAGGAAAAGCTTAGAGATCCCTTTCCTGCCTGGAGAAGAGGGATCTCTTTTTTATTTTTTTAAATTTATTTTTTAAAATTTACATCCAAATTAGTGCAACAGTGATTTCAGGAGTAGATTCCTTAATGCCCCTTGCCCATTTAGCCCTTCCACTCTCCCACACCCCCTCCAGTAACCCTCTGTTTGTTCCCCATATTTAAGAGTCTCTTCTGTTTTGTCCCCCTCCCTATTTTTATATTATTTTTGTTTCCCTTCCTTTAGGTTCATCTGTTTTGTCTCTTAAAGTCCTCATATGAGTGAAGTCATATGATATTTGTCTTTCTTTGACTAATTTCACTAAGCATAATACCCTCCAGTTCCAGCCACACAGTTGCAAATGGCAAGATTTCATTCTTTTTGATTCCCAAGTAATACTCCATTGTATATATATACCACATCTTCTTTATCCACTCATCCACCGATGGACATTTGGGTTCTTTCCATATTTTAGCTATTGTTGCTAGTGCTGCTATAAACATGGGGGTGCATGTGTCCCTTCAAAACAGCACACCTGTATCCCGTGGCTAAATGCCTAGTAGTGCAATTGCTGGGCATAGGGTAGTTTTATTTTTAGTTTTTTGAGGAGCCTCCATACTGTTTTCCAGAGTGGCTGCACCAGCTTGCATTCCCACCAACAACGCAAAAGAGATCCTCTTTCTCTGCATCCTCACCAACATCTGTTGTTGTTTCCTGAGTTGTTAATGTTAGCCATTCTGACAGTTGTAAGGTGATATCTCATTGTGGTTTTGATATGTATTTCCAGGAAGAGGGATCTATTTACTTGCTCTACCTCACTGTGTAATTAATGCTAATACTTCCATCATACTGTTTCTTCCCTGGGAGAGCTTTTCCAGCCACAGTGCTAGAACTAGAGTCCACAAGCAAGAGATGCCTCAGGGATGAACAAGTCTGTCTCATGCTTTGAGAAGAATATACCTCAACTATTTCTACTTTGTGAGTCTTTCCTGACAGTATTCGTTTATCTGTTTAAATTATACAGATTCCCCTTTTCTCATGCTCAACATCTTTTGAGGTTTTTTTAAATGTGTATTTGTTTTTGAGAGAGAGAGAGAGAGAGAGAGAGAGAGAGAGAGCTCGAGCAGGTGAGAGGCAGAGAGAGAGGGAGACACAGTATCCAAAGTAGGCTCCAGGCTCTGAGCTGTCAGCACAGAGCCTGATGCAGGGCTCAAACCCACGAACCTCAAGATCATGACCTGAGCCAAAGACGGACACTTAACTGACTGAGCCACCCACGTGCCCCTCTTTTGATGGTTTCTTAGCATCTCAAGAATTAAGGTCCTTACAACCTTGAGTCAACTGCCTTGCCAGCCTCATCTGCTGCTGCTCCAGCCACATTGATGCCTCTCTCTCCACCTCCCATCAAAGCATTCTCCAATTTTTATGCCTTTGCTCTTGTGGACCCTCCTACCTATTCTGTACTCTCCTCCCCTGTGGAAGGAAGCTCCACCTTATTTATTTATTTATTTATTTATTTATTTATTTATTTATTTATTTATGAGAGAGAGAGAGCATGAGTAGGGGAGGGACAGACAGAGAAGGAGAGAGAGAATCCCAAGCAGGCTCCGTGCTGTCAGCACAGAGCCCGAAGTGGGCCTTGAACTTTCAAACAGTGACATCATGACCTGAACCGAAATCAAGAGTGGGATGCTCAACTGACTGAGCCAGCCAGGCGCTCTCCACCTCTTCCTGTAAGGCCCAGCTCCAAGGTCAGCATTCCCAGAGAGCTGACCTCTTCCTTAGTAGAGTCCCAGATCATACGGTTGTAACTTTTTCCCACAGTCCCTCATAGTGATCTACCTCCCTGTGGGGAAGGGTTCCTGCTCACTGATGGCAAAGGCTATCCATTTTGTTTGTAACCCAAACTCTAGTAAGGCACCTTGCAAAACATGTTTGCAGAATTGTTCCACAAGCACCATTGATTCCCCTTGCTAGTATCTTCTCCCCCTCTCCCCAACTAACTCCTGGACTTCGTTTATTTATTTATGTATTTATTTATTTCCTCAATTGTATCTCCAACTCTCCAAGCCTTAAAAAAAAAAAAAAACTATAGCTCACGAAGATATACTGTCAACTAAAATACAATTTTTGGCCATAGCGATCCTCTGTGAATTGAGATCTACCTATTGCTTAGGCTGAGGTAATTCACTCACGTAAACTTGGGTAGATACTTTGGGTTCTGAGAGGCTGGAATTTATTTCTATAGACCTAATACTAAAGTGAAACATTTTTGTCTATTTTCTACTGTTGGTTAGCATTCAGGCACTGAGTGTTAGGCACTTTTAATTAGGAAAAGTATCCAAGGGGAAATTTCTTCAGGCTGACCCTTAACAGCCAAAGAAATGAGGTTCTAAGGGCTTTGAAAATGGCATTTAAGATAAGAATCAGTAGGCCCCTGTCAAGCTTGCACTGGGAGCGAGGAGCAGACATGACCTATAAAGGTCTTTTTATCTGAAGCCCAGATTTGGCCCACATAGCCCAAAGCCCATTCTGGGATGGAATCTCTGGATTCTTGACGTACACCTATATGCTGACCTCTAGGATCCCACAAACTAAAAGAAGGCCTGTTGGAGCTAGGTAAACATCTACATTAAAGGGGTATAAATACAGAAGCTCAAACCCAAAGGGGCAGTAGAGCGAGGAACCCAATGTCTGGAGGGACATTCACCTGTTGGCGTGAAAAACAACAGAAAAACAAAACAAGTATATCCTTGAGTTATTTGGGGGCGAGGAGAACGAGGGCTAGAAGGGGGCATCCCAGAAGAAAGACAGAGGGGCCAAGGAAACACGCCAACTCCCTCAGAGGACCGACACCCTCATCCTGGGGCGCAGCGCGGACCGCCCGGGGCCGTCCCGGCCGGCAGAGGGCAGCAGCTGGGTGGAAAAAGCTGGGCGATGGCCGCGCGGAGTCGACTGCCTGGCGGGGATACTTAATTTTAAGTGTGGGGCGAGGAACTCGCACTCATCACTGCCTGACCAGGACCCTGCGGCCGCGGTGCACCTCCGGCTCCGTTGAGGGGAGTGGGTGTGTGCTAGGCCACCTGCCCGAAGAAAGAGAGCGGAGGGCGCCCCCGGGGTCTCCGGGAGAGAAGGGCCCCGGGACGCGAGAGGGAGGGGCCCCTGACGCACCCCCTCCTCTGCCGAGCCCGCTTGGCGCCCCAAGAGCCGCCCTTTGAGCTCCGAGAGCTAACTCCAACGCACCGCGTCAGCCCCCGCCGGTGCGGCTCCTGGGGTTACGACCCACGCCCGACATCCGCTAAGGTGCGCCCCCCACCGCCGCCGCCCGGACCGGAGCGAGGCCGGTCCCGCTCTCGGAGCCCCGAGCGGCCGCAGCGCGGTTCGGGCTCTGGCCGTCGAGGCCGGCGGTGGCGGTGGCTTGGGCCTGTCCCCGCGGCCGAGGTAGTCGCCAGGCGCACTTGACCGTGGGCGCGGAGCGAACGGATCGCGCAACGCGGGCGGCGGGCTTTATGTAAATCGGGGCTGCGCCCGGGCGTCCTAGGTAGGATGGACCAGCCCCCCGCGCCTCGGCCCTCACGTCCAATAAGAAGAGCCCCAGCTTGACACCTGCCTATATACAGGCGAGCGCGCCCCCGGCCCGCCGACCGCGCGCACAGCCCGCACAGCCCACGCCGCGGGCGAGCGAGACCTCGGCCCGCCACCATGACTTCCAGTAAGATCGAGATGCCCGGCGAGGTGAAGGCCGACCCCGCCGCCCTCATGGCGTCCCTGCACCTCTTGCCGTCGCCCACGCCCAACCTCGAAATCAAGTACACCAAGGTAAGCGCCCGGCGAGGACCTGCCGTCCACCGAGGCTTTCTAGAACCTTCCTTCCTGTCCCTGATCTGTTAGGGGAGTAGGGCGGCGTGACGGGGTCAGGGGCCGGGGCGTCCGGGGCCAGCCTCTCATCCCCGCGCAGCAGAGGGACGCCCCGTCCTCGGGATTAGGGCTTCCGAAGGCCTGTCGGGGACTCGGGAAGCCTCGGGGACTCGCCCCAACCTGAACGCGGCGCTGGGGGTCGCGGTCAACGGCTCTTCACCCACGCCGCGTCTGCCGCTGCCTCCTGATCCGATTCTCGGGGTCCGGACTGTCGCGGGGGAGGCGTCGGCACCGCTTCGACTCATGGGGGTTAGAAGGGTTCCCGCCAGGTGGGCCACGCAACCCGGCCGCTTTTCCCAGAGGCCCTGCGCCTTCAGGGGCCGCTGGGCTGCTAGTCCCCGCTCGGTCCTCGGAAGCCCGCGGTGCCGAGCGGCTTTTCGGGAGGGGCCGACAGGGCGCGCGAAGCTCGGGCCGCCCTTAACGCATCGCGCGGAAACCTGGACGCTGCCTCCCGGCGCCTCCGGCTTGGGCATTTCGTTCGGCATTTGTAGGCAGTGGCAGTTCTGGACAACGCAGAAACTCTCGAAATTAGTGTGCATTAACGGGCTCGCTCTCGGACTGAAAAGAAATCATTTTTTATAACGAACCCTGACATTTTGGGTTTGCCAAGCAGGATTTGTTGCTGGGCCATATAAAAAAGGATACGCATGCGCTACCTTCATTAATGGGAATTGAATTCACTTTCTACGAATTCCACATGGAAAAAAATATATTGATTAGATACACGGGGTGATTATAAAGTTATAACATGGTGGGGGGAGAAAGATGGGATTTAATGTCATGTTCCTTGGAGCTCATTTTACAGTTCTCTTGTTTTTCTATTACTTTCAATTGATTTCTACCCCAAATTGTTCCCGATAAACCAAAGCGCGTTTCCCAGACACACAATACGGTTAAAGTTGTTTTCCATCATTCTTACTACAGGATAAACTAAATTTGTTGAGAAGTGTATTGTTTGGTTCTGGCTTAATGGTTGAAAGAGAAATTTTTTAAATATCCGAATTTTGAAATTTTACTTGCATTGAGTTTTAGGATGCAAATCAAGGTGATTCGTGTTCTGAGTGCCCGATTCATGATGGATTTGATGTACCTGTTAGCTTTTTTAGATGGTGTGACAAATTTTTGAAAGCCATTTTAATGGGAGGTCGTTAGTGGTTACAGCCATTTAGGCATTGTTTGCATAACAATAGTGCCAGTGCGTGGCACATCTCTGGGTTTGGGAACGAGCAGGGAAATACAAAGCATAAACGCTTTGTTTTATGAGGGTCGCTAACCTCTCCAGCCCCTCTTTAAAGATCTTAAGATTCAGGATCTCCCTGTGAGACAGGACCCTACTCTCATACTTTGGAAGGTTCGATTTTAGTCTTAGCTTTTCATTGGGATTTTCCTCACAGTCCCGGAAAGGAGTTTTAGGTATGCAGTAGGTATTTCGGAATTTAATTTGGAAGCTCTTCCAGTTCTCTTTTTTCTCCAGCTACCCCCGCTCCCTTTTTCTCTTGTTCTCCCCCAGTAGGAAAGACAACTGATTTATAGCTAAATGAAGCCTTTAATGTGGAGTCTTTTAGCTCGGAGGAGACTTTTATCCAGTATCCACTTTCCCACTTATTGCAAAGAAAAACAATCAGAAATGAAATAATGGATCGAAACTTGACTCTTTTAATTTGTGGGGAGGAGGCGCCTTATTTTTGGCTTGACAAACAACCCTCATAAACACTGAGTAATGCTAATCTAAAGGCAAGCTCTTTTCACAAAACCTTGTTAAATCAGGTATCTGTGAAGATTCCCAGCAGCTTACTCCCCACCCCCCAGCTTTTTAGTGAGACTTCTAAATTTTCTGACACAAGCGTCTTTGGTGAGCAGCTTTTTTAATGTGAAGAGCAGAATCTGTTCTTTTGGTAGCTGAGGCTAATGGTTTTTTTACTTAAAAGGAAAAATAAGATCCATGGAAAGGTTTTTAAAAACTCACTTATGATCAGAAGGGAGGGATATTATCTTGGTAATTTCAAGCAGAAGAATGAACAAGGTAGAATGACAGTTCGTCCTTTAGAACAGTAGTACCACATTCATGAGAGGGATTTTTGAAAGAGTAATGGTTAAAGAACTACTATGCTGGAGGGCTTGTTGAAGAACACATAGGAAACAAATCCCATGTTTGTGTCACAAAGCCGTGCAGGATAAACAAGATGGATCCTTCATCATTTTTGTCTTGTTGAACGAATGCATCTTTAAGGGTATCACGATAAGATTTGTAAATGTGATTTGGGGACCAACATAAAGCCACTGCCTACGTGTAAATGTCAGATTATGAGAATTTCAAGTTGCATGCATTTAGAAAACTTTGCATTTATGATCTTGCATTTAAGATCTATGATCTTATGTATTTTTCATTTTTTATGAAGGGGGAAGTGGGGGAGATTATTAGAAATAAAACTTACATCTTTGTCAAAGGTCCAGTGAAAATACTCCAGAATTACAGTTCAGTCCCCATAGATACTGAAAGGGCTTAACTTGTGCTCTTGTAGTGATTTTACATTTAGTTCTTAAAATAAGCCTACCTGTCTGAAGTTCCAGTACCCGATTTAGACTAATGATCAGTGGCAATACCATCATTGGTATAGATCTAGTTTTATTTCCTTAATGCAGCAATCTAGATCCCAGGTTTTAAAAATGATTCCTTATTAAGGAATATGGGGTGTTGTTGTTGTTGTTGTTGTTGTTGTTGTTTTAAAGAAAAGACTGCATTAGTCAAGAAAGTGTTAAGTTTACCAACAAGAAGTAGCGAGGTGACCACTTTAAGGCCAAGACAGCGTATACTCTCCTGCTCGGATCCTCAGAAGACTGCTTACCAGCTATTGCAGGAATCTGATTGGTTTTAGGTGTGTTTCTATGAATTAAAACTTTTCTGAGTTGTTTCTGTTTCATCAGTCTGGTTTTTCAAACTTTGTATGGCTGAATATATTATCAGAGTTCACACGTTGTAAAATTAAGGCTAGCACTACCGACTGCCCTTAACTGCAGGGGAGATTTCTTCCAGATTCCCAGAAGGTCTTTGGAATCTTTCTGTCTTTATCCCACCCCTACCTTGTCTGTTGTCTCTGTCGTCTCTTCTGTCTTTACTAGTTTCTTTCTACTGCCACATCCCCATTATACACACGTGCACACACGCAGAGGCATTGTGCTGTCTCTGTGTTGAGCGTTTTTTCAGTGACAGTTTATGCCTATAATTGACAGTAACATAAAGGGTTGTGTTTTCTTCCAGCATCTGATTCTGTGAGGAGCTAGAACAGAGGGAAGAAAGGAACATTAATGGAGTACTAACCTACTAAACTACTAAACTAGAAGAGAAAAAATAAAAGACAACTGAAAATCAGAGCAAATGTGCATTGGGTAACTTCTACTTATTTATTTGTTTATTTAAAATCTTATTATTGAACATTTTCTATTTTCTGCTGTCAATTTCAATTCTGTCCAAAGGATGTTTGGGTGACCACTGAGTGTTGTTAGTATTCCTAACAACAGTGTTTCCTGTTAAGCTAATTGGGCATCTCCCTTCCAGGAGCTTAGGATCTTATTAGAAAGATTGATCGCCAAAAATTGTCAGCATGGCAGTAGTTCAGTTGATCAATGTAGTAACAAATAATGATAAAAAATACATAATGCCACTTACATTGGTTATAGGGTCTAATAGTTTACCTAGCACTTTAATGTGTACCATATCTGATCCTTGCAAAACCTTTTGAAGGAGTGCGAATAGGAAGAAGTAGAAATACTTGATAAGAAAGACCTTGGCCTTGACTTTTAAAAAACTGATGGGTCTTTCCTGACCATAATACACTTTGCTTTTCCTAACAGTAACATACTTTTTTTTTTTTTTTTGAGAGAGAGAGAGAGAGTTTACATCTTTATTTTTTTGTGTTCTTTCTGTTGCAAACATGGGGAGAATATGTGCTGGTCTACTCTTCTTAGGAAGAAGCTACATCATGTGGCTTTTGATTCCCTGACTTTAAATTAACTACTTTTTATGTTCTACTTTTTTTTAAAATCAGATTCTTGCCTATTTCAGAGATTTTTTTTTTTTTTTTAATGAGAGAGAGCACGCAAGCACTCAAGCGGGGCAGGGGCAGAGAGAAACTGGGAGACAGAATCTGAAGCAGGCTCCAGGCTCTGAGCTGACAGCTCAGACTTGAGGCTCGAACCTATGAACTGTGAGATCGTGACCTGAGCCATTGGATGCTTAACAACTGATCCACCCAGGTGCCTTGCAGAGATTATTTCTTAAAACATGGTGTGGGTCTAATTGTTTCCAAATCTCTAATCAAGATAGTTTTTATCATAAATTATGAATAACACCTCATGTTTATAGGAACCTCAGATTTGCAAAAGAACTGTATTGCTAAACAACTTTATTGTAGGGCTTGAAATAGATAATTCTCTTGGAGTCCTGCCCTGATGCCTTCTGTACAGGATTCTGCTACCATATGGAATCATCATTTGCTGAGGCAATTCTGTCGTCTATTTCTATAAAATGAGGAATAATAGATTTTCTATTTGAGGGTAGAAGATACTCTGAGAAGCCTGTTCTGTGTGAGGTCTGATTTCCTTGCAGCAAGGCTTAAGAGAAGCCAGGCATGCATAATATAAGTTCTCTGTTGCATTACACAAGCACAGTGATCAAATACATCTCAAATATGAGCAGACCAAAAACATCTCAAATACCAACATATGCACTTCTGTCTCTAGTCTTTCGCAGTCGGATAATGAAATAGAAATACTGGTGTATATTTTTGTCTGCTTTAATTATCTCAGTGACAGCTTGTGGTAGTCAACAAACTACAGACTATCTGTGTGATGTTGTAAATAAAACTTTATTGGAACACAGACACACCCATTCAGTTATATATTGTCTGGAGCTACTTTTAGACTGCAATGCTAGAGTCTAGCAGTTGCAACCGAGACTATATGGCCTATATTTTAGAAAAAGTTTGTAAGTTCTTGATTTGGAAAAAGAAAGGCTCTGAGTTAAAGTAGGTCTTTGTTCAAACCTTGGTCATATATGTACTTACTAGGGGTTGTTGTGAGGGCTAAATGAAAAACTGTGTGAAAGTACATATAATGATAGTTAGCCAAGAGCTAATTCCATTTCATTTTTACATTTGTAGTTACGAATAAATGCAGGCCCATTTTAAGAAAGATCAGAATTGTATGGTCAGTAAGGTTTTTACAAGACAAGCCATTGTTTACTATTTTAATTAGCCATGAGAGTTTAATATTCTGGGTAGCTGTGGGTCCCTTATATGTTTTCCCTACATTTCCATCAAATGAGATCCCTGGGCAGTTTCTCTACTAAGGTCTTCTCTTTACTAAAAGTCACTAAATCAAACAATTTCCCAGCCGGTTTTTAAAGAATCAAATTAGATATCTGACACTGTGGCGAAATCTGGCATTAATATGCCTCAGTACACCCAGGTGGCTTGCCCTAATTGTCAGATGGCAGACAACCGTTTCTGGCATTTTAAGTAGTTTGGGCAAAGGTGTTGCCAAGTCTTTGGCACATAAATCTGGGAGGTATGGCAGCATTTGAGTACATTCTCAGATAGTATATATACCTTTTAGAAATGGGAAGGTATCTTTGTTCCTATAATTTAAAGCTAAAGAGACTTTTCATTGGTTCTGACTGCCCAGTTTGGCAGCTTCCAGAAAGTGAAATGCAGTGACTATTTTGAAAGCCCTTCTAGCATTTCATTAATTTCTTTATTTGCTGCAACAAATCATTTCAAAACCAGTCATTTCCCCTCAAACACCAAATCTGATGCATATAGAAGTGATTGCCATAATGTCACTTTGGATAATTTAAAAAAAATTTTTTTTTAAACGTTTATTTATTTTTGAGACACAGAGAGACAGAGCATGAACAGGGGAGGGTCAGAGAGAGGGAGACAGAGAATCTGAAACAGGCTCCAAGCTCCGAGCTGTCAGCACAGAGCCCGACGTGGGGCTCGAACTCACGGACCGCGAGATCATGACCTGAGGTCGAAGTCGGCCGCTTAACCGACTGAGCCACCCAGGCGCCCCGACTTTGGATAATTTTTAATTGCTTTTTCACATCTATCTTTGAGCTCCATTCCATTTTACCTTTCAGATATATGAGATTATCCAAATTAGGGATTTCTTACCTCTGGCATTTCTCCATTGCTTGTTTGTTGGCCTTTAAGATGAAGCTATGTTTGGGGCACCTGAGTGACCCAGTGGGTTAAGTGTCCATCTTCAGCTCCGGTCATGATCTCATGGTTTGTGGGTTTGAGCCCTGAGTCAGGCTCTGTGCTGACAGCTCAGAGCCTGGAGCCTGCTTCAGACTCTGTGTCCCCCTCTTTCTCTGCCCCCCCCCATGCGCACACGTGCGCTCACTCTCTCCCTCTCTCTCTCTCTCTCAAAATAAACATTAAAAAAAATTAAAGGGGCACCTAGGTGGCTCAGTTGAGTAGGGGTCTGACTTCAGCTCAGGTCATGATCTCATAGTTTGTGAATTCTAGCCCCACGTCAGGCTCTGTGCTGACAGCTCAGAACCTGGAGCCTGCTTCAGATTCTGTGTCTCCCTCTCTCTCTGCCCCTCCCCCACTTGCACTCTGTCTCTGTCTCTCTCTCAAAAATAAACATTAAAAAAATAAAAAAGATGAAGCCAGGTTTACATTGTTTCCCTTCAAAATCTTAACTCTCAGTGAGTTTATTTACAGCACAGCTCTGTTGTGTCACATGATTTGGAAATACTTCCAGCCTTTGAAAATTCCAGTTGGAATAATAATTGGGTGCTTCACCACCTAGACTTTTGCTAGGCTCTCAACAAAATTTCCCTGGGGCTAAACACGGGGGGTTATTGACCTCTGTAGAATGTGGTTAAAAATTAGAATGTCTGTGAGTGAACATTTTAATTTTTATTGTAGAAAGAACTTTTCTTCTCACTTCAGCTCAGCCTTGGTACCTCCAGAAGCAGTTATCTGCTCTGTTTCCTTTCCTCATCACAATCTGACCTTTGGAGAGCCGGAGTCACAGTTGCTTTACTCCTAGATCTCTGGAAAGATGAAACCTCTTGTCCAGTTAAAAACTAGACATACCTGTCTCTTATTTACAAAGAATTTAGGATATCATGAGTACCCAAACACTTTCCAATCTTCATTGATTATAAAATATAAGGAGGAAATTTCCAAATAATTAAAGATTATATTTTTATACATTTTCTTGTACATACTTTTCATTCCTCTAGCCTATGTCTTCTGATTTCAAGTCCACTGACTCTTAGGGATTGTTTTTTTGCCCCAGGTCATTTTTAGGGACTTCTTAAACTTAGTCAAACAAAAAGTGGTATAAGTGGGTGGCTCTTCCCACACGTATGATGGAATCTACCTCCGGGTAAGTGGATCTTGCAAAATATTGTGGTTTTAAGTAAACCTAGTAACAGGCAGATGTAACCTGGTTCCCTCTTTCCCCAGTGCCCACAAACAATACACACACCAGATCTCTGGGCTGATGTGTGTGTATTGATGGAGTGTTGAGGGTGGGAAGGGAAAGGGGAAATAAGAACTTGCCTGATAAGATAAAATTAGGAAATATCTATAGAAATCTACAGAGGATAACTTAAAGTCTTACTTCCCTAGGTGTAGAAATTGACTTTTACACTGAATCCTTTTTTGGGAGATCAGGAATCAGTATGGTTAAATTCCCTAGCAAAACCTGAAACTAGTGACTTGCAATGCTCATCTATATTTTACAGTCTGATCCCCAACATACCAATGTAACTTGATTTTCACAGGGAAGGGTATCTAACTCTATTATTTCGAGGTCATTTTTAACTATAGCCAGAGCTACCCTTTTGCTTGTCTGAATTTATTAATTTGTTTATTCATTTGACATTTATTTAGGACTGCTTGTGTGCAAAGCATTGTTAGTCACTGTCTGGCATGAAACACCACATAGATCGTGGGGCCTGCCCTGAAGAGGCTGGAGAGGATTCCCACTTGGGTATGGGGTGAGAACATACACACATGGTGCATAATAGAAGGTGCAAATGCTTGAGATGAATGTCCTGAAGGCACCATGAGTATTCAGAAGGTAAAGAGATGTTTCAGGTTCTGCAGACCAATAGCGCTGTTTCGTAGGACATACTTGACAGACAATGAAATGTTTCAGCCTGTAGAAGATTACAGACAATAATATCACAAACATGTATAATTATACCCAGATTTGTTAGCTCTTAACATTTGGCAGTATTTGCTTCTGTTCTTTTTTAAAGAAATACTGCATTGAAACTCCACCTGTGGCTTTCCTCCATTCCCTTCTTTACTTCCCCCTTCCTTCCTCAGAGGCATGTATCTTCCTCATAGGTGTTCATAGGTGTTCGTATCTGTGCACCTGCATGTACTCATAAACAATATGTACTGTTGTTTTGCATGCTAATTTTTTTTACACAAAGGGTACTGTGCTGCAGTTTGCTTTGTTTTCATAGCATGCTATTTTCAAGATTCCTCCGTGTTACTGGATGTACTTGCAATGCTTACATTGTCATTCGTTCATTGTCAGAGTATTCCATTCCTTGAATATATTACAATTTTTCATTCATTCTTCTAATTGACATTTAAGATACTTCCAGCATTTTGCTATTACAGTGATGTTGCACTAAATGTTCCTAAGCATATCTCCTTACTTGCCTGGGTGAGAGACGTTTCTAGGATGTATGCTTAGAAGTGATATTATTGCTGGCTTAAGGGGTATGTGGATCTGCATCTTAATTAGGGATTGCCAAATTTCTGTCCAACACAGTTACACTAGTTGCCACTACCCCCAGCAGGTATCAAAGTACCTGCTACTCTCTATCGTCACCTCACTTCCATTCAGAAATACGGAGTTCTCATACTTCTGAAATTTTGCCAGTCTGTGTGAAATGGTATCTCATTGCTATTTGAATTTGCATTGCATTGATTTCTTGTGAGGTTGAGTATCTTTTCATATGTGTATTGGCCATTTGGCTGTCCTCCTTTGTGAGTTGGCTAGTATATCATTTGCTCATTTCTGTTTGCATATGTATGTTTTTTTTTAATGATTTGTAGCCTTTTATTATGTACTTGGGATTATAATTCTTTGACAGTTATATACAGTGTGAAAAATTTCTGCCCCCTTGTGCTTTTTCTTTCTCTTATTTAGTGTAATTGTCATGTAGTTTTAAATGCAAATAGGAATATTTCTTTTTTTTTTTTAGTTTATTTCTTTAACTTGAGAGAGAGAGCGCACACCTACACACACACACACACACACACACACACACACACAGGGGAGGGGCAGAGAGAGAGAGAGAGAGAGAGAGAGAATCCCAAGCAGGCTCTGCACTGTTAGTGCAGCCCCAACAGGAGGCTCGAACTCACGAACTGTGAGATCATGACCTGAGCTGAAGTCGGACACGTAACCGACTGAGGCACCCGGGAACTCTGAGGAATATTTGTATCTTTTCTTTATGGTTAGTGCTTTTGGTGTCTTTTTTAAAGAAATCCATTCTTATTCCAAGTTTTTCAAGGTATTCTTTTACATAGTCTTCTGAAGTTTACTTTTATTATTAAAAAATTTACCTTTCTCATTTGTGCCTTAATCTACCTGTAATTAATCCCATTTGTATTTGTTTATGTATAAGGACACAGGTAAATCTTAAGGACAAATGATGTAACATATAAGAAAAGCAAATGATATTAATGTGTAAAGAATTTTTCAGAATTATATTCTGTGCAATTCTGGAATAATATTAGGAGGTTCAGAATGTGTGGTTTTTCTCTAAGCCTGATCTTCTCTGTAATGGGAAAATATCAGAAATTAGTCCTACTTTGGTGGATGATTTTAGTACTTGTTGGTTTCCCTAAACTAACAACAGTAGGGCATTCTGTAAACCTACCTTTAAGGAGTCATTGTATAAAATGAGATATGATCATTGTAAGTTTTCCATGTCAAGAGTTACTTCCCTACCTTTCTTATACTCCCTAGAACAGAAGAAGTGCTCAAATGTTGGTTATTGTTGTTCCCCTCCCCTCACACACACACTTACACACACACCACTCATTTTTTGAAGGGGCATTACCAGGTTCACTGTGTGCTATTTGTTTATAGGACTGGAGAAAACTGGAGGGATGACAGCTAACATAATGTGAGAAAGAATTTCTGATGGACCTTTCCCTTGAATGACTAATTCCATACTGTGCTTCATTGTGTTAGCTTAGAGAATTTCAGTCATTCCTTAGCACCAGGCTTGAAAATAACATTGCTTTATATTTCGTTAATGTTTTAACTCATTGTGTTTTAAACTCAAAGCTGGTGTTACACATTCACTTTTGTGTTTGGATTTCTAAGTTATTGATCTCTAACTCTAAAGAAGCTACCTGAGGAGGAATGAAATTCTCCAATCTTAAAACTGGAGCTAGCCCTCTTGTGCCTTTTGCTTACATAGTACCTGACATTGTCGGTCCCAAACTTATTTTGAGGGGATGAGCCTACATTCTCTGAATGCCCATATTACTTGTTTACACTACTCCTGAATGGTACAGTTTTAGCCTTGTATGCTTATATTTTTTGGTGTAACTCCCTGCTCCTACACTGTATTAGATTATAAACTCTTATTCATCTTAGTATTTCTGAAGCATCTAGCTCAGTGCCTTATAGTGAAATGCTTAGGAAATGTTTGTTGAATGAATACTTGTTAGATTTTATTATCATTACTGGCTACTGATAGTTCCTTTTATTATTAATAGTATAATTTCCAGAGTGCTTTTCCCATATGATTACATTTAATAATTGCAACAACCTATGATACCGATACTATATTAATATTCCCACTATGTAAGTAAGTCAAGCATATTAAAGTTAAACAAATTTTTCAGGCTCAAGAGTTAGTAGGTTTCAATTCCAAGACTTGGCTCTCTTCCTTCTCTGTTCATAACAACAGTAACAAGCTTAAGAACCACGACGACAAAGACAGTAAAATTTGAACTCAGCCTAATGCTCTGCTGAGTGTTGTATAGGATAATCCCAAGCCCAGTTCTATGACTGTGGATCCCCAACTTAGTCACAGTAGGTATGGGAGCTACCATTAGTAGCAATTTCAACTTGACATAAAAGTGAAAGTGTTCATTAAAAAAAAAGAAAAACAGAGAATTGATATAATCAATACTTAGGTGTGATTCTTCAGACTGTGGTAAAGAACTGTGTTTTTGGATTCCCACTGGTTGGGCAGTTATATACTGCCCTTAATAACACCTGCTTATTTGTATTTTTTTTTTCAGTTCAAAAAGTGCTTTTCTTTGTTATGGTTCTTCAGATTTACTTGGCAGTGAGTACGGATGAGACTGTTGCAAACGAATATATTTCATATGCTTTCTAATGCTTCCTCTTTATTTATTTTATTTTTTTAATGTTTATTTATTTTTTGAGAGAGAGCGGGATGCAAGTGGGGGAGGGGCAGACAGAGACAGAGATACAGAATTTGAAGCCAGGCTCCAGGCTCTGAGCTGTCAGCACAGAGCCCGACGTGGGACTCAAACGCATGAACCGTGAGATCATGACCTGAGCCGAAGTTGGATGCTTATCCGACTAAGCCACTCAGGCGCTCCAAATGCTTTTTGTCTTTCCATGGGCCATCATTTTGTGTAACTTGACTATAACCTATGTGGTAGAGACACTTGCCAGAACGACTTAGGTGGATGTGTTCCACCTTGCCTTTTATGGGCAGTCATTTCCACTTAAAGCTTCCAACTGGAATCTTACTCCGATTAGATTTGTCAATTGTATGTAGCCTCTGCGGGGATGCAGAATAGAGAAATAGACAGTAGACCCCAGAAATTCATGCAGTGTTTATACTGTAACAGAACTTCAGTGCCCAGAGGGTGGTGGTTGGAATGCACGATTAATGTTTTATCGTAAATGGCTCAAAAATCCCATCTAAAGAATCTCCTGACAGGTTGTCTCCTTTAAGCCAAACCCAGTAGTCTTCCGATTTCTCCGTCTTCACTTTTAGAGAGAACGCGTTTCCCTTTCTCCTCTACTTCTCAGAGTTACCCCTTCTCACCTTTTCCATCTTTTTCTCTTTTCTTCTGCTTGTCTTCTGCCTCCCTAAGTATTTCTGTCAGGCAAGCCTTTGATGACCCTCATTCCTTGGTCAGATTCATTTACCTGTTTTCGTAAAATGTCTAGTTATGCCTGGGAACCTTTGTAGTCAGCTCTTCCAGCTGTTGGCCCGAATGGTCCTCGGGGACACCAGAAGCAATGAACCTGGAATAACCACATTTGACTTCTGTGAGCCCTCCTGAGAATTTAGTAATTACTTAATGGATTGAATTGGTGACACACACTATTCCAGATAACGCCTGGGTTGCATTAAATTAACCTTCACAAATGGGTATTTATTGGTGTACTCTTAAAAGACTACATGTGTTGGCCGTAATTGCTCTTCCGTGTTCCTCCGTGCCGATAGGTATTTGTACTGAGTGAAAAATTTCTCAGATTAGAGCCTGGGTGGTAGTTGGAGCCATTTAGTGATGTGTGTCCTTGTGTTCAGCACATTGAGCATAAATCCTGTCTTGTAAACAGCAGGGAGACTAATGAGGTTTGCCCACATTCTGGTATCGTTACCAGGAATTCCAACAGAGAAAAAGAGAAGGCTTGGAAAAGAAGTACACTAAATAGTGATTTTTGGAACTCTTGATGATCTGACTTAAGGAGAGAGATTACTGCTCAACACTTAGTATAGACGTGCACGTACAAACACGGGTACATAAACTACATTTAGCTAAAAAATAAACCAAACATTCTGCTTTGAATGAACACTTGCAGAGTCACCAACTTCGTTCTCCAGAGAGCTAATGAGGGGCTTATTTATGAGTGTCTCTAATTGTGAGTGGTGTAAAGGGGGCGGCTATTGAGATAATGCAGCTGTTAAAGTGATAGCGCACTGCTTTCTCAGCGTTCTTCATCACTTCAGCCAACTAAAGTTTTATACTAATTTTAGTCTTACCATTCTTGGAATGAGTGTGTAGTTATTTTTACAATAACAAATAGCTTCTGAACTTGTTGCAAGAAGTCTTTCAAATGTGGTTTTTTAAGGCTTGTTTCAGATCTTCATTTTTATTATTACTGTTAAATAACTTGTGTATTTGACAATGCCAAAGTAAGGGATCCAGTTTTTGCTTGATGTGTAGACTAGTTTCCTTCCTGGATTCGAATCTTCATAAAAGCCGGTTATCATGGTGGTCTTGACACAAAGTGTGGTTCACATATTTTTGTGTTTGAGTGAATTAATAAGTGAATGAGTACTAGAAAATAAAATTGTGATTTCATTTGCATGGTGACTAATAGACAAAATACCACAACTAGAAAGTGAATTCCAGGTAAAGTGTTTTGAAATGAATAACTTTCTAGTGAGAGCAACATACATATATATACACACGCGCGCGCATGCACACACACACACATACTTTAGGTTGAAAAACTTCCCTCCTTCAGTCCCACTCACCTACCCCTTTCTTTGAAACAGAAGATCTTTCGGGTGCATTGTGGAGTAATGAACAAGGAAGCAGAATGAGCCCAATTCTGCCACTAATGTATGCTTTTTAACAGTTCCTTGTATACGTAGGCACATGATAAAGATTCATGGAATTAACAAATAACAGATTACTGGATAGCTTATTGAGTACTCTCTTCTATATTAGGCTCTGGGAATAGGAAAATGCTTTGTGATACTGGGTTAGTTACTTAAATTCCTTGGACATCAGTTTTATTACTTATAAAATCATAGGGTAGAATGAGATGTGTATTATTAATCTACCTACTTATGAAAAGAACTGGAGGAAAAGAGCTGTAAGAGTTCCTTACCCCACCCTGACCCTTCAGAATTCTTTCATTTCCTGGGCCCGGACCTGGGATTATGAGGATCAGAAGGAAAATACTGAACTTGTTTGTACGTCTATTTGCAAACCCCTATTCTTGGACCCCAAATTTTCACTCGAAGCAATGTTTAAAATATTTTCCCAAGGATTTCCTTATAATTACCGGAAAGCAGTCCACAGAAATCTGTTCATGATTCTTCATATATGAATGATTTCACAGTGTCATAAAGAGCCACCGGAAATTAAAAAAAACATTGTGTTCGTTAAAGACTTAGAGTACTAGAAATCAGACCAGTGACTCCCAAGAGAATTCCTTCTTCAAATCTTAGAGAAGATTGATTTTAATACTAGGTAATAGTGGTAGAAAGAAAAGGTTTGTTGGCATTTCCTCCCAGCCATCTCAGCAGCTCTTCTGTCAGGCTGAGCTCTTGAAAACCACGGTGGGTCGAGTAAAGTCTGTGGCGAGGGAGCTTGTCAGAAGCCTATGGCTTTTCACTTGAGTCTAATAGAGACTTAGCACTTTGCAGGTCAGTGCCACTGCTATTTGTCTCTGACCTAAGAGATCTGGAGTTCTTCACATCAAAACCACATCTTGCTGAGCAGAGATCAAACGTAGGAAGGTAAGGATTCTGCCAGTGATTTATCATGCCAGGGAGAGCGATCAGGCCATATGGGGCCACTGCAAATGAAGTTGACATTCTGGCAGTTTCTCATACAAGGTCCCACATGTAGTTATGGCTAGTTTTTCTTGGAGAGGAATTCTGGGTCAAGTGGCGGCTTTTGGTGGCATTTCTTAGCAATTTCAAGTGTTAGCAAGACTTACCTCCAACGCGAGCTGATTTCAAAATTAAGTCCTAGCAAGATTTTTCTAATATCTTGTTTAAGTGGCAAATAGGGATTTCTTGATTAGATATTTGAAGGTTAATTTGAGCTTTTCATTTGACATCTCCTTTCCTTTTTTCCTTTGTCAAGAAGGTGCCTATTTTAAAAAGAAAGACAAAAAGGAAAGAAAAATTAAGGCGATTTGAGGTCTGCAAAAAAAAAATCTTTCTTCCTAAATATTAGATGTGGCTTTAGGGTAATGAAATTGACTCTATAAGCTATGCACAGTTAGGTTTATTAGTTCATTATCACATTTTATTAACTCAGGTTTTAGGAATTAATTACTGTAAATATTACAATAAATTCCTGGGGTAGAGGAAGGTGTCACACAGATCTTTTCGCATATTTGTAAGGGTGGAGAGCAATAAGGAAGAATTTAATCATATACAACATAGATGTAATTATATTTGAGAGTATTTGCTAAGATTTGAGTCAAGGGCAATAATTATAATTTTAATTGAAAGAAAAAATTCAGTAATTGCTCTCTTCTTTTAACTGCATCAACAGATACACGAAAATGATTGTGCTATATAAAATTCAGCTTGCTTTTTGTTTACTGTCACAAGCAAATGTTTAGTGTGGAGAAATCACTCATTTATTGTTTCAAAGGCCTCTTCAACTTTAGGATGGGCGCTGGGGTGTTTCAGCCTCTCTCTGCTTAGGATGTTTGCTTTGTAACATGAATGAAAGATGACATTGGCATTTAAATGTAGTAGTTCATGACATTAAGTTCTAATTTAGCTAAAGATACCAGTTGTCCCTTTTGTGGTTCACTTTTTCACAATGAGAAAATTACCATAAATGAATGGCCTTTGGTGGTTAGAACTCAGTCCCATCCTGTAGTCACAATTCACTTGATTTCCCAAGGTATCCGTTTATTTGTTCGCATACTGGGGAGTATTATTCTGACTGATGAAGTTGAGCTCTGCAAGAAGCGAGTTTAAGTATAATAATAAAGTAATGAAATGGAGTTTCTCCTAGTTTCCACTTGGCATTTGTGGAGCTTGTACAATTTCCATGAAAACCTGGTAGGGTTGCCAGATAAAATATACAGCGTCTAGTTAAATTTGAATTTTAGGTAAGTAACAAATACTTTTTAAATATAAGAATGCACCATGATTTCCCTGTGATTTGGGGACATACTTATACTGAAATTTAATTGGTTTTTCTGAAATTGATATTTTACTGGGCATCCTGTATTTAATTTGCTAAAACTGTCAATCCTAAACTGTTATTATACATATGGTTTGTGATTTTTATTGGCGACCAGCAATGAACATCATTTTAATGTAAAATTAATTGGCATTAAAAATCAAATACTCAAGGAATCTTTAAAAATTGTTGCACTAATGAAGAGTGTAGTAGAAAACCTTTTTTAAAAACCGTAAGGATACTAGTGAATAAATAGGGCCGCTAGGCTCATTGTAAAGACAGCTTAATCTCCTAAATGAATTGCTCCAACCTTTTAATTCAAAATCATACAAACAAAAACATTGAGATAAGCTGGGTGCTTTTTCAAATGGGGACCCCTGTGGCTTTGAAAATAAACACTTCAGCCTCCTTCCCCCCCAACACCTACACTCATAGTCACTAGCCTTTCTGATGTCTGCCATTTGCAAATGAACAGGCTGATTTCTGAGAAAGACAGAAGACTAATTAAACCTAGAGAAGATAGGCAAAGGAACATTTGTTTCCAAGCACAAGACAAAAGAAATCATGTTACATTCCTGCTTTCTCAAGACTGACAGGACGGCATGAAAGCCCTTTGCTGAGTTTCCTCTTCTGAAAGAACATTCCCACACCACCGCTCAGACCCTCTCCCGCCCAGGAAACCCTGGGATGTGTGAACCAGCCTGCACTGACCTGTCTTTATGGTAGTCAGAAGAGAGTAGCAATCAGAAATTACGGGAGACCAGTTAATACGTCGGATGGCCTTCACCATCATTACCTTCTTCCACCTATCCTTTCGCCTTGTTTGTTTCTGATGGTTTCTCGAAGAGGTCTTAGTTACTAGCAATGGAGAGAAGAGTAAATGAATGAGTAAACACAGAACAATCAGTGACTAGCTTTTTAAGAGCACTGATAAATTGTCTTGAATTGGTTGTTTACATTCAGAATCTGAATCAGTTAGAAGTTCTGAGTACACACTATTCCAGACTTTTCAGTAATCTAGTTAATTCTTACATCCACTGGATGAGGAGGTTTTATTTTATTTTATTTTATTTTATTTTATTTTTTTTTTTTATTTTAATATTTTGAGTAGGCTCCACGCCTAATGTGGAATTTGAACTCACAACCCAGAGATCAAGAGTAGCATGCTCTACCCACTGAACCAGCCAGGTATCCCAAGGTGGTTTTATTATCTTATTTTACAGATGAGAAAATTGAGCCACAGAAAATTTAAATGCCATACCCAAGTCACGCCATCTAGGAATCTTTATACACATGGGAATTATACCCATTATGAAATGGCAGGAGAGAAATGAGGAGGCAGAACGTGATTTTAGGATACCTTTGCCCATTTTTGTGATTAAAGAAGACTAAAAAGGACCTTCATGAGATTCAACCTGGGTGCTAGTCAAACCAGTTATATGATAACAGTTTGTTATCTGCCACAATTTAGTCTGTGGTAGAAATATCCTGCCCTTGGAATATGACCCTTGGAATCCTGAGTCAAATGGAACCCTATGCCTTCCCTAATCTGTATCACAGGTAACCCCAGAGCTCTTTAATCTGAATGATCCAATCAGCCTCCTTTGGAGAAAGAGGCCAGCCTCCTTCCCCACCTCTTCCCTCACGTTCCAGTTCATTCAGATCTAGCCTTGTTCCTGGAAGGCTGCCCCATACTGAACTGTCCTCTGGGGAACATGACTAATGAATGACCTTTTGTCTCTGGGCTCTCATCAGTGTCCTTTCACTTTCAGAAACAGACCTTGAGATTAGATGGATATTTGAAAAGCTGGGTGGATCTCTGCTACCTCACTGCTCATGTTATAATTTATTTGTTTCCAGGATTAACACAATTCATGTAATTATTGCACATTAGTGTAATGTGTTGGGCATACAACCTTCATTTTAAAATACTCTGGCACAGTCGCTTTAGATTAATATTTTAAAGCTGGTTTAAAATGTTGCCTCTCATTTCTCATTTCTTTTGACCTTGTGCTGTCTGCATACTTTGAAAGTCAAGATTGCAGTCTTTCCTAGTGAAGACTTTTCCTTTTTCCTGCCTTTCAGCCTGGGACTCAGGGTAAGTGGGGTTCAGAGAATACAAATTGGGTCAGTTATTAAAAAACAGTTAATTACTTTAAAATTAGAACTGGTAAGTTAGTCCTTGTCAAAGCTTTATGAAACCATGCTTTTGCCTGTAAGAGATTACACCTATTGAACCAAGGCCATGTCTCTATAATATCAAAACACTGACTTTAAAGTGCAAAATGCAATCAATCATCTAGGTGTTTTCCTATACAATGCCATTTGGGTGTTTTTTCACTTTTTAGCCAGATGTTTTGGCGTGAAGCAGAGCAAAAAATGGAAGTCAACAGAACCACTTTTGCTCTACCTACCTAAATGTTTCAACAGGAAGGTTCTGAATATTTGCTTCATTATTTTACTTTATATAGGTAGCCTCTTAATTAGAAGTAAAAGAAGATGGGGATGTTTTTCATTGAAGTTAAAAATAACCTTTTTTACCTTTGATTATAATGTTCAAAAGCCTACTAGCTTTGTAGAGTAGCATACTGAAGTGGTCATCAGTACAGTTTTTCATTACAACAGAAATTTAATTTTGTACAGTTAAATGATCATGCTGTGTGTTCTTTGTTGTACACAAATCTCTTTGAAGTACAGTATATCTGTAGAAACAATGGAATAGTCGTGTAAAAGGAGATAACCAACATATGACAAGTCCTTAAACTACTTCCTTATGCTGCTCAATTAAAAGTAATTGAACTTTTTTCTATAGATACATCATTCTGGTTATTGATTTGTTATCTGGTACTCTCCTTTGATGAACCAAAAGCAGTTTAGTGGCAAGCCGAGTAAAATTCAACTCTCCAAGGCACCATCTACTGCAGGGTTTAAATACAAATCATTTGAAGCATTTACTATTAAAAAAACAAAACATTTTATTACTGAAATAAAACATGACAGCTTTATGTCAGAGATTCATCGAGGATAGGAAATTATTTACACCTAACTCCTATTAAAGCCTGCTGCTTCAGAATTCCTCAGGGGGTCAGATTCCCCAATTAGAAAATTCATGGCAGCATCTCTGTGTTGTCACAGCCACTTTGCTGTGGGCTGCAAAGTGTGGCAAGCCTGATTTGTCTTCTGTTATCTTCCTGGTGCAAAAGTGGCCAAGTGATGTGGTTTGGCTTGTGTTGTTAAGTTCCCTGTTTTGGGTCTTTCTCCACGTAACTACTGAGATTTAGAAAACCACGTAAAGCCACTGTTAGATGGGTCGGATCCCTGTAGACAGCCAATCTGAAGTCCGTCTTCACTTCTGTCCCAGGAGTATGATCCATTATGTCTTTTGAACACTGACTGCATGTTAAGTGCTCTATTAGAGTACGGAGAAAACCAAATGAAGCCAAGAGAGCTCTTTTCAAGGATCTTCGAGAGGGAAGAAAGTTCATCCTAGCCAGTTAAGCCTCAAGCACAGTCACATTTTATCTCACTTAATTGTACAACAGCCCTGCAAGGTGGATGAGCCTTATTTCTGTTTCTACAGAGAAGGAAACAAAGCTCAAAGAGTTTGAGAGTCTATTTAAAGATGGCTCAGGATTGCATAAGTGGTAAAAGGCAGAGTGGTATTTACATGGAGATCTTTTGGCTCTTAGCACCTCCGCTCTGGTTGTTCTATAAGGCAAATAAAGGAATATGTGCAAAATTAATCACCTCAGTCCTCAGTGAATTTCCTCATATCTCTATTTCATTTTGCATATAGACACAACCTTCATGACATTTAATCATTATGATTGAATACGTTAAGCAACTTCAGTCTCTATACCTGTCTTGAGGAGAGAACAGACTTGCATGTTGCTATCCTGATGGTCTTATTTGGAAAACAACAACAACAAACAAACAACAACAAAAAGTATAAACCAGCCCAGTCATATTGAATTGGCTTTCAGAAAGCCTGTCGTTATGGTCCTTACTGTCTTAATCCAGAGACACAACCATATACTCCACTCATATTTCAGACCTCCCTTCTAAGACACTGAGATACCTGTTCCTTTCAGATTTGGGAAAGAACACTTTTTTTTAACGTTTATTTCTTTTGAGAGAGTGTGCATGCACTGGGGACGGGCAGAGAGAGAGGGGTGGGAGAGAGAATCTCAAGCAGGCTCAGTACTGTCAGTGCAGAACCAGATGCAGGGTTTGAACTCACAAACCATGAGATCATGACCTGAGCAGAAATCAAGAGTCAGAAGCTTAACCGAGCCACCCAGGTGCCCTGGAAAAGGACACTAATGTTTGGCAGAAGACTTTGTTGTAGTACTGTACTTGTTAGAGTTTTTAAATACATTCCTTCAGGAAGGGGATAAAATTTCTGAGGTGGGGAAATAAATGACATTTCTTGCCCAGAATCTAGGATGTTATGAAATATTTACAGGAGGGAATTACACTTAGAGATTCTTTTTCCCCAAATGCTTGTGTGTAGTGTCCCTAACAAAGTGCCATCATGAATTTTTATTTTAATTCCCTTAGCTAGGAGAAGTGACTGTGAATCAAACAGCTGTGACCATTTTATGAAGATTTTGACATTTGATGCCCTTTTCTTATTCAGTCGTGGATACCTAGATTCTATGGAGAAAGGAAAGTATGAAAAAGGAATCACTTTGATGCAGTGAAATTGTAACCAGCTCCTAAATCAGTCAAGGCTGGCCATTCCCTTTCTTTTCTTATCCAAGACCTACTGGCCTGTGGGAAGTCATTAGGATGATTTTGAAGTATCCTTCCTGCACCCTCAAATATAGCCCTGTTGTTGTAAGAGCACAAAGCTGTTCTTTAATAAGCCCAAGAAATAATTTATTATCTGAAGATCACAATAGTCAGGTTGCTGTCTGTTCTCTGCCAGAAGTTCCTGCTTCTGCACCTCAGGAGGCTGCAGAAAATATCCCAGGACCTCATCTCTAAGCAGAATCACATTAGGAATGTAAATCACCCCTGTTTCCCTAACACGTTTTGCTTTCAAGAAAGGAAATTAAAAATTATTTCGCTATCATCTGCATTGATTGTATTGAAGAAAAAAGGGACTTGAGCAAAATTCCTTGTGCAGAGTAATGTTTAAGAGACCTTGTGGAAGAAATGCAGTGAGGGTTGCTCTGATTCTCTGGTCAACCATCAAATTTGCTTTCCAAAGAAACATTAGCAAAGATTATATTTAGAAAAAGCACTAGAATGGGAATCAGGACATGGGGGTTCCAGTCCCTATTATTCTACCACTAGTGGGGTATGTGGCCTTGTGCAAGTCATTGGCTTCTTTTGAGAAATTTATTTAGTAACATTTTTCATTTGCATACATTATATCTAGGGCCCCTTCCAGCATTGTGAATCTCTCTCTTCCTAACCCAAGCAGCCTCCACTAACTATATTTAGAGCAAGAAAAAGATACTCACTTGTTAGTTCTTTTTTTTTAAAAAAAATTAATGTTTATTTTTGAGAGAGAGAGAGCGCGCAGGCTGGGGAGGGACAGAGAGAGAGGGGGACACAGAATCTGAAGCAGGCTGTGTGCTGTCAGCACAGAGCCTGATGCGGGGCTCAGACTCACAAACCGCGATCGTGACCTGAACTGAAACCAAGAGTGGGATGCTTAACCAACTGGGCCACCCAGGTGCCCCCCATTAGTGTCTTTTAAAGTGATCCTTTAGTAAGATTTGGCTGGTAAAGTATGATCGTGTCGAACCTCATAGTTTCATAACAAGCATTAAGACTGTTTGGGGGGAAGGTGGGCAGTTACCAATTATGCTTGGTGATGAGCTTGCCTAAGTTTTAAAATGTTTGTTGCAGGATTGTTTTCCACCCAAATTGTGCTTTTTCAAAATGGTATCTTTCTAGTTCATCAGTTACATGTTCAAGTGCTAGACATAATTGGAAAAGGAGACCGCCACTTTTGAACCCAGAGGATGGACTCTGCTCTGGACATAGAGAGGTGTTGTTGAAATGGTTATAGAAATGTCAACATGCACTTGGAGAAGCAAGACAAACCTACGGTGTCCCAGAACTTCTGATAAACTTTCCTATTGAGCGCCCACTGGTGGCCATATGTGTTCTGTAGCCAGTACGTCAGATTCACAGAGTTAGAACTTTTACGTCCTCAGGGACATCTTCCATTCAGTTGGCAGTAGCTTTCTAAAACGCCATGTTGAAAAGTTTTCAGAAATTCAACTGGAAGATATTGTGATTGATTATCAATATCTGTCAAGGGGCTGGACAGAAGTTTTATCACAAGTGCCATAGATTAGCCTATCTTCAGTTACCAAGTTTCACTTATTATAGATAAATCATCATTCTTTATCATAGATAAAGAAACTGAGGGTTGGGGAAGCTAGGAGACTAGCTGAACATTTAGTTTGAAACCAAGAACAGAACGCAAGCACTCTTCCTTCCCCTCCTCCTTTTGCTGTAATAGAAAATAAGACCACGAAAGTGATGTCCCTTTATAAACAAGCCCCTAAGGATAGTTAAATAATGAACCACACTACTGGCAGTGGTGAGATGAAGGGACTGCAGTTCTGGGTTTCAGATTCCTCCCGAGAACTCCGGTGTCATTATCTAGTGCTCCCAGAGAAAAAGGGTTCCTTCTGAACCACCTTTATCCTAAAGAGTTTTAGCAAGGTGCATGGTTCTGCAATCTTCTTAGGTAAGTAGATAACTCCATTATCTTGGTGTCACAGTGTCTATCCAAAGCCATGTTCTAGAGGAAAACTGATTGTTGCGTAGCCTCAATCCAGACAAGAAAAAGTAGGAAGCATCCAGTATTAGGTAGTATTCAGTGATGACTGGGGACCTGCTTCTCTGGATAGATAGAAACGGTTCTAGGATTCCAAGGATCTGATTCGTGGAATTAAAACATACATTGTTTTGGTTTTTGTTGACAAAAAGAATTTGCTTCTTGGGTAATACAAATGCATATAAATATTTACTGAGCATCTACCATTTCACTATTCTTTTTCTAGGTCCTGGAGATCAAAAAACAAAGATGACATAGTGACATGGTGTTTATCCTTAAGGAGCCCGCAATCTAAGTGGGGGACATATGTAAAGTATTACAGATCGATGTGATACACAGGCAGAAGTCAGAGAATGATCAGACAACTCTGAAGAGTTTGGGACAGCTTTATCAAGTATTTGAACTGAGGGTTTTTTTGTGATTTTTAAAATATTTATTTATTTTTGAGAGAGAGAGGGAGAGAGAGCACGAGTCGGGGAAGGGGCGGAGAGAAAGGGAGAGACAGAATCCGAAGCAGGCTCTAGGCTCTGAGCTGTCAGCACAGAGCCCAACACGGGGCTCGAACCCATGAACTGTGAGATCATGACCTGAGCCCAAGTCGGGCACTTAACCAACTGAGCCACCCAGGCGCCCCTTGAACTGAGTTTTGAAAGATGACTAAAATTCTAATGTTGTGTCAGGTAAAGAAGGGAGGAAACAGCAGGCTCAGAGATCCTCATTCATAACAATTCGTAGCATTTTTGGTGTGATTTAAGTATAGGGGGGCAAAGGGAGGAACTTAGATCCACAGATTTTGAATGCTTGTGCTCCTCAGTTTATGGCGCACTGTAAGACACTGGTCTATGCAAGACCAGTCTGGTTTTCTCCACAGGCACACACTCCATTCTATATTTAGATAGGGACATATCCTTGATGGGAAACGTGGTGTTATTTTGTCACTGCTTGTTTCTCATGAATGATATTGTCCTATAGATGTTATTCCTGCTTAGATACATGGTGAGGGATGGCCGGAGAGGAGACCAGAAGTGTTGGTTGGGACCAGATTATGAAGAAACCTACCCCTTGGGGAAGAAGCATGTTTATTTCTTTTGGAGCAGTGCAGATGGCCACTTGAAGGTTATGTAGCAATGCAGGAAGTGACATCAGAGTGCCAGTCTGTTATAGATACCAGTGTCCAGGGCTGAGGGTGAAGGTGCCAGACTGTGTGGGTTTTGAGTCCCAGTTCTGCCACATGCCTGGCTGTGGGTGAGCTCCTCTATATCTCTGAGCTTCAGCTTTGTCATCTGTAAAACAGGGATAATAATAGTATTGACTTCAGATGATAATTTTGAGTATTAAATGAGTTAATATATGTAAAGTGTCTAGAACAGTGCTGGGAACATAGTAAGCCTTATATGTTAACTTTTGTTATTATTCGCTTGATTGGTTGGGTTTTCAATTCTGACTTTACAGGAAAAGTCCTAATTATATTCTTTTGCTGCTTTTGGCCTAACTGAACATAGATCTTTCACTTAAAGTTGTAGTCTAGTAGAGTTGGGGACAGTGGGAGGTGGGAACCGGTAATGTTACGAGGAATGGAAAAGCTCTGTACTTAGCATTTAGAGACCTACGTTCAAGTTTTTGCCTTGTACATTATTTGCAGTATAAACTTGCATTTGTAACATGAGCCTTCATTTACACATCTAGAAGGAAAATACCTACATCACAGGTATGTTACACAGATTAAATGAAATAGTAAAAATGCTTGGTATACACTGGTCATCTAATAATGTTATTAAATCTGAATTACTCATCGAATATGTGTTATCCATGTACTTTGGGTTAAAACAAATTCCTCTCCCAGGCTCACTCTCTGCACGTGGTTTTCATATTTACTGTGTGGGGAGGCATGTGTAGATGGGCTGGGTTAGCACAGCTCTTGAAGGACTTACTCATCAGACAATCCTGTCTTTTCAGCTGTGGGTTCACAGAGCCATTGCTTTGTTTCTTCTGCTTTTTTTTTTTTTTTTATGAAGCCCAAGTCCTGTTCTCAGAAGGATGTTCTCCTGGCTTCTGTCAGGCAGGTGTAGCTCTTTGGTTGGGTTTCCTGGAGGCACACAAATTACCGGGCTAGTGTTTTATAAAGTTGGAACATAAAGTATAGTATCTTTGAAGCATATTCCTAGTGGGTGTTCCATAAATCCTTTTGAATGTTGTTGTCATGTCCTATTATTAGAGCCGTTGCTGTGACAGTCCTGCCCTCTGCCATGCCGAACGCTCACTTGAAGGGCGGGCGCTGGTTCTTACCTATTTCTGTCACCCCCAGTGCCTAGCGCAGAGCCTGATGAATGGTAGGTGGGTAATGGATGATTGTGACTAGAGGGAGAGCCCACGACTTCAAGGGAGGTAAAGATGCCAGCTGCCCTGCACCATGCAGCTCTCCTTCCTGTTCTTCTCTCTCTCTTTCCAGCGCCTCCTCCCAATAACCAGTGTCATGAGTCACTTACCAGCCTTATTCACCATTTTAGAAGATAATACAGTATTTCTTTCATGCTCTCCCCTTACGAAAATGAAAGGTGACGTGTCTTTATTATAAAGAAATGGCCCCAGCCACTTCTGGAAAAACTCTAGTGGTTAATCAGTTACTTTTAATTTAAATATATATGCTTAATGCTGAATTACATTGTAAAACTCCCAGGCTGATTTATGGTCTCAGTCCGCCTTAATTAACATCGATTCTAGGAGAATAGTAAATGGGAACGGCCTTCACAATTGAGGCTGAACAATGAACTCTCTGGGTGTTGTCCAATTTGTAACATGATTTACATGGAACAAGCCCTTCCTTTCCCAGGGTTATCCCTTTTTCATCTGGTGTGTAGGACGGGTTATATATAATCCATAGATAGGAGCATTTGCTGTCAAATACTTTTGCTGATTTAGAGCCGGGCCACAAAATGGTCACTATTAATAAAGAAGGAGAAAAAACCCTAATCTGAGGCTTTGCAGGGATTCCAGGTTCTTGCTATGTGTCATCGCTTGTCCAGTCTGTGGCATTTTTACGAAGTGGCCATAATGTAAGTCAGATTAAATGCACAGGATATATACATTTAATCAACAGCCATTGGAGTCTATGGTGCTGGAAGAGTTATAAGAGCCCTGTGAATGCAAATTTATTGCAAAAGAATTCAAGGGGTGGGGGAATGAACGTCTGCTGAATGGTACTACCTGACACGGGACACCAAAAAACTTTCCAGAGTGAGTGATTTAAGTGTAAGGTTTGGCTTGTAAAGCTGCCAGCTGCTTGGTTTCAAAACTTGAAACATTTCCAAAACATTGGATGAGGCACTTTATATGTGCACTAGAGTAAATAGTCTGGTTTTACTGCCAATTTAAATGTGCTCAGTTTACAGTAATGAGCTTGTATAGGCATTACCTTGTTTATAGAAAGTGGAACAGGAAGAAATGAACATTAACCATTACCAGTAGCAATTCCCATTGCCTTCTACCACAACACTGATGGCAAGTATAGTTTCTTCCGATTTGGGAATATGTCACAACTGACATTGGTGTGTACTTGCCTTTAATGCCATGTTGCTTCAACAGAGTAACAAATGCTGTAATTCAATGTGACTCTGATAAGGCGGCTCAGACCAGTTGGCTGTTTCTTACTCTTTTCTTAAAACAGATGTCAAGAGCATTCTCGGATATGGGGATCATGGGGCAGTGGGGTAGGTAGGATTGATGGTATATAGTTGAGTTTGTTTTAGCCAGGTCTGTTCTCTACAAGTGAGTCAGTCATTGGAATGATTTATTTTCTCTTTAAAGAATTATTTGGTGGTTGACGTGCTACATGGAAGCAGTGGCCTTTGTCTTTTGGGATGTCTGGCGCAAGTACCCCTTTAGCCCTCTTGTACTCTTGGGATCATATACTGGAGACAGACAGGTATATTTAACCTGAAAGACGTAATTTGCTCATCCTGGAAAAGAAAGAAAATCCGGAAATCTAAGGAGACACTAGCAGGCACTAAGCACCTACTTAGTACAAACTTTTGAGGAAGATAAGGGAAGGGAAGATGGGATGGGAGGGTGTTAACAGGAAGAGTCCATGGAAACCTGCATCTTAAGAGACTCATCCTCTTGAGTTCAGCTGTGTTTAGACTAGACTTTTTATAACAAAATTGTCCTTACTGATTGCCTGGGACTCCTTGTCTTTATCTCTGCAATCGTTTGCTTGGCTTTTGAGAACCTTTTGGCCCAAGTACACATACTTAGGATTCCGGATTATGCTACCCAAGAATACCACGATTCCCCTACAGTGTAATCCCTTCTCCACTCCGTGGGCTACTAGCGAAATTCAGGTATTGACCAAAACCACGAACACAAGACGTGTCTGCAAATAGCAGGATTGTGATGACACAAGTCCATGGCTGGGTCTCAAATTGTTCTCCGCCACGGGCTCTGTATGTGTTCTGGCTGGTCTTGCTTTAATGCTTTTTTCTAACTGTATTTTCATGTGAAAAAAGGAAAGAAATCTAGTTATCCAGTCTTGAACAGTTCAAAATATTGAACACCTGAATGTTCATAGGAGATGAGTTCCAGCTCTTTCTATTTTCCCTATCTCAACGTTTTCTTTTCCCACTACCCCCACTTCTCTTCATCATGGTTCCCTTTTCGATTCATTGTTTCTCAGTGGGAAATCTGTAAGGCTTATTTTTCTCAGACTCTTCAATTCTAACAACTACATTTTAAAAAAATGTTTGTTTTCTAACACTACTTTTTTCAGTATTTATTTTCCATATCTTTTCAAAGTTTCTTCTTCCTGTATCCTCTGCCATATTTTTCACTCCTTTTAGGCACAGCTCTCTCTAAATGTATCAATTCACAACATTGGAAAGAATCTTTTCTCATGTCTCCCTTCTTTCTGTGAGTGTGACCGGCTTTCTGACCTATGTCCTCTCTGGATTTTCGTGGTTTGGAGGACCTGCGTGCTGGAAGGCACCCTCCTTACTCTGAAGCCAGTGCCGCGGTAGAGGCTGGGGCTAGGTTTCCAGGGCGCTCAACCCCTGGAGCTGCTTCTAGGGTCTGGGGACTCCTGGAGGGAAGGAGAGCAGCTAAACTTGGATTTCTTCCTTCTCTGTCACACTTCCTAAACCAGTGTATCAGATAATCTTCAGAGAGGAGCTGAAGTCGAGGAGGAGGGGTAGATCGGGCCAGCTGAATCATCTTATTAGGGATAGAATTTCTTTCCTTTACCTTATCCTTTCCCTACTCTGGGTCATACTCCCTCATTATTTCTTGTTTTCCTGAAGTGTTCTTCTAACATGTCAGCCCACACCGCTATCTCCCTTCTCTGAGGTACACTCCTGCAGTGGTTATCTCTACCATTCATCTTGGCACTAAATCATAGAATGTCTTACATTATTTAACTTTCCTGAAAGTAATCTTGTCTCTGAAACATAATTATAAGTTCCAGGACAGCAGAGAGCAGAGTACATGTCTTCTGTGGGTTTTCAGTAGAATCTAAAACAACTCGGTGTTTAGAGTAGGCCTTTTGTTTTTTTTGTTTTTTTGTTTTTCTGTTTTTTTTTTTGTTTTGTTTTTTTTTTTTTAGATTTTATTTTTAAGCAATCTCCATACCCAGTGTGGGGCTTGAACCCACAACCCTGAGATCAAGAATCACATGTTTCACCAACTGAGCCAGTGAGGTGCCCTTAAAATAGGCTTTCAATGAACATTTGGCAGTTTTTTTCCTGCAAAATCAAATTTCTGCTCAGCTCTTCCTTTTTCTGTTAGTTCCACCTTTTTTGTTTTGTTTTGTTTTGTTTTGTTTTGTTTTCTATCGAATCTTTTTCTACAGGAGAGGATTGGGAGAGAGTTTTGCGGGTCCCTCAATTTTGTGAAGAGGTTACATTGCAACTAAGAGCCATAACTCTTCTTGAGACTCTTTCTTAGAGTATAATTTTTAAAGTCACATAATTTAACGGGTTAATAGTTGCTGCCAAAAGTTGCTGCCCAGGATTTCCACTTCTGGCTGTAAGGTAAGCAATATACTGTAAAGGACCCTTCTGTCGCAGTACAACCAGATCTTGCATGAACTAATGTGTGTGTATAAATATATGCGTTTAAATTTCATTTCCCAATGATTTATTGATAGTATATTGATCTCGTACCCTGGGACTTTGCTAAATTATACTTTCAGCGTTCTTTTGTAGATTTCTTAGGAATTTCCAGACAGGCAATCATGTCTGAAGAAAAAAAGACAATATCACTTTATTTTCAACCTTTTTGCCTTTCATTTTTTCTGCTTTATTATACGGTGTGGCATGAAATATTATTACAATATGTAATTGAAACAGCTATCCATGCATACATTAATTTTAATATATTGATTAATTGAAAGAACAGTGATATTAAAATGAGTTGGGAACGGAAGGAAAATGCAAAAGCTGGGTTTTCTATAAAAGCAAATGCTGCTGTTAGTTCTAAGACTAGTAAAGTAAGCCTCCATCAAACAGCAGCAGAATACACATTCTTCTCAAGTTCATATGGAGCATTCACTAAGATAGACCACATTCTAGACCATAAAACACACTTCAACAAATTTAAAAGAGTAGAAATCATATAAAAATACTCCCAGACCACAATAGAGGAAAACTATAAATTAATAGCAGAAAACTGGAAAATCCCAAAATATTTGGAGATTAAAGAACATATTTCTAAATAACACATGAATCAAAGCATAAGTCTCAAGAGAAATTTAAAATGTTTTAAACTAAATGAAAATACAACTTACCAAAATTTGTGGGATGCAGTGAAAATGGTAGAGGAAAATTTACAGCATTGAGTTGCATATTTTAGAAAATAAGAAATAATCCAAGTTTCTACCTTAGAAAACTAGAAGAAGAAGAGCTATATAAATCTAAAGCAAGCAGAAGAAAAATAATAAAAAATTATAGCAGAAATCAGTGAAATTGAAAACAGAAAACAATAGAGAATATCACTAAAACCATGGACTGGTTCTTTGAAAAGGTCAATAAAATTGATAAATATCTAGCTTGTCTAACAAAGAGAAAAAGCGAGAAGACATAAATTTTGAATACCAGAAATGAAAGAGGGACCATCAATGGACATTATAAGGATGATAAAGGAATTTTGTGAGCAAATCTGTGCCCACAAATTTGATAACTAATGGGCAAATTATCTATCTATCTGTCTGTCTTTTTTTTTATTTTAAAAAGAGAGCATAGGGGAGAGGGAGAGGGAGAGAATCTTAAGCAGGCTCCATGCTCAGCATGGAGCCCAGTGCTGGGCTGGATCTCATGACCAGGAGATTATGACCTGAGCCAAAATCAAGAGTCAAACCCTTAACCAACTGAGCCACCCAGATGCTCCAATGGGTCAATTTCTTGAAAGACAGATTTTACCAAAAGTCACACAAGGAGAAATAGATAAATAGCCCTGTATTTATTGAAGAAATTGAACACATAGCTAAAAAACCTTTTTGACAGAGAAAACTCCAAGCCCAGATACTTTTACCGGCAAATTCTATCAAATATTTAAGGACAAAATAATGCCACTTCTACGAAAACTCTTCCAGAAAATTGAAGAGAGGAGAAGAATACTTTCCATCTTACTCTTTGAGACCAGAATTACCCAGATACCAATACCAAAGACATTTTAAAAATACAGAAATTCTTAAAATCTTAACACCTACCAACTTGGCACCCCCTCCTGAGATATTCATCACTTGTTGCCCGCCTCTCCATGGTTCTTTTGAAAAGAAATGATCTTGACCCAAACTTGGCCCTTTAATGGCTTCAAACATACGTGGCTTTCTTCTTCATGGTTACATATATTTGGACCCAAGGGTAGTTATTTCATTTACATCTGGAGGTGCTTCAAAAAATGTCCTGAAACCAACCAAGTGCTCAGGAGGTTGACCTAAGAGATGCACAAAAAAGGAATAGTTGGTGGTGGGAACCAAGGATGGAAACTCATATTGGCTAACCCTAAATGGGCCCATATAAATTTAAGAAGTCGAATTAGTAATTAGTAACCTTCCAAAAATAAAAGAGGACTGGTCCAGATTTTTTTAAATGTTTATTATTGAGAGAGAGAGCAAGCAGGGGAGGGGCAAGTAGAGAGGGGGACAGAGGATCTGAAGTGGACTCTGCACTGACAGCAGCGAGCCCAGTGTGGGGCTTGAACTCATGAACCTTCAGATCATGACCTGAGTTGAAGTTGGATGTTCACCCAACTGAGCCACCCAGATGCCCCTGGTCCAGATGGTTTTAGTGGTGATTTCTAGCAAACATACCAATTCTGTGTAGTATTTTCCAGAAAATAGAAGCAAAAGGATCACTCCCTAACTCATCTAATATGGCCAGCATTACTGTAATACTAAAACCAGATAAAGACATACAGGAAAGGAAAACTACAGACCAATACCTCTTATTAACATAAATGCAAATACTGTAAAAAATGTTGACACATAAAATCCAACAGTATATTATACACCACAACAAAGTGGGATTTATTCCAGGTATACAAGACTGGTTCAGAATTCAAAAATCATTTATTATGATCTGTTACATCAACAGGCTAATGAAAAAAAACTCATACGATAGCATCTGTACATTTAGAATTAGCATTTGACAAAATCCAACACCCATTAATGGTAAAAAAAAAAAACAAAAAAAAAAACTCTCCACAAACTAAAAATAAAGGAATTTCCTCAACTGGATGATAAATACCTACATAAAACCTCTTGATGACATCATGCTTAATGACAAGAAATTATATAGATGCTTTCTATGAATAGGAACAAGAAACCCCTTTTTGCCACTCCTGTTGAACATTGTGCTGAAAGTCCTACCTAATATAGTAAAACCAGAAAAGGAAATAACATGTATATAGACTGGGAAGGAAGAAATAAAACTGTCTCTGTTCATAAATAACATGATTGTCTAGGTAGAAAATCCCTAAGAATTCAAACACACAAAAAAGAGAAAAAAACCCTTCTGGAACTAATAAACAATTATAGGATATAAGGATAATGTACAAAAATCATTTTATATTCACTAATAAAATAACCTAAAATTTATAAAGATATAAATGAAGACTGTAAGAGATATACTGACAAATCCACAACCAAAGCAAGAGATTTCAACACAGCTTTTTAATTATTGGTAGGACATGCAGATAAAATGTTAATAACAATTCATTTGTTGCATTACTGGTGATGTTAACCTTGATTGCTTGATTAAGGTGCTGTCAAGTTTCTCTAATAAAGTTTCTGTTTTTCCCTTTGTAATTAGGAAGTATCTTGTGGGATTATACTTTGAGACTACATTAACATCCAATTTTTCATTATACTTTTACCCACCAATTTTATCATCCACTGATGATTTTGCCTCCAGCAATTACTACTATGATGTTTGACAAATGGTGATTATCTAATTCCACCATTCCTTCACAACTGTTAGTTGGAATTCTCCTATGAAGCAGAACTTCATCTTATCCCCCCATTTATATATTCATTAAAATAATTTGTATCATTATGGGCTCCTGGGTGCCTTTTTCATTCTGTGAGTAATCATTGCTATCATTATTTATTTTGTTGCTTAAATTATGTCAGTATTGGCCATTGGGAGCCTGGTTAGGGAAGAACTATTGATATAGTATTCAAAATTTTTGAAATAGTCTAGAGAAGCTGAAAATCTTCAAGTATTAGAGGTATTTGCTAGTCGGTGTACCAACAAAGTTATCAGTACAAGTTTTTTAAGTGTCATAAGGCTAGGTCTACAAAAAGAATAACCTAGTAAAAATCAAATATTTTAACCTTCAGCATACCAGGAAAAATAGTCATCACATTTACCATCTGGGTCTGTTGGATCCTTTGTATGCTTAAAATTTTAAGTTATTTTATGAAAAATGTACAGCAGTAGTAATAGTGAAACCCACAAAATTAGAACTTAAACATAGCAAACCAAATTATTCTTCCATATTTTCCTGGATATTTAGAGGTATTGGCCAGGAATGGGTAAAGGGCCTTTGAATCTAACTATCTGCTTATCAGCCATCATGTATGAAACAGGAAATATTCATGTCATAAATACTGATTCCAGATTTTAAACATATCTCTAATAGGTTACAGCTTATTGTTACTTCTGGTTCTTGTATGTGCATTTTCACAATGTAATGCTACTGAAAAGTTTGAGTGCTTATAATTTTGTATTAAAGAGGATGGCTATCTTTGTGTTCCATAATTACAGGATGTTTCCATTTTTAGGTTTTTTTTTAAAGTTTGTTTATTTTGAGAGAGAGTACATGGGGTAGGGGCAGAGAGAGAGGGGGAGAGAATCTGAAGCATGCTCTGTGTTGAATGTACAGAGCCCAACACAGGTCTCAATCCCATGAACCCGTGAGTTCATGACCTGAGCCAAAATCGAGAGTCAGATGCTCAATCGACGCCCCTGTTTTTAATATCTAATTTAAATTTCTAATTTAAACGTAGATTAGATTGATCAATGAAAAATTTTATTTCTACATAATATGTGTCCTCTAGTCACCTTTGTGTATACACCTACCTTCAGTATTTGTCCACTTATGAATCATATCAAGTAAATTTTTACACACAGATACCATAAAAGATAAAAGAATTATCACATATCCTTTTAGCAAAACAAGGTGGTCCAGGTTCTTGTTGCAAAATACTAAATAATTAGCTCTGTCCTATTAAATGACTGAGTTAGAATATCATGTTTTCTTGGTGTATTCATAAATATCTTGTTTGCTCTTTAATTCCTGAGTTTGAGAAAATAGCCCAAACTTTTGCTTCGTCAACTTCACCCTCATCAGTAGAGTCTCCAGTGTTTCTCTCTCTTTGCCTTCATCTTCTGACTCATTTACGGTTGTGAAATATCTTTCTCTGTAATCTCTTACTCATGATGGACTGAAATGAAAAATTCTGAGTTCCTAAATGCATTCAATGAAATCTAAAAAGAATATGACAAAGATGGTGTCTCCAGACTTCTTATGTGCTTTCAAAAGATGATGCATTAGTTTGGACAACACAATATGAAAACTGAAGGATGATGAAATAGTTGTAATTATTTCTTCATTCTATGGCAGTTCCACAATTTTTTGTTTTGTTCTTTTTTTGCATGGTTGGAAATAATTGAGTGATGATGAAGTAATTCCTAGGATGACAAAATAGCAAAAGATCACTAAGGTCCTGTAGTGTATCTTAAATTTATAAGATGATCCATGCACCTAAATGAAAACAGTAAGAGAATGAATGAGTTTTATCCTGTTAAAAAATAAGTAATTTTTCTCTTTGATCTTTGGAAGACCTCTAAGAATCAATAAAGGTCATGAAATCTCAATTCTTACAGATAGTTAGAACTGCTCAGTAAAGAAACTTAAAAACTAAAATTGGATTAAAAAGGTTAAGAAGTCTCTGTCAAATTGTGAATAAAGAGAATAAGGCATATTGGCAAGAACCCTCTTCCTTAAACCTGATAATGCTTTAGAAGTGAAACTAACCTCTCAATTTTTGTCCTTTGTTACCTTGGAGGTCATACTGTGTTTCAAAGGAGTGTGCAGATATGATCAACTGTGAACTGTTAGGAAGTTTGTTACATGGAGTGGGAAGAGAACTAGACCAGGAGTCCAAGAACTATAGATCTAATTTAGGCTTGGACACGAACTCATTTCTTTGGACTGAGCAATCCCGCAGACTCTGATAACACTGGAAGGAGCAGTAGACTAGTCAGAGCCACAACGAGAACCTGCTTCATCAGACTCTTAACCTCCCATCCTCACAACTTTCTCATCTTTGGTAGTGGTAATAAAATTCTGCCATTAAGGTTGTGAATATTTAGTGAGTTACTAGAGACTGTAAGACCCTGGAGGGCTGGGACTGCTAGTCCTCTTTGCCTGTCCTAGGTCTAGGAGTATCTAAGTACTTATTGAATAAATGAATACATTACATTTAGAAATTGTTTATAAATTGTTGTAAATTATAAAGCATGTTTATAAATCGTACACTTAAAATTTCTACAATTACAAGGCCATTGTGTTTATGCTTGTTACTTTGGAATTAAGTGCTTATGCAGATTTAAGGTCTTTTTTCTCTTTTGTCTTAAAAAGGGGAAACATAGGCTTCATTGTTTTATCAAATCAAGGCAAAATAAAGCTTTGGAATAATCTAGAACTTAGTATTTAAAATTGTAGATCTGTCTTCATTTAGCCTCATCTGTGATTTACTAAAATGGCAGACAATAACAAATCAATTTATCCTTGTGTTTGTTCTAAATTGACTGATGGCTTCTGACTTCAGAAATTTTCATGGTAATGCTATAAATTTTATAGAGTAAAATATCTTTGTGTATTCTTTGAGCTGTCATAGTCCAAACGTTTTGTTTGGGTTTCTCTCTTTAATATCAATAAAAATTTTTACATTTCTTTGCCTATATTTTCTCCTTTTCTTCAACTCAGTCCTTACAAATCTTCTGAGATACTAACTTGAATATTTTTTTTAACTATAAGTCTCTTTGCCATTTTAATATAATCTCCATTTCCTTTATAAGGAAACCAAGACTCTTAAGAAATTCTTGAGAGACCAGTTTGAAAGACAGGCCTTTTCCCTTTGCTGAGTCGTGTAGCCTACCCAGCAAAGGGGAAGAAATCTAACTTGGATTTACACACGTAACTTGTTTAACTCACCAGTTAGAGTCATTGCACAGTTCAGGATCTGACTATAAATTAAGTGAATGCTTACTTATTTCAGCACCCTTCAAGTTCCCTGTGAAGTTACTTATGCCTCTGAGAGAGAAACTAGGATCTAAAGCGTGGTGACTCTCAGTTTGTTCCATGGTATTTACTCCTTTTGGATATTGGCCAGAGTTCGGACAGTCAGTAAATATTTTCTCAGCTTTGTGTATTGTTTGTATGTATGTGAGACTCTGTGCTTCCATCTTTGTTTGACTCCCTCACTGGTTGGCAGGTTCACTAAAGGTAAGAACTATGTTTAATCTTTGGATAAACTTGAGATAAAAATATCAGAGGAAATTTCTGAATTTGGGGAGAGGCTGGACTGCATACTGTTAAGGGTCTCTTGTAATGCTTCAAATTCTATACTTACGTGTCAACAAACATATAGAACAGATATCACTACCATGGCACTTCCATAATCCTTCACCATTGGTTGGCTTCCTATCACGTGTCTCACCGATCCCCTTCTGTTGTCTACTTCCGTAGATTTTTATTAACAACGAGTGGCAGAACTCAGAGAGCGGGAGAGTGTTCCCTGTCTATAATCCAGCCACAGGAGAGCAGGTGTGTGAAGTTCAAGAAGCAGACAAGGTATGTTCTTCTTAGAAGAAGATTCCCTATGAAATAACTGCCTTCAGACAACAGAGCACTAAGCTTATCCTCCCCAGACACCAGCACTGACGTTCGTTCATCACCTTTTTCATCGAAGCAGGTGGTTCTTCCTTTATTTGGAGTGTTCTCTCTCTTCAGTTGTGCCTCTTCCTCTCTAACAGGCAGATATAGACAAAGCAGTGCAGGCAGCCCGCCTGGCTTTCTCTCTTGGTTCGGTGTGGAGAAGGATGGATGCTTCAGAAAGAGGCCGTCTGTTGGATAAGCTTGCAGACTTGGTGGAGCGAGACAGGGCAGTTCTTGCAGTAAGTAGCCTAAAAAAACATTAAGTCTTTACCCTAAATTTACTACTCCACTGAAATGTAGATTCCTCAGCCTTTCTGAAAATGTGGTGTGAAGTCAACTTGGGGGACAAGCTGAAGAGAACATAATACACATGAAAAATGAGAGGTGTTTGGCTTTTGGGATCAGATGGGGAGGTGCAAGACTAGCTGAGGGTCTCTTCTTAGTAAATTTTGAAGAACAAAACCATAGCTTCCCATGACTAGAAAGGACGTTCTTGCCATCCTTTCCAACCTTAGCCCACCCTCAATCGACAAATCAAAACAAAAACAGTTAAGCAGCAGGAGAGTCACCATGAAGCTTAGGGAAAACCAACACCAAATGATTCATTTGAGGATCAAATAGAACTGTTTTTTTACCTCCCCAGAGTTAACCTCTCTTGAGTAAAGAGAATCCTTCAGAAGCAGAGGGCCTCTCAGGCACTTCTGCCCCCTTTGTTCTTCTGCCACTTTCTAGAACCAGGGGATAGGAGAGAGAGCAGGAGACAGCAACTGTCTTTCGCTAAATCATTTTCTCACATAAGGAGCATCCTCTCTCCTAGTGGTTTTTGTATTTGTTTGTTTTTGCTATTTATAAAATAAAAGTCCGTTTCTTAGGGAATACGAACTGCCTGAAACTGGAACCATTTGGGAATGTCTGTGTTGTGCACCAGGGATCTCCTCCTGGATAACCCACTGTTGATCAGTTAACGTTTAGGGCGTCCTTGTTCAGTCAGGCGTTCAAACTGTGAACACTGTATCCTACCCTTCACGTGGGAAAACAGAGCACAATTGGGTTTGCTCTGGGAGGGGGAAGCCTTATGTCCTTCCTCAGTGTCACTGCTGCCATCATTCTTCCAGCCATCCCCTTCCAGGATCTGTTCATAGTATGGGAACAAAAATGAATCCTTTATGGAGATTATTTGGAACTCTGGCCCCTGTAACATTTACTTCTCTATAAAAACATTATCTAATCTGGTACTTCAAGGATGACTGTTCCAGTGAGGTGTTTATACGTTTTGCAATAAAGGTGTTTGTTCCGGGTAAAGTAGCTCCTTCTCAGATGTTCACAAGACACTGACCTATTAGAGACTTGGAAAAGCCCTAGTCACTATTTCTCAGATTTGTTTAAGCCTCAACACTATTTTTCTGGCTAATCTATCAGTATCGTGCAAAACTGAATTCTTTGGAACACTTGCGGGGAAATGGTGGTCTGCAGGCTTATGTCTTCACTGGATTATGATTTCTTCAAGCGTGAGGACTATATTTTACTTCTTTTGTGTTCCTGGGACATAAATGGTCAGGTAGAGAGGGCATATAGATTGTAAGTGTCTGTTTAATTGAGTGAAATCTATACAATATTTACAACATTAGACTAGAGTGTGTGTGTGTATATATATGTGTACACATACATATATACACACACACATATATATATACACATATATGTGTATACATATATGTGTATACATACACACATACTGCAGTTATATTTTCATGTCATAAAATTCACATGGCATTCTTTTTCGGACATATGCCTCACCGTGATCAGTTCCCTTTTGCCGTTACACTTAAATGAGATTTCTGTTTTTAAACACTCCTCAGGCCATGGGAGGAGTGATTTTTAATAAGAGATAGCCTCTGGAATAGACGGGAGCTTCTGACCAGAAAATGAAGTTAACACCTCATCCAAGTAAATATAATTAATTGAAAATAAACATAGGGCTGGCAACCCTCAGGTGAAATTGGCTGTTGTCAACAGCTCATTGGGACCATGTAGGTGGCTCAGATTCTGGTGACTGACTGCACTTCACTCTATACTGTGTGGAGCTTGGCTCTGTGCTGGCTGCCTGGAGAACATAATGCCCATCTCCTGAACATATACATGTTCTCAAAAGTACTGGGAAATAATTGGATTCCCGTTGGTAAAGGTGAGCCAATGTACAGTGGTAAGTGATGGGATCTTTTAAAATGAGTCCTATCTTATATGCACGTGAGTCCCATCAGATCCTTACCCACGTGAGTGGGTATGTTGCCCTGTAAGTGATTGTATTTTTATGTCATCGAATGGAGAATATTTCCATCTTAGTTTTGTCAGCGCTCACATCATTTTCACACCAGTATGAGTAATAAAGTGTCCTCACAGAGAAGGACATGAGATTATAAACATATGTTTTTGCTTATTTTTAATTCATTAAACTTGTAACACCTTCAATATTTCTCAAGTCTAAATACTCCTTTCTCATTTCAGTGTGTCCATGTAGCTTTTTATGGTTGTTGCTACAATTCAAGCAGTTTAGGAACACCTCGTTCAAATAGAAACATTTGTAATCTACAACTGCTCAATATGTCTATTTTTATTCAATGGAACAGATACTTCACTTTTAATAGGTAATGGTTGTTAACATAAATATTTACCAAAAAGCAGCCCTGAAGTTGTTAAAGTGTGAGCTTCCCTAGAGGAGCTCTTGTTTATTTGATGGTAATAAATAAAGTCACTGTGCACGGTGGATATTCCGTTTCTCAGCAGGGGTCTTGGCAGCGGTGGAAAACGCTTTATATTCTCATCAGTTGCATAAAGGCCCATGTCCCTGCTCCTCTTTATGGATTCAGATTACTGGTCTAGACTCCAACATATCCCCACGCAGCTCTGATCATTAATATAACAGAAGCCGGTTTGACAGGCAGAACATTTCTTTATCGTTAGTTGAAGAAACATTGTGTTTATGCATTTGGATAGTGGTTACTGGAGACGCACAGGCACAAAAACATGTGCATCCATATTCATTGTGGTTTTTACTAGAGACTTACCTAAACTGGCAGTACTAAAAAATCTTTTCATTTGGGAAATCAGAACTGACCAGGTATGAGTCACTATTCGTATCCATTCACATTCTCGCTCTTCCATTTTCCTCTGCTCTAGAGATTATTTTGTGTGTCACTGGAAAGTTCTCTCCATTTCTTTTCGTACAGACCATGGAATCCCTAAATGGTGGCAAACCGTTCTTGCAAGCTTTTTACGTGGATTTGCAGGGGGTCATCAAAACTCTTCGGTACTACGCAGGCTGGGCTGATAAAATTCACGGGATGACCATTCCTGTAGGTAAGTGAAATCTGAGCACATCGAAAGGGAAACCAGAAACACACTCACCATCCAACACAAACAGTAGCCCCATAGAATGCAGATAGGAGCAACTCGTGTCAGACACATTATGTATGAACCAAACATATTACATCACTAACTCTGACAGCATCCCTGTTTCTGTATGTAGACAGTGTACATATAAGTGCAGGGACAAGCCACTTACGTCACTACAGCAGTCGGCTGAGGCACACGTATGGGTTTGTCTGCTGTTAAGTACTCAGCATTATGCTACGTTAGGTGCTGGGAGTGTGGAGAGGTATTGGACGTGGGGAAGTCGGGGAAGTTATCAAGGACATTAAGACTTGGTCCTTTCCTTCCTGACCGTGAGATCTACTTATTTGGAAGAGGATACTCTAAATGTTAACAATTGTCTCTTAGAGGAGAGATTGTGGATAAGTTATTTCTCTTTTTTATATTTTTCTGTATTTTCTGTAATAAGCATGAATTACTTTTTCAATCTGTAAACACAACAGCCATCCTTTCTTTTAAAATCCAGGTTAGGAGAGAAAACCAGTGGCACAGAGGTCTCTATGGGAGAGTTACAGTTAGGTGCTGAGTTGTGTGGCCTTGCCTGTCAGTGGTGTAGTCCTTTAAAGGAGAGGGCGAATGTGCAGACTAAGTCAGTGGACAGGTCCCAATCTGCACATGAGGTGCCAGCCATCCAAATGCCAGATTGAGAGCTTTCACAGCAAGCCCAAGGGGAAGGCACTATTATAGCATCCTCACTGACAGAGGAAGTAACTGAGGGCTAGTGAAGTTAAGTAGTTTTCCTAATTCACCAGCAAGCAAGCTGTAGAGCCAAAATTCTGACATTAGAGCCTGGTGAATCACTTCACTAGCTGGTCCGTTTTCAATACTGGGAGGAAGAGGTAGGACAGGAAAGGGAATGACTGCAGGAGATGTGAGGGTGTTGGTAGTGGTGAGCAGACATAAGGACAGGAAATACATCTTCACCAGTGGCTCCTGGTGGCTGCTAAGTACCGTGCCCAGGCCTCTACCTAGGTTCTCCGGAAAACAGCCTGCTTTCCGTGTGCATCCTAGGAAGTGTGGAAAGCAGGGCTGGGCACTTTGGAGTGCCCCCTGAGGCCCTTCCCAGGCCAAGGGGTTGGTTTACCTGGAACAGGGGTGGCCGGCAGATAGCGCGGTGAGCTTAGAGCAGTTCTTCTCAAACTTCGATACACATACGTATCACTTGGGGTCTTTGTCAAATGCAGTTTCTGATGGACTAGGTCTGGGGTGAGACCTGAGGTTCTGCATTCCTAACCAGCTGCCAGGTGATGCCTGTGCGGCTGGTTCTCTGCCTCGAGCAGCGAGGAGAGGGTACAGAGACCGGCACCAGCCAGTGGCTGTTGGGATGCTTCATTTAGGCATGGGGCAAGACGAGGAGTCACAGTAAGAGTGGAGAAGGGACAGAGATGAGACTTCAAAGGTCTATTTTAAAATTACCTCCATGATATACAGCAACATGTGGAATGTTAGCCTTTAGAAAATGGGTTTGCAGTTACAGACACTCTTCCTTGCCACCCATAGGTTTTCCTTGTTCAGTATGGAGAAGATTGCTCTTAGGGAATGTCAGACTCTTGGTTCAGTTTTGTCTTGGAAGATTTTACAGAATTCCTGTTCTCTAGCATCACTGGCAGGATTTGGGAATGGCCTGAGTGGAGCAGGGTTACTAGGTAGTGTGAGCATATCTGTTGGAGGGCCTGAGAATTACAATTTTTGTTAAAAACAGGACATGTGTCTTCCTTTTTAAACTGGCCTTTCCTGTTTCAAGGCAGAAATGTAAATTAACAAGACCAAAGGCCCTGGTGTCTTTTTGCATGCCCTCCCCTCGCCGTTTCACTATTAAAACAAAATGTGTTTGGGGCATTTAAATATCTTTTTTAATGACTTATAAATAATCTTAGAAATGAGGTGAAACAGAAGGCTGTACACATAAATCTCTATTTGGCCTAACAATGTCTTGGTTGTCTTTTTCTTTCTTAGGAGAGAAGACCTTGATAAGATAGAGATTTATCAAGTCTCTGATGTTTGATGCCTTATTTTACTCTATCTGGCGAGAGGTGGTGTGTGTATAAGCCTCACTGTTTTCATGTGATGCTCTTTGGAGTTCCTGAGGATGTTGACCTAGGAGTTAGGAATACAGGGCTCAGAAAAGGCTTTCACAGAAGTCCCTCTCACTTTTACTCACACACTGGTGTTCAGCCTGTGAAGGAAAAAAGTGAGAAATTTTCTTATATGCTAAGCAGTTTTTAGTTTCCCTGTGTTTTCTTAAAGTGTGTTTAGAGGTGACGTGACTCTCAAGGGAGTCAGGAGAAGGCAGTACCCCTAGGAGGCTGGGGATCTGAGATGTAAGAGCTCTGGCTGTGGTGCTCCAAGCAGATGAGGGAAGGACGGAGGCAAACATGAACTTGGCAGCTTTCCTCTCTGTTCCAGGTTTAGGTACATTTGAGCTTGCCTGTTGTAGGCTACTGAGAATTCTGCTCATAGGCCCCTCTGGCTAGTTTAGTACTTAGGGATTCTAGCTGGACTGAACCCGGGGTGGGAGAGCATAGGGGAAAATCAGGAAAAGGGGGAGGGGTCATTATTATTCACTTATTTATTCTCAGATATGTTCAGTCAGTCCTTTTGTGTTTGTCATTTGTAACTCCATAATTTATCATCAGCTTGGTTTTGTCCCTTCTCAGGCTTTTCCACTGAAATCTAGAACATAAGGTTATTAGTCTCTAACCATGAGGTCTTCATTGTGTTACATACATTTCTCTGTGAAATACCTTAATTTTATATTTGGAATTACAACATAAAGGAATAATACATATTTGCACAGTACTGGATTGTGTAAACTATTTCACCCCCAGGACCTATGTGATTCTGTGTATGATCCCTGTGAAACAGTTTGGGTTTTAAAAGGTACTCCATTTTACAGATAAGAAAATGAGACAGCAAGGATTTAGTGTCTTGAACAAGGTTACGTGGCTAGTAAGTGGCAGGCCTGAGATTCAAACCCAGGTCTCTACTGGAGGCCCTCTTCTTATGGAGACTGGTTCAGTAGGACAGGATGATGAAGAGGCCAGTCACCCTGGTGAAGTCTTTAACCCTCTGAAGGTTTTTAGATCAATATGCTTTTTATTCTCGTTATTCATGGTAGTTATGTTATGTAACGTCGGCTTGCACACTGAATCAGCAAATACCAAATCGTTGCTTCTAGAGGACATATGGGAATGAAAAGCACAGTTTAATGAAAAGCACAGTTCTTTCTGGTCACCTGTAAGAAGTAAACTGGAAAACTGTTCTGTTTTGTTTTATTTTTTGAGAAAGTGCTTGCACAGGTGAGAGAGACCATGAGTGGAGGAGGGGCAGAGAGTGGGAGAGAGAGAATCCAAAGCAGGCTCTGTGCCCAGCGTGGAGCCCGGTGCGGGGTTCCATCTCACAACCCTGAGGTCATGACCCGAGCCAAAATCAAGACACGGACACTTAACCAACTGAGCCACCAAGGCGCCCCAGAAAGTGTTTTTTTAATCTCAAAAATATAAGATTACTTAGTTTCATTGAAGGATATTCTGTGGTTCATCCAGTTTAGTATCTCTGACACTAAAGCATGAGAACCAAAAAGAGCAGGAGGAATTACACTATTGTCTCTTTCACTCCTTCCCGTTTAGGAAGGCAGGACAGTCTGCCAGCTAATGGGAAGAGCTCTTCCTTCATCTCCTGTATCAGATAACAACTTCAGCCTCTCAGTCATTCACTCTTTGCTTCATACAGTCATTCATTTTTTTGTTTTGTTGTGTTTCATTTGTTTGGGAGCATCTGCTTGTTTCATGTCTTGTATAAAGCACTGGAGATACAAAGGTGAGTAAGTAAGATGTTCAAAGAATAGTAAAGAAAACAAGCCAATGGACAAACAGTTGCGATACAGTGTAGCTCATTCAGCTATGGAGGCATGAAGTTCTCCACTGGAGAGGCAATTCAGCCGGTAGTAAGGCTTCCTGGAGAGGGAAGCGGGACGTACGAGATGAGTGGGCACGTAAGTGAAAATGGAGGATGCCATCACAGGTGGTGGTAATAGCCTGTACAGAGCATGGAGGGAGGAGAGTACGGTGCGGTAGTGGATCTGAAAGCGTAGCCGGGTTGAGAAGACCCTGGGGCTCTGGGGCCTGGTAAACCATGCTGCAAGTTTTATCACAGCAATGGTGAGTCACTGAATCATTTGAAATAGACAAATGCCTTGAACCAAATTGTGTTTTACAAGGAGCACTTTGATTATATAATGGGTACTTAGAACAAGGACCTGCTTTTTCCCCTCCCCCTGAAGGGTAACTTAGAATATTTGGGAAGAGGAGAAGTGGGTTATGGCATTAGCACTTTGAACTCTCCACTGGACAGCTCTTTCTCCCTCTGAATTGAGAGATTCTCCCATCCCTCTCTCTTCCCTCTCATGCAAGGCCCACGGTCGGACATTACCACAGAATTGTGCGGTGTCAGTGTGATTGACAAGGGTCTCAGTGTTGTTCACTTGACAGCACTGGCTTTTATTTCCTGCCGTGGTATTCAACGGAGCTCTTCTTTCTGACCATAAATCCTGTGCTTTGACCCTTTTACTATGGCAGCTCCTAATTATGCTGATAAATAATAATCATTACTGTGATTTATTGATCACTTTGTGCCCATTATATCATCTCTAATCTCATAGCAGCCCTGCAGGGGAAATGTTATTTTCCCCATTTTGGTTATTTTTAACCTAAATCAAAATCCTCTGCTTCTTCTCATGTCCACAGACTCCTTGTGATGGAGGAATGATCCAAGCATGTTTCCAGTTTACTGGGGGAGACTAATTGATCTGCACTATGTACGATTTTTCTCTGTTTAACAATTGTTGGTTTTATTGATTTTGTGATATGTAAGCAGGGAAAATGTAGTCCGTGCTTCAAGCTGAATCCTGACATCAAAATGGCCTTAATGATACATTAGAACAAGCTAAAAACTCCACCCAGATCATATGTAATTATTTGTCCACTACACCCCCCCATCAGTTTTACCTTTTAAACTAAAGAAAAGGCTACAGATGGGCAAGGCACTGACTCAAATCGTAAGGTGTTGCCTTCAACAGCTGACTCTAGTGTGCACATACAAAGCATGCATATGGTGAGATCTTTTGTTCACTCACTGAGCTTGAGGAGAAGCGGGGTCCTCAGTGGTACCTGAATTGCTGGCGACAGGAGGTTATGAAGTCTGCCTCACACGTAGCCTCTTTGAGGAGGTTTGACTACAAAAGACCTCCTGGGCCTCAAGGCCAGTCCACTCATTTCTCAGACAAAGAAACTGAGGTCCAGAGAAATCATCTTTTTTTCAAGACTGCATAATAGTGTCGTGGTGGAGTTAAGATATCTTCACGACAGACTCAGGAACGCTTCATCTGACTCCTGAGAAGCTACCAGCAGACTCCCAGGAGAATAGCGTTAACACTGCTGTGTACTAGCATGAAGTCTCAGTGATTGTGTAGACATTTATAGAGCTTATCATGATAGTTGTAAATGTTCAGTGAGGTCTTTTCAGTGTCAGAATACATAGGTATCTGCTAGGGCACATGATGGAATAGCTCATTGTTCCTGCTCTAATCGTTTAATACTGGCATCATCAGAGGGGTTACCAGCTCTTCGAAAGGTAACTGTGCACCCAGATTAGAGATTGGAAGATGACCTACCGTTCACTGAATTGTGTTACATATTTTTATGCTATTAAATAAACTCACTTTTAGTGTTAACAGGTATATAAAATTTGCTGCAGTTCTTGAAATACTCTTAGTATTGTAATTGGGATCTAGTTCTTGAGGTCTCTATTAGATAAATTTCTCCTCAATTTCTGACACATTTTAGATTTTTATGATTTTATTGACAATACAGATTTTCTAAACATACTGTAGTTCATGTAGAGACTGCCAGTGGCAGATATTCCTATGAGAATAAACATTCTGTAAAACAAAAACAAAAACAAACAAACAAAAAGATTATTTGAAGCAATGATAAAATCTGCCCTAAGAAGTAGGGTGGCTTAGTTGGGCATCTGACTTCACCTCAGGTCATGATCCCACTGCTTGTGGGTTTGAGCCCCACATCGGGTTCTGTGCTGACACTCGCAGCTCAGAGCTTGGAGCCTGCTTCAGATTCTGTTTCCTTCTCTCTGCCCCTCCCCCGCTCAAGCTCTATCTCTCTCTCTCTCAAATATAAAAACATTATAAATTTTTTTAAAATAAAAACATAGGTAATGATAACTCTGAAGGAATAATACAAATAATAAAGTTGTTCTAAGTAACTGAATAATTGCTGTCTCTTCTGTGTAATTAGACAAGTTCCCATCAAAGAACATAGAACAGTGGCATGATATTTTCCCAAATACAGAAGAGGCTGATTCTGTTCCTCATTTCTAAGGTCAAAGACTTTTCTTAATACAGTTCTAGAAATGGCTCAGTCTAAACATTGATAATAAAATGTGATCCATAGTTCACCCAGAGTAATGGTATAATAAAGTATTTAATTGTAAGATTTTTATATTCTTCATGAGGTGTAAACATTCAAATATAAAAACACATCAGAGAAGTTGCCTCTTGGTGTGTTTTAAAATAAACTTTTAAAAAACATTTTTTTAATGTTTTATTTATTTTTAAGATCGAGAGAGACAGAGCATGAGAGGGAGACACAGGCTCAAGGCTCTGAGCTGTCAGCACAGAGCTCAGCGTGGGGCTTGAACTCATGAACTGTGAGATCATGACCTGAGCTGAAGTTGGACGCTTAACCAACTGAGCCACCCAGGCGCCCCTAAAATAAACTTCTAAGAGAAGTACCTGTTACTCTGTCTTTTTTTTTTTTTTACTTTTTTGAGTGCAATAGAAAAGAGGCTGAGAGATAAAATTCCTATACATGTGATTTTGTGTTTCTATTTTGGTATCTCATCTCTTCTTTAGTTTTCTGCACCATAGTTATGTTCTAACTTGTTGGCTCAGAACGTTTTTCTGGTATTCTCATCAAATACAGCCCTTTCTCGCTGAGTCTGAGCTCTCTCTGTAATACCCCATATAGGTAAGAAGACCTAAGATCATCGTAGCCTTAAAACGGAGTATCTGAGTTTGGGTGGCGATTTTTTTTCTCTATCAAGCTGAAGCACTTTATAGCACAAAGCTAAAGAAGTGAAGGAACAGCTTTTTAAGTCATCTTGCCAGATTTAGAGGACATTATTAACATAAAAGGTGGGAAAATGGGCTGTTCCTTTCTCTTAGGCAGGGAAGAGTTCTCGGTGTGTACCCTCTTAGGAATATGAGAGACAGAGAGAAGTAACACTGTGACCCCTTTGAGTTGACTCTGCTTCTATGAAGAGGAGAGAGGCACTCAGTCCTGGGCTGCCCCATCTCAGGGGACGTGGTGTTGCACTGCAGTGTTCCCTTTAGATCTTACCTCTTGGAGTTTATGTGAGTTCTCTGTGTCCACATACCAAATCCCCACAGAATCTTCTTCACTCTTCACAAAAGCATTGTCTTTTCCCCCTCATTTGCACTCCATGACATCACATCATACTCTTGATTTTGTGGTTTGTGATACCCGTCTAAATCCAACACTCTGTTCACAGGAAAGTCTTACAATGTTTCTAAGGGCAATGAACTGCAAGTCTGATGACCCAGATTCAAGTCCAGAAGCCACAGTTTAGCCAGTTAAATCACTATAGACCTTACCACTGTGTGCCATTTTTTTTCTCGACTTAGAAAATATAGATAATAACTGTTGCCCTATCTTTTCCATAGAGTTGTTTTGAGCACGAAATGAGATAAGAATGTGAAAATAGTTTGTAAAGCTTTATAGAAATACATGTGTTTTGTTCTTATTTTAGTATTTTTTAAATATTAAAAAGATGGATCAGATTCTCCTCCACTTAAACTCCTTGCAAGCAAATGAGGAGAGTTACCAGAGCTAAGCAAACAGCAAGTAAATAGAAATGAACTCAGCAACTATAAAGCAGCTATAAGTCATCATGATACACTTGGAACCTGGGCTGTAGATCAGAAGCACCATAATCACCTGGGAGCTTGTGGAAATGCAGACTCTCAGGTCCTGCCCCAGACTTACTGATTCAAAATCTGCATTTTAACAAGCTCTCCAGGTTCTTCATGTACACATGTATATTTGAGAAGCACGATGGGCTATACCACCTGGCACTGGAGCATGCAAGGTGATTCCACACAGTAAAGTAGTGAACATTTTTTATCTGAATTATTTGGTTTGAAGTAAATATTGCTAGCTCACGAAACCTGTTGCGTCATACATGTTTTTAAGATGAGTCTAACAAGTAGCTATTTACATATTTTTAAAAGCTGATTTAACAAACCTTTAAGTAATAGAGTAAGTGATACTTGGATGCGACAGAAATTATGAGGGTGTCTCTCAAGTGATTGGCCTTTGGGTAACAACAGTGTAGAAGCTTGGTGGGATTCAGGGCAGGGCCATAGTGCTGGAAGGACCTGTGGTGCCACTAGCCCTAGCCAAGGGCCCACGTAGAAGGCATAGCTCTCACGATTGCCAGGCATCCTAGGTCAGACTAGGGGTGTCCAGAATTATCTTCTACTAACCAGATGAGAACACAGACTGAGCTCAAGGCCAGGGCCCCTTTATGTCTTTCACTCAGGATTTTTTGAGGAAGAGTTCAAGCACTGAAATACCCTTTATTTCTTTATTTCCTGCTTAGAGGAGCTGTGGGGATAGAAGATTCTCTAGCCCATTCTTTGTGCCAGCCTTTAGCTAAATGTCAAGTCTGTGGACAGTTCATCCCAGAAGTGTTCACTCCCCGTAACTCATTTTCTCCTTGGACACACTTACAGAGTCAAGTTCAATTCCTTATGAGCCCAGCTTTGTAAGATTTTGCCTACTTTTTTTCTCTTCTTTCATTTTTTCAGTAACTTTCAAAATTATGTAAGGAATACAACTAAATTCTCCAGTCATTAGAATATAGAGGGGGACACGCTCCATCTGAACCGCTCCAGTTTCCCACATGTGCTGCCCCCGGAAACGCCTGTGTTGTCCTTTAGTTCAGGTTCCCATCTTCTCAGCCCATTCGCATGCCTTCTTGACCTGACACTGATTCTGTCATCTGTGATTATCCATCCGAAGCCATCACCTTGGCCAAATTACAGTTGGGAAGGATTTCCATGCGAATGAATCCCTCTAGCCTCTTGATAAGGGTTATTGCTCCTCATGAAAAAGCTTCCAGGAGGAAGAGCCTGGCATCATATTTATATCTTCCATACACACAGAGAAGTGAAGCAGTAAGAGGTATTGATATTAAAAAAAAAAAAAGAACCTTTTCATAGATCTTAAGTTGAAGAAGGGTAGTAACTTGCACTTTTGTAAAGAATGATGTCTATGAGGGGGTGCCTGGGTGGCTCGACTTCAGCTCAGGTCATTATCTCACAGTTTGTGAGTTTGAGCCCCATGTCGGCCTCTGTACTGACAGCTCAGAGCCTGGAGCCTGCTTCTGATTCTGTGTCTTCCTCTCTCTCTGCCCCTCCCTCCCTCTCAAAAATAAATAAACATTGAAAAATTAAAAAAAAAAGAATGATATCTGAAACTTCTTGAGTTGTCTGCATGCAAAGCTTGATTTTTAAAGTATCACTCAGACTTATTGTCATCCAATGGCAGTTTCTACCTTTGGGCTATTGTTTGTTTTAATGGAGATATGTTCTAAAGTAATTTCTATAGTTGTTGAATGCTTGCATATTTCCTAATTTCTTCCATTTGAATCAAGATATGTAACGCAAAATTCAGGGACAAGCAGCAGATTAGGAAAAAACTTCACATATACATGTGACAGAGACCTGATTTCCTTAATATACATATGTAGAGTCCTTCAAATAACCAAAAGGTTGAATGACCCAATAGAAAAAATGGCAAAAGATATCAATCTGAAGGAAAAAAATTGAAAATGGCCAGTAAACATGAAAAGCTTTTCAAGCCAAATATCTACCATTCGTCACAGATCAACACAGGTCGCCAGTTTGCACCTGTCAGGTTGACTGAAATTAAAATGTTTGAAAAATCACAATGTTGAAGGATAGGGAAAAATACCATGTTGTTGGAGTTACAAATTGTGTGACTTTTAGGGGCACCTGGGTGGCTCAGTCAGTTAAGCGTCCAACTTCGGCTCAGGTCATGATCTTGTGGTTAGTGAGTTCAATCCCCACGTTAGGCTCTGTGCTGACAGCTCAGAGCCTGGAGCCTGTTTCGGATTCTGTGTCTCTCTCTTTCTCTGCCCCTCCCCTGCTCGTGTGTTCTCTCTCTCTAAGAATAAGCATTTAAAGATTTTCTTAAAAAATTGTGTGACTTTTCTGAAGGGTGATTTGGCAGTATTTATCAAAATGTAAAATGCATATTCACTTTAATCATGCAATTCTCCAGATATGCAAAGATCATATACAATGAGCCTGTTTAAAGCATTATTTATATTAGCCTAAAGGGAAAGCAATTTCTGTGCTCCTCAGGACAGTTCACAGCAGTACGGTTATGCAGTGTGCCAATGGAATAGCATTCAGCAGTTGAAAAGATGTGTAAGCTATATATGAAAACACGTGAGAAAAAATACAGAAGATTGTGAGTAATATGATCACATTTATATTTTTTAAAAAGGCGGGGCAGAAATAAAAGGATGCTATATATACTTGTATGTGAAAAAAAGTTCTGTGAAAAGACCCAGAAGCAACAGATTGCTGCAGATTCTGGGAAACGAGGTTCAGGGGAGAGAGACCTTCAATTATTTTTAAATGCATAATTTTGTATTTAATTAAAACAATTCTGTGTGAAAACTATGAGTGGCTTAGTTGTGTTGAGAGACAATGATAAACCATCACGTTCTTTCTCTTCCCCCAACCCACACACTCCTGTCCCCACTTCATCCTTAATAGGAGTGTTCGTCACGAGTAGTAACTGAGGGTCTTCGCTTTACTGGGAACAACTCTTGAGACAGAAAACAAATATGAGGGAAGTGGCCACAGGGTTGGCAGGTGAGGGAAAAACAAAGACATTGTCCAGTACCAGCACTGAAGAGCCATATGCTAAAAGCAAGCCATTCTTTGGTTATTTCAATTAACCATTTAAAATAATTCAGATAAATATAATGGCATTTCTCTAAAGAAAAATTTGGTTTGGATTTCCTGGGTAATTATTCCAATTGCCTATTGCTCCTATAGGGAAAATAAGGTTATTAAATTGTCCTCATTTCCATGGCTAATTTGAGGGCAGAGTCTTTGGGTTTTTGATGGAATCTTCTTTGAAGAGGACTTTTGACTTCTTGAAAGATGCCTTAAGATGTCTGGCTTCCCCAGTGCCCAGAAAATCTGTTTTGACACCTGGATTGAGTTACAAAAAAGACCTTACTTTTACTACTCACCTTTTCTAGTTGCCTGCCATTTTAAACTTACCCAGTAACGTGTTACTTAGTTTTGTTTTTGTTTTTTTAAAGTGCAGAAAGTTATTTAAGATGTTAAGGTACCTCAGCTTTTAAAGAACTGTTTTACATTTAAGTATCATTTTAATTTTTTTTAATTGTTTAGAAAGTTTTATTTATTTATTTTGAGAGAGAGACAGTACAAGCAAGGGAGGGGCAGAGAGAGAGAATCCCAAGTACGCTCTGTGCTGCCAGTGCAGAGCCAGACGCAGGGCTCAAATCCATGAAACTGTGAGGTCATGACCTGAGCCGATTCCAACAGTTGGACAGACGCTCAACCATCTGAACCACCCAGGCACCCCCATTTAAGTATCATTTTAATACTTAACATAAAATTTAGAACTTACTGTTTTCTACTTCCCAGCCCCCCTCTTCCCATCTTCTCTCCCCTCCCCCCACCTCCTCAGAAGACTGCTTCTAGTGTCATAAACTTGTCTTTCATCTCGCCTTTAAGGTTCCCTCATCAGTACACTGGGTGTCCAGGAGCCATATCTGGAGCTACCCCAGGCCAAGTGATAAGCTCTTCTACCAGCTTTCCTATATGGTTGAGTAGGATGTTTTCTCAACTTTATTTCTGGTTTTGTGGTTGCCACCCAAATTCTCCCTCTGCGGTTTTTTTTTTTTTTTTCCTAATCCAAATTCTCTTGTCGTGATCCTGCTCATTTCTTTCAGATGGAGATTATTTTACTTTTACAAGACACGAACCCATAGGAGTGTGTGGACAGATCATCCCGGTGAGTGTATCTCCTCACGCCTCATATTTATTTTCATTTGAACCAGTTCTCTTAGAGATACATAAAACATGGACCTCAGGAGGTGTGCTTTCCATTACTGGGGGAAAAAAACTGAGCTCATGTTGTTGACATATCTTTAACAGCCTCCCTGCAAATGCTTATTTGAACAGGTTAATAGGGTTTCGGCTCCGTTACCAGGAGTTGAGTTCTCAAGCCGTGGAATTCTCATGATTAAAATAAGCAAAGCAAAGCCCAGTGTATTAATAACCTGCCCTTGGTTATGGATGTCCATTCTGCTTATGGAAAATTAATGCTTTGTTATATTTGCTTGTTTATTTTTTAGAACTATGACTCACCATCTTTCCAGGCATATTGTTTTATATGGTCTTTTAATCCCATTCTTTCCCACTGTTTCTTTTCACAAGAATCTAGATAGAAGACTGTACAGAAGACACAGCAGTACAATTAACGTCACGGTCATAATTGAAACCATGCCGGGCTGTTGTATGTCTTGTAAAGGGAAATAGATGTAGTGCTTAGTGTTTGGATTGGAACATTAAACATTGTCTTTTTTTCCCCCTTTCTCTCATACACAGCCTTGGCACTGTACAAAACATCACCGAATCTTCCAGCAGTACTAGTAATCATTCTGGCAAGGATTTCAGGGGAGGCTCAAATTAAACTCTTAAAGCATAGACAAGAAATTTTCTCTTTTCAAAATATAGGAGAAGGTAATCTTTGGCTTTGGGGGCCAAAGATCTTTGAGAGGTATTAGTACTTTTTTCACTGATCTGCAAGCTGTGGGTTTCTGTGAAATTTATTAGAGAATGGAACAGAAAATGAGAGGTTGGTGTAAGTTCTGCTGCTCCTGTACCACCCAGGGTAATCCCATTTGGATCAGAACAGGGGTGAGGTCTGTCACCTCAACTGCGGGAACTCAAACCTGCTCGCCTTGCCCTTCCCCACACTCTTGGGGCTCCAGCTTTCACTGCCAGGACAAGAGCCACTTGTCAGCCAGCTCAGGCTCAATTACCGCACTCCAAGATTTATATACTGTAGATGGAATTAAAACATCACTGTGGACTCCCAAGTTTATAAACAACCAAGGGGAAAAGAAATTGGGTGTTTGGTGAAGGCAAGACACTTGTATATTTTTGCAAGCTTGCCAGGGCCAGTGGGAATCTCTCAAGGGTGGCAGCTGAGATGCTTCAGGCAGAAACACACTGTGGTCAAGGGCTGCAGCAGGGGACCAGGATTTCTGTCTTCTTTCTTAATGAAACTATCAATGACACCTGATAGTACTGAGGTTCATCCCTGTGCTTATGACAATACAAGCTTAATATGCTTTTAAAATCCCTTTAAACCATTTTAGGCCCCCAATTCAGATACTCAACTTATATTTTTCAGTGTCTGTTAGTTTTATTTTGCAATAGAAGGGAGACAAGTGAAAATTGTTGCATCCTCATCAGTAGGTGTGCTTTCTTTTGTGTATGTTTTGTGACACCACATGTCTATAAAGAAAAGGCACTACCTTGAAATACGCGTTAACTTAAATATAATTCACAGCTGGACTTTTCTCATCTCACTCTTCCACACTGAAGAGCTCTGAAGCCAGTCTGAAATTCCTGGTGTAAAAAATCACAAATGCAAGAGAGAGTTTTCATAGACAAGTACTTAACTGGAACCAAAATCCGATTTTAAAAACATAAAATGACAGCAATGAACAGCCAAAACAAAGCAAAGAAAAAATTCAGACTCCCTTTTCGCCAGGAGATTTCTTTTGGTAGTTGGCAGTTGGGATATAATAATTTGCCCAATAGAAAAGGAGAGCTTTTCCAGGTCGGTCCTATTCTCTTCTTAATGAAGTAATTAAAATATCCGAACATCGATACTTGGTGGTGGGACAAGATTTATGTTGAGGCCTCGTCTGAGAAATCTGAGCAGTCACAGCTTGAAAACAAAACAGTAGAGGAATATTTTTTCATTTATCAACCTTGAGTTTCTTCCTTTCAGTGGAACTTCCCCCTGCTGATGTTTGCTTGGAAAATTGCTCCAGCTCTTTGCTGTGGCAATACAGTAGTTATTAAACCAGCAGAACAAACACCACTCAGTGCGCTCTACATGGGAGCCCTCATCAAGGAGGTAAGAGAAACCAACCTTGGGAGTGGCTCCCACTCCCCTTGTAGTTGGGGCCTACTGGAGCATAGCCGATTTAATGTGCTTCATCAGCTTTCACAAGCCACGTTTCCTCCAATTCTGTTTTGTTAGGCTGGCTTTCCGCCGGGAGTCATCAATATTTTGCCAGGATACGGGCCAACGGCTGGGGCGGCAATAGCTTCTCACATTGGCATAGACAAGATTGCATTCACAGGGTCAACTGAGGTAGGTACCTGAGAAACCATGGGTCAAGGAACAGTCCTGCAAAGGAGTAGAGGGTTTGAAAGAAAACCGGGTATGTTATCTACAGGCTGGACACCAAAAGAGCAGCGAGTACCCAAGCCCTCAAAGGGGCACCATTGGTATCATAGCTAGAATGCTCGCGAATGTCAAAGTAAAGTTGTGTGTTGATCTTTTGATGTTGCAGGTTGTTGAGTGTTTTTTTTTGTGTGATGCCATCTTTATAAACCTGTCCCGGGAGGGGTGGGGAACCCTATTATATTTTGAAATAAAAGGAACACTTACCAGAGGCAAAAAGAAACAAACAAAATCTGTCCCAGAAGCTGGGGTTCTAAACACTTTTTGGAGTCAAGAGCATTAATGGCAGAAGCAGGTTAAGAAGCTGGAAATCTAGTCTCCAGTTGAGATTAAAATGGAAACACAGTTCTCTCTCCTCATTATTTCACCACATCCTGTAGGTGCCATTGGCAACTGTAACTATGTCCACGAGCCATAGGGATGGTAAAGAGCAGGGGGTCAGACAACGTCTCTTGGAAAAGGCCAGCTAGTAAATGTTGGAGACCTTGTAGGTGGTACTGTTTCTGTTGCGACTACTCCACTCTGCCCTTGTAAAGCATGAAGCAGCTGTAGGAAATGTAGAAGCTGAGCATGGTGACGGGCTCATAAAACTTTATTTATAGATGTGAAATTTGAATTTCATATAATTTTTACACATCCCAAAATATTAATCTTCTTTTGATTCCTGCTCCCAACCATTTAAAAACACAAAAACTGTTTTTAGTTTGCAGGCTTTACTAAAGTAGGCAGGAGGCCAAGTTGGGCTCATGGGCCATAGTTTATTGACCCCTGATACAGAGTCATAAGTCTGCTTAGAAAAATTTTTGTATAAAATGTTACTACCAGTGTCTTAGATTCAAGTAATAGAGATAATAAAAAAGAGAGTCTGATTCATTGTTTCAAGTAGAACTTCACAGATGACATCACCTTTGAATAAAGCATGTTTGTAGATCTCAAGGAACAGTGTGCCACCCAACAGAAATACAGTGAGAGCAACATTTGTAATGAAAAATTTGCTATTAGCCACATTAAAAAATTTTTGAAACAAGTGAAATTAATTTTAATAATTATTTTATTTAACCCAGTGTATCTAAAATACTCGTTTCAATTTATGGTTAATATAAAAACATCATTGTCACAGTATTTTGCATGCTCTTTTCAGTTCAAAGTCCTTGACATCTGGCATGTATTTTACATTTACAGCACATCTCAATTCAGTCTAGCCACTGTGTGAGTGCCCTGTAGCCACATGTGGCTAGTGACTACCACGCTGGATGGCACAGGCCTAGGGGCCTGATTATATCATTGCATTTAATGATACTTGGTTAAATTGACTCATGTCAAAAAATGTCCATAAGAGATTGGTTAATAAACCTGAGTATTAACTTATAGTTAGAGAATCTTGAGTTTTCTGTTTGTAAAGAGTTAATCTTGTTTCCAAACCTTTTATTCTAGTTGTACTCATTATAGTAATTCGCAATTTTAATGAAATATGTAAACCAAAATGTGAGTGTGAAAGGAAAATATAGTTCCTATTTAAACTAAGTCTAGTGTCTTGAAAAGATTTGCTAAGAGCTAGATGCCTTAGAAACTGCAGTCAGTTAGGACTGGGCAAGGCAATAATAAAAAAATTGGGGGAAAATATAATGCTAGATAGAATGTGCACCTAGATCGTTTTGCAAATATTTTTAAGTCTTTGCTCAAATTTCTTTTTTAATTTTTTAATGTTATTCATTTTTGAGAGAGACAGAGACAGAGCATGAGCGAGGGAGGGAAAATCTGAAACCGGCTCTAGGCTCGGAGCTGTCAGCACAGAGCTCTACACGGGGCTCGAACCTGCAAACTGTGAGGTCGTGACCTGAGCCCAACTCAGACGCTTAACTGACTGAGCCACCCAGGCACCCCAGTCTTCATTCCACTTTAAGGAAACTGAAACCAGAAACCTTAAACAGTATTTTAGGAGTATGGTTTCATCAGAAAGGACAGGTGAACCTATAATTAAAGTTCTTAGTTCTTTATCAAAAACTAGAGAATGAATTAAAATGAAATACTTAAGGATCTTTCCCTGCTTCAACCTCTTTATATTAACCAATCGGCGGTCCTGATTGAGTCAGTTAAGGGCTTTCTAGTATAATGTATTTTTGTAAGTTTATTTATTTTGAGACGGGGTAGGGGCAGAGGGAGACTCTGTGCCATCAGGGCTTGAACTCACAAACCCTGAGATCGTGACCTGAGCCGAAATCCAGAGTTGGATACTTAACTGACTGAGCCACTCAGGCGCCCCTGTAATATATTTTTTTTAATAAAAATGAGATCGTAATATATAAAATGAGATATGGCACCTTGTCAGTACTCATAGATCTCTTTTATTCATTTTAATAGCTGAGTAGAATACTCCTGCATCAGTTTATCATAGTTTAATTAATCCTTGCTAATGTACATTTCAGTTTTTAGGATTTTTTTTTCACTTTTTTTTCTCTATTATACAGACCACTGAAATGAAAATCTTTGGAGATCTAAGTGAAATTTTGTTCATGTACATATTAGACATTCTACTAGATACAGTTTAAAAGTGAAATTATAAAATAAAAGGATGCTTTAATTTGCTTATTACCAAAAATGCATTAGAGTGATGTTTCATTTATAAGATCTCATATATTAAGTATGTTAATCTTTTGTTCCTTGTAGGATTTGCAAATACTCTGCGAATATTCTCAAATATTCTCATGTATTCTCTTTGATTTTATTTTCTTTTTAAATAGAAGTGTTTGCTCTGCACAAGTTTTTAATTTGTCTCTAGTCATATCTTTCATTCTTTTCATGGCTTCTGGGTTTCCGGCTGTCTTTAAAGAAACCCTTTTAAGATTATACAAATGATCCTTAATATTTTCTTTTATAGTTTTGTTTTTGTTTAAATCTTTAACTTGGTTGGAATTTATTTGCACGTGTAATGAAAGATGAGACCTAAGTTTGTTTATTTTTTATTTTTTGAAGTATTTATTTAAATTCCAGTTCGTTAACATACAGTGTAGTATTAGTTTAAGCTCTACAATTTAGTGATTCAACACTTCCATCCAATGCCCGGCTCATTACAGCAAGTGCCCTCTTTAATCCCCATCCCTTATTTAACCCATCCCTCTACCCATCCCCTTTGTTTGTTCTCTATAAGAATCCATTTCTTTTTGTCGTTTGTTTTTTTAGAGAGAAGGAACATGAGCAGGGGAGGGGCAGAGACAAAGGGAGGGAGAGAATCTCAGGCAGACTCCACATTCAGCACAGAGCCTGAGGTGGGGCTTGATCTCCTAACCCTGAGATCCCTACCTAAGCTGAAACCAAGAGTTGGACACTTAACCAGCTGCCCCTCAGGAGGCTCCAAGAGTCTCTTTCTTGATTTGCCTCTCCCTCTCTTTTTTCTTCCCCTTTGCTCCTTTGTTTTGTTTCTTAAATTCCATATATGAGTGAAATCATATGGTATTTGTCTTTCTCTGACTGACTCAATTTGCTTAGTATAATACTCTCTAGCTCCATCTATGCTGTTGCTAATGGCAAGATTTCATTCTTTTTTATGCCTGAGTAACACTCCATTATATATACATACCTATACATACATACATACATACATACATACATACATACATACATACACATCCCCTACTCTTCTTTATCTGTTCGTCAGTGGATGGATACTTGGGCTGTTTCCATAATTTAGCTATTGTAGATAATACTGCTATTTTATAAACATAGGAGTGCAGTATTGAATTAGTATTTTTGTATTCTTTGGGTAAATACCTACTAGTGTGATTGCTGGATCCTAGGGTAGTTCTATTTTTAACTCTTTTAGGAAGCTCCATACTGTTTTCCCAAATGGCTGTACCAGTTTGCATTTCCACCAACAGTGCAAGAAGGTTCCCCTTTCTCCACATTCTCACCAATACTTGTTTCTTGTGTTGTTTATTTTAGCTATTTTACAGGAGTGAGATGATACCTCATTGTACTTTTAATTTGTATTTCCATGATGACCAGTGATGTTGACTATTTTTTTTTATAAATGGGTGTTTGTTACTTCAACACCGCTTATTAAATACTCTATCCCTTTGCAGCTAATTTGAATACAACATTAACATTATATGATAAATTTCCTTATATACATGCTTCTGTTTTAGGACTCAAAATGTTGTCTATTTTTTCACTAGTACCAGATTCTCTTAATTACAGGGTTTTGAAAGATGTTGCAGTATGGTAGGCAAGATACCCTCTGATTTGGTTTTTCAAAACCTTTTAGCTATTCTTCCCATTCTTTCAGGTAAAATTTCAAATTGATTTTCTTTTTATTAAATTTTTTATTGTTTTTTATTTATTTTTTGAGAAAGAGACAGAGAGCAAGCTGGGGAGGGGCAGAGAGAGAGAGAGAGAGAGAGAGAGAGAGAGAGAGATACAGAATCTAAAGCAGGCTCCAGCTCTGAGCTGTCAGCACAGAGCCTGACGTGGGGCTCAAACTCACAAATTATGAAATCATGACCTGAGCCGAAGTCAGAGTCTTAGCTGACTGAGCCACCCAGGCGCCCTCAAATCGATTTTCTAAACACTTTGCCTTCCTCCCAAAAACTCTCATTGAAATTTTGACTGACATTGCATTATCTGTGTGTAATATTGAGGGCATGTGCTTTCTGTGCGAGACTGACTTCTCATCTGGGACATCAGGCAAATCTCTTCATTTATCTGTCAGTCATGCAGGGTTTTTAAAGTCACAACATCATGTATCAGAAAGTTAAATTGACGCATGACCTAATCCTTCAGACTGGACAAGAAGTGGCCTAGTGATATCAGCAAGAACGTTAGCACTTGTTTCTGGGCCGCTTGAGTTCAAATCTCTGTATTGCCATTTAAGATTTTTTTCAACTTTTTAAAAAACTTCACTGAAGTATAATGTACACACAATAAAATATACCCATTTAAGTACCAGATGCACACAAAATTCATCATAATCATCGCCCAAATCAAAATACAGAACATTTCCATACTCTAAAAAGATTTTGCATGTCTCTTTGTGGTTATCACCCTTGGCCCCAGGCAACCCACTGATCCTTTTTATATTTCTCTAGAATTTTATATAAATGGAGTAATACAATATGTACTCTCCTGTGTTGGGGTTTTTTTGTTGTTGTTGTTGTTTAATATGAAAGATTTATTATTGCTTCTCGGCCTTTTGGCTAAGATCAAGTGTGAAAGATTTATTGATGTGGTTTGGTGTAAGTCTCCGATCCTGATTTTTGTTTTCTACTTGTCCCAGCTGTTTTTTTGTTCCTTTGGTCCTCCTTTTTTTGCCTTCTATTGGATGAAATGAATACTCCATTTTATCTTCTATTGGATTATTAGCTATACCTCTTTTTAAAGTGATTGCTTTAGTAAGTACAATATGTGTCTTAATCATAGCCTGTCATTAAATAGCATTGTTACTTCATACATAATATAATGACTGTAAAACAGAATTCTTCCACTTCTCATACCATCCTTTTATGCTGTTTTCCTATAATTTACTACTACATATGTTATATACTTTTTGATAACACAGCTGTCTTTAAAAAAATATTCAAAGCAAGAAAACAGAATTATTTTGTATTTACTCACAAACTTGCCATTTCTGGCCCTCTTCTTTTTTTGGTGTAGGCCCAGGTTTCTTTCCAATACCATTTTCCTTCCGTGTTACCATCTTCCTTTAAACATTTCTTAGAGTGCAGCTCTGTCAGTGACAAATTATCTTGGCTTTTGTCTGCAAATGTCTTCATTTTTTTAATGACTTTTCCTGAATCTAGAATTCTTATTTGACAATTTTATTTTGTTTTATGACTATCAATGCTTTAAAGGTGTCATTCTCATTTTTTTCTGACATCGTTTTCTGATGAGAAGTTAGCAGTCATGATCTTAGTTTTACTGTACATAATGTTTTTCTCTGGATGCTTTTAAGATATTCTCTTTTCATTAGTTTTCAATAATTGGATTATTATGTGTAGTTTTCTTTGTCTCTTTTTCCTAGTTGAGGCTCATTGAAAAATTTTGGACCTATGAGTTTATAGATTGATTTATAAGTTTATAGTTTACATCAAATTTGGAAATTTTCAACCATTATTTTTTTAAATATATATTTATTTTCTTTAAATGTGTATATATATATATATATATACACATATACATATATATATATATTTTTCTCATGAGTGTTAATTTTTTTTAATGTTTATTTATCTTTGAGAGATACAGATAGAGACAGAGTACAAGTCGGGGAGAGGTAGAAGAGAGAGGGACACAGAATCCAAAGCAGGCTCTAGGCTTTGAGCTGTCAGCACAGAGCCTGATGCAGGGCTCGAACTTTAAAACTGTGAGATCATGACCTGAACTGAATTCAGACGCTTAACCTACTGAGCCACCCAGGCGCCCCATGAGTGTTAATTTTTTTAATATTTAAACATGTGATCCCTTCAGTTATTTATTGCCATAGCATTTTATTTATTATTTTTTAATTTAAATTTCAGTTAGTTAGCATCCAGTGCAATATGGGTTTCAGGGGTAGAATTCAGTGATTCATCACTTACTTACAACTCCCAGTGCTCATCACAACAAGTGCCTTCCTTGATAACCATCACCCATCTAGCTCGTCTCCCACCCACCTCCCTCCATCAACCCTTAGTTTGTTCTCTATTATTGAGAGTCTCTTGTGGTTTGTTTCCTTCTTTCCTCTTTTTTCCACCCCCCTTTCCTATATGTTCATCTGTTTCTTAAATTCCCTGTATGAGGGAAATCATATGGTATTTGTCTTTCCCCAACTGACTTACTTCACTTAGCATGATACCTTCTAGCTCCATCCACATTGTTGCAAATGGTAAGATTTCATTCTTTTTGATGGCTGAGTAATATTCCATTATATATATATATATATATACCACATCTGCTTTATCCATTCATCAATTGATAGAAATTTGGGCTCTCTCCATAGCTTGGCTCTTGTTGGTAATGCTGTTGTAAACATTGAAGTGCATGTACCCCTTTGAATCTGTATTTTTGTATATCCTTTGGGTATATAGATAATAATGCAATTGCTGGGTAGTAGGGTAGTTTTATTTTTAGTTTTTTGAGAAACCTCCATACTCTTTTCCAGAGTGGCTGCATCAGTTTGCATTTCTACCAATAACGCAAGAGGGTTCCTTTTTCTCTACTTCCTTGCCAACACTTAATGTTTCTTGTGTTAATTTTAGCCTGTCTGACAGGTGTGAGATGGTATCTCATCATGGTTTTGATTTGTATTTCCCTGATGATAAGTGATGTTGAACATCTTTTCATGTGTCTGTTAGCCATCTAGATATCTTCTTTGGAAAAGTGTCTGTTCATGACTTCTGCCTATTTCTTCTTAACGTTTTTTTTTTTGTTTTTTGTTTTTTTTTTTTGAGACAGAGAGAGACAGAGCATGAGCAGGGAAGGGGCAGAGAGAGAGGGAGACACAGAATCGGAAGCAGGCTCCAGGCTCTGAGCCATCAGCACAGAGCCCGATGCGGGGCTCAAACTCACAGACTGTGAGATAATGACCTGAGCCGAAGTCGGACACTCAACCGACTGAGCCACCCGGGCGCCCGACTTCTGCCCATTTCTTAACTGGTTTATTTGTTTTTTGGATGTTGAGTTTGATAAGTTCTTTATAGACTTTGGATACTAAATCTTTATCAGATATGTCATTTGCAAATATCTTCTCCCATTCTGGAGGCTGCCTTTTTGTTTTGTTGATTGTTTCCTTCACTGTGCAGAAGATTTTTATCTTGATCAAATCCCAGTAATTCATGTTTGCTTTTGTTTCCCTTGCCTCCAGTGACGTGTCTAGTAAGAAGTTGCTCCAGCCGAGGTCAAAGAGGTTGCTGCCTGTGTTCTCCTCTAGGATTTTGATGGTTTCCTGTCTCACATTTAGGTCTTTCATCCATTTTGAATTTATTTTTCTGTAAGGTGTAAGAGAGTGGTCCAGTTTCCTTCTCCTGCATGTCACCGGCCAGTTTCCCCAATACCATTTGTTGAGCATGTCTGTTAATTTTTGAAAGGATTGTTACCATGTGAAGTTTGTTGTCTTTCTTTAAAGAATGTTGGGGATTTTTGTTTGTTTTTTGACAAACGGTTAAGTCACTTGCTGGACAGCTTGACCTTTTTGACACTTAATTTTAAGCTGTTTTGGGACTACTTTATCTTTTACTAACTAGTAAAATTTACTAAGATTACTAAATGGAGATCTTTCTGGAGCTTCTGCTGAATGCTCCTGGTGTTCAGCAAGGTCTTTCCACTCTAGCTGGTCTGAACTCCAATGTCTCCCAGCCCTGTATGAACTCTGGGAATTATTCAGCATGCAGATGACCTGGTCTTCCTTCTTTATTCAGTCTAATGGAGTCTCACCCTATGTATTCCCAGCTTAGCATTCAGCCAGAACTCAAGGGACCCCCCTGTTCAGATTTCTGGACCTCATTCTCTCCCTCTGGTACTAAGCCCCTCACATTTTAGGGGCTGTATACTCTGATATTTATCATCAACTTAGTGAGACCACCACGTTCTCCTTTGGTCTCCCCACATTCTGCTGCAGTCGAGAAAGTCTTGGCAGAGAGGTTTTCCCTTACGTGTTTCTCTTATCTCTAGGATCATAGTCCCATACTGCCTCATGTCCACTTTGGAGAAAGCAGTGTCACATACTTTTCTAGTTGTTTTCAGTAGCAGGACAAGTCCAGTGCCAGTTACTCCATTACGACCAAAAGCAGAAGCATCTGTCACATCTTTTGATTAATTTGATACCATTATTTGATTTCTTTTAGATTTCAGGCAGATCACTTATTCTCATAGTTTATCTTCATCCTCATTGCCTCAAATTAAATATATTATAATCAGTGAGGTTATCAATTTCTTTACTTCAGCTGATACAATTATAAAGTCTAAAGAATACAATCATAAAGATGTTTGGATTCAGGAAAAGCCCTTGGTGTGTTTGGTATAGAATATTTGTATATTATTTTTGTCCCATAGGTAACTCATTTTTAATCTTTTGGGGTGAACTCAAATATTTGCTTATCACTTTTGTGTTGACTTTTTTTTAGCTTTAGTTTCAGATGACACTTTCTGGCCATAGATGCAGATTTTGGGGTGGAGGTCTCTTTAGAGTCGATCTTAGGCATTCTTCTCACTTCCTCAAGTAGTATCTGATGTGTAGTCAACATGCATTATAAATATTTGTTAGCCCCAAAAATAAAGACTGAATTTTAGGGGAGAAAAAAGCTTACTCTCCAAGCCAGAAGGTGATGATTACGATTATGCTGTGCTCAAAAGTGTAGCCAGCATCTTTTACCATTCAACACCATCACAATATCATTAGTTCAAGATATTTAAGTTCAAATGAAAAGCAGCTTCATTCAAAGGTAACAATAATTGATTGATAATAATTTAAGAAAAAGATAATGCTACATCTTAATTCCAGAGCTGTTAGTATTCACAGCCCAGAGAAATGTAGGTCTGTCTTCCTTTTCTCTTTGAAGAAAATGAAATGATAGTCATACGGGGACCAATGTACAAGAAGGACTTGGAGGAAAGTAGCCCCAGCTGCGGGGACCCTTGTGAGTAATGTGTCATTTGCTATTGGCAGATAATCAACAAATACTGGTATCCATTCAATTCTCAGGGTCATTTCCCAAGCCTGATATTAAGGACCAGCACTTTGAAAAAGCTCGCTCCACGTTTTGCTGGCATGGTGTAAAATGGGAGATTAGGTTTCACTGTTTCCCTCAAAAGCAAATGTAGTTTTCATTTTTCTGTCATTTCAGACAGCTTGACTTTTAACAGGCATTTAAACTCCAGAGCTGTAGATTTTATACTAATTCAGTATGTATCCTTAACAGTCTCTTCTGGAAGTGAAAAGCTTTCTAGAGATGGGGGTAAAAAAAACAGTCCTAAGAACCTACATCATGGCAGATGGGACACATTGAGAAGTGGTGTGTGTTTGATTTCCTAGTGCCCCAAACACTTGGTAGAGTGAGCCAACACTGGACACCAGATGTTCAGTGACTGCTAAACCCATAATCCCAGTGTCCTAGTGGAAGTATTTAATATTTAAGGGACACAAAAGTGTGCAAAAGCTAGGTAAAATATTAGGTTTCCCCCTATACCTATTTCTCATAAATCATCTTTCTACTGCTTAGATTGTGTTACTCTCACCTGTATTCAGGCCAGGTTAATTTCCGTCTGCAAAGCTATCCAGTGGCTTATCAAAAGCAAAGTTAATAACTAAGCCAAACAGTTAGTAATCAATCCAATCAGTCTAATGATAACAAAGACCTCCTTCCAGAATCTTACATTAGTTTAGAAACTTTAGTTCAGCTTGAATGTATGTAGTTCAGCTTGAGTTAATTTCTTTCAGTCCTTTATTTAGAACCTCTTAAAGGAAAATAAAGTACTCCTTTTTTGCTAAATGAAAGCTTGAAAGAACACTGCATCATAACACCATACTTGGCCTCTTAAAAATAAAACAGGAAATCCCTTTTACAACAAGAAATTCCAAGCACGGTCTTCAAGTCATACTAAAAGTAATCAAGATTAAATAAGATCTGTCAGATCCATATCAGAACACTGGACATAATTTAAACCTCTATAATGATGGTGTGGATTTGTTCACAGTATGTGTTAGTATTTTATCCTTCCAGCCCTCACATTCATGTCTGAAGGTAAGGGATGATGGTATCTAATTCATGGACCGTGAGGATGGAATAAGCGAGTATATGTAAAGTGTTTAGGACAAGGCGTAGTTCTTAGTAAAGGATCAGTAAATATTAGCTGTCATTGTTTTCTATTATTTTTAAATGAAATTTATAGAACAGTTTATTCTTGGGAAAGTGGGGTAGAAGAGAAGGGGGCTGGATTCAACCAACCTTGGATCCAATCCCACATCTCCTGCTGTGTGACCTTCAGCAAGTTATTTAGTCTTTCTGACCTCTCATTTCTTCATCTCTTAAGAAGGGCTATGAATAATAACTCCTTACGTATTTATTTGTGGACCAATTGAGATAATGCATTTGAAAGTTCCAGTCCTGTCGCTTGGCACATTGTAAGAACTCAGTAAATATTAGCTGAATCCGAAACTTCCATTTGCAAAGAATACATCTGTCAAAAACTAATTCCTACTGTCCTCTGGCAGTTTTACTTTCCTTTTGTTTGTTTTATAGCTTTTATAGTTTATGAATATTTTTGTCTTCTAATAAATGTGAGGTTTTTGTTTGTTTTTGCTGTTCTATTTTACTTTTTGGAAAGATCACTCAAGTGCTTGCTTGGATAAACTGATTTTGAATCCTGTTTTCTTTTTAAGTGGAACAGCGTAGTTGATTTAGAGAGCAGTGCCGGAAAAGGACACTTAGTACCTGTTAAGGAACTCCCGATTCTGCTACTGGTCTAGAGCACGGGCCACTCCCACAGCCTGTGTTGGCCAGAACAAAAATCCGGTGCAGGGAGAATTTCTTCGCAGCGAAGTGTAATGTGGTTACCATTGCTTTCCAGTAGCTCTTCAAGGACTACCTCACCTACAGGGATGCAGAGGGGGCATTGGGGGAGGGCCGAGAGGCTTGTTTAAATGTAGATTCCTGGGCACCACCCAAGAGCTTCTAAGTTAGATTATTTGGAAATGAGGTCTAGGTATTCTTATTTTGATAAGCTTTTCTAGTGGTTCTTATGTTCATTAGCTTTCAGGAATCACTATGATTCATACATAATTTGACTAGTTGGGTCATACTCCAAAACATGTTCCTAGATGCGTTTAAGAAAACAACTACAGCCCTGAGTTTGTTAACCTGTGCAAGGGAAGACTTTGTGTGAACTGACAGCCGCCACTCCCAGTGTCTGCTCTGTCTGTAATTTCATTCCAACGATGATAGCTCTTCTAAGCACCTGAAGGGGGAAAACAAATGAACTCAAAATCAGTTTAGCACAGCAAAGACATCCAAAGCATTCCCTTCACCCATAAACTTCTCAAAAGATAAACAACAAAAATGCCTCTATTTTATTTAGAAGTTTACAAAACTTCCCAAGAGCTTATACTATACCACACAACTATGCAGTATTGGTAATTGGGGAAAACACTCACTGAACACAGGGGTACTGTTACCATGGGGACCAGAGTTATGCTTTGATTATATTTCTTAGAAGAATATGTCACTTCTATAGTCCGCCCGTGAAGTGCTGAGACTCTTCCTGTCGCCTTAAGCTATATCTCATGGACAAGAACCGTAGAGACTTCTTTGCCACTTCTTTCTTTAAATTTGCATCCAAGTTAGTTAGCATATAGTGCAACAATGATTTCAGGAGTAGATTTCCTGATGCCTCTTACCCATTTAACCCATCCCTCCTCCCACAACCCCTCCAATAACCCTGTGTTTGTTCTCCATATTTAAGAGTCTCTTCTGTTTTGTCCCGCTCCCTGTTTTTATATTATTTTTTGCTTCCCTTCCCTTATTTTCATCTGTTTTGTCTCTTAAAGTCCTCATATGAATGAAGTTACATGATATTTGTCTTTCTCTGACTGACTAATTTCGCTTAGCATAATACCTGCGAGTTCCATCCACGTACTTGCAAATGGCAAGATTGCATTCTTTTTGATTGCCAAGTAATACTCCATTGTGTGTGTGTATATGTATGTATGTATGTATGTGTGTGTATATATATATATATACATATATATATATACATATATATATAATACACACCACATTTTCTTTATCCATTCATCCATCGATGGATATTTGGGCTCTTTCCATACTTTTGCTATTGTTGATAGTGCTGCTATAAACATTGGGGTGCATGTGCCCCTTCAAAACAGCACACTTGTATCCCTTGGATAAATACTTACTAGTGCAATTGCTGGGTCGTAGGGTAGTTCTATTTTTAATCTTTTGAGTAACCTTCATACTGTTTTCCGGAGTGGCTGCACCAGTTTGCATTCCCACCAGGAGTGCAACAGAGATCCTCTTCCTTCGCATCTTTGCCAAGGATGTTGTTGCCTGAGTTGTTAATGTTAGCCATTCTGACAGGTATGAGGTGGTATCTCTTGTGGTACTTCCCTGATGATGAGTGATGTGGAGCCTTTTTTCATGTGTCGGTTGGCCATCTGGATGTCTTCTTTGGAGAAGTGTCTGTTCATGTCTTTTGCCCATTTCTTCACTGGATTATTTGTTTTTTGAGTGTTGAGTTTGATAAGTTCTTTATAGATTTTGGATACTAGCCCTTTATCTGATATGTTGTTTGCAAATATCTTCTCCCATTCTGTCGGTTGCCTTTTAGTTTTGCTGAGTGTTTCCTTTGCTGTGCAGAAGCTTTTTATTTTGATGAGGTCCCAGTAGTTCACTTTTGCTTTTGTTTCCCTCGCCTCTGTAGACGTGTTGAGTAAGAAGTTGCTGTGGCCAAGGTCAAAGAGGTTTTTGCCTGCTTTCTCCTCGAGGAGTTTGATGGCTTCCCGTCTTACATTGAGGTCTTTCATCCATTTTGAGTTTATTTTTGTGTATGGTGTAAGAAAGTGATCCAGGTTCATTCTTCTACATGTCACTGTCCAGTTTTCCAGCACCACTTGCTGAAGAGACTGTCTTTATTCCATTGTATATTCTTTCCTGCTTTGTCAAAGATTAGGTGGCCATATGTTTATGGGTCCATTTCTGTGTTCTCTATTCTGTTCCACTGATCTGAATGTCTGTTCTTGTGCCAGTACCATACTGTCCTGATGATTACACTTTGTGGTATAGCTTGAAGTCTGGGATTGTGATGCCTCCTGCTTTGGTTTTCTTTTTCAAGATTATTTGACTATTCAGGGTCTTTTCTGGTTCCATACAAAGTTTAGAATTGTTTGTTCTAGCTCTGTGAAGAATGCTTGTTTTACTTTGATAGGGATTGCATTGAATATGTAGATTACTTTGGGTAGTTTTGACATTTTAACAGTTTTTGTTCTTCCTATCCAGGAGCATGGACTCTTTTTCCATTTTTTTGTGTCTTCTTCAATTTCTTTGATAAGCTTTCTATAGTTTTCTGTGTATAGATTTTTCACCTCTTTGATTAGATATTCCTAGGTATTTTATGGTTTTTGGTGCTATTGTAAATGGGATCTATTCTTTGATTTCTTTTTCTGTTGCTTCATTATTTGTGTATAGGAATGCAACCGATTCTGTGCATTGGTTTTATATCCTGCCACTTTGCTGAATTCATGGATCAGTTCTAGCAGTTTTTTTGGTGGAATCTTTTGGGTTTTCCATATAGAGTATCATGTCATCTGCGAAGAGTGAAAGTTTGACCTCCTCCTGGCTGGTTTGGATGCCTTTTATTCCTTTGCATTGTCTGACTGCTGAGGCGAAGACTTCCAATATTATGTTGAACAACAGTGGCAAGAGTGGACATCCCTGTCGTGTTCCTGACCTTAGGGGGAAAGCTTTCAGTTTTTCCCCATTGAGGATGATATTAGTGTTGGGTCTTTCATACATGGCTCTTATGATCTTGAGGTAGATGCTTCTATCCCTACTTTCTTGAGGGTTTTTATCAAGAAAGGAGGCTGTATTTTTGTCAAATGCTGTCTCTGCATCTGTTGAGAGGATTGTGTGATTCTTTTTTTTTTTTTAATGTTTTTGTTTTTGAAGGAGAGAGACAGAGACAGCATGAGTGGGGGAGGAACAGAGAGAGAGGGAGACACAGAATTTGAAGCAGGCTTCAGGCTTCGAAGCTGTCAGCACAGAGCCTGATGCGGGGCTTGAACTCACGAACTGTGAAATCATGACCTGAGCTGAAGTCAGACATTTAACCAACTGAGCCACTCAGGGGTCCCGAGGATCGTGTGGTTCTTTTCCTTTCTTTTATTGATGTGATGAATCACACTGATTGTTTTGCAGATGTTGAACCGGCCCTGCATCCCAGGTATAAATCCCACTTGGTCGTGGTGAATAATTTTATTAATGTTTTGTTGGATCTGGTTGGCTAATATCTTGTTGAAGATTTTTGCATCCATGTTAATCAGGGAAATTGGTCTATAGTTCTCCTTTTTAGTGGGGTCTATGTCTGCTTTTGGAATCAAGGTAATGCTGGCTTCATAGAAAGAGTTTGGAAGTTTTCCTTACATTTCTACTTTTTGGAACAGCTTCAAGAGAATAGGTGTTAACTCTTCCTTAAATGTTTGGTAGAATTCCCCTGAAAGCCATCTGGCCCTGGACTCTTGTTTTTTGGCAGATTTTTGATTACTAATTTGATTTCTTTACTGGTTATGGTCTGTTCAAATTTTCTATTTCTTCCTGTTTCAGTGTTGGTAGTGTATATGTTTCTAGGAATTTGTCCATTTCTTCCAGATTGCCCATTTTAGTGGCATATAATTGCTCATAATATTTTCTTATTGTTGTTTTTATTTCTGCTGTGTTGGTTGTGGTCTCTCCTCTTTTGTTCTTGATTTTATTTATTTGGGTCCTTTCCTCTTTCTTTTTGATCAAACTGGCTAGTGGTTTTATCAGTTTTGTTAATTATTTCAAAGAACTAGCTTCTGGTTTCAATGATCTGTTCTCCTTTTATTTTGGTTTCTATAGCATTGATATCTGTTCTAATCTTTATTATTTCCTGTCTTTTTCTGGTTTTGGGTTTTATTTGCTGTTCTTTTTCCAGCTCTTTAGGTGTAGGGTTAGGTTGTGTATCTGAGACCTTTCTTCCTTCTTTAGGAGGGCCTGGATTGCTATATACTTCCCTCTTATGACCACCTTTGCTGTGTCCCAGAGGTTTTGGGCTATGGTGTTATCATTTTCATTGGCTTCCGTGTACTTTTTTAATTTCCTCTTCAACTTCTTGGTGAGCCCATTCGTTCTTTGGTAGGATGTTCTTTAGTCTCCAAGTATTTGTTACCTTTCCAATTTTTTTCTGGTGGTTGTTTTCGAGTTACACAGCATCGTGGTCTGAAAATATGCACGGTATGATCTCAGTCTTTTTGTACTTGTTGAGGGCTGATTTGTGTCCCAGTATGTGATCTATTCTGAAGAACATCCCACGTGCACTGGAGAAGAATATGTATTCTGCTGCTTTAGGATGAAATGTTCTAATATACCTGTTAAGTCCATCCGGTCCAGTGTGTCATCCAAAGCCATTGTTTCCTTGTTGATTTTCTGATTAGATGTGATCTGTCCATTGTTGTAAGTGGGGTGTTGAAGTCCCCTACTATTATGGTAAAATTATCAATGAGTTTGTGTTTGTGATCAATTGATTTATATATTTGGTTGCTTCATGTTGGGGGCATAAATGTTTATAATTGTTAGATCTTCTTGGTGGGTAGGCCCATTAATTATGATACAATGCCCTTCTTCATCTCTTATTACCGTCTTTATTTTAAAGTCTAGATTGTATGACATAAGTATGGCCACTCTGGCTTTCTTTTGGCAACCATTAGCATGACAGATGGTTCTCCATCCCCTTACTTTCAATCTGACAGAGTCTTTAGGTCTAAAGTGATCTCTTGTAAACAGCATATAGATGAATCTTGTTTTCTTATGTTACCCTATGTCTTTTGATCGGAGCATTTAGTCCATTGACATTTAGAGTGAGTACTGAAAGATAGGAATTTATTGCCTTGTGTTGCCTGTAGAGTTGGAGTTTCTGGTGGTGTTCTCTGGTCCTTTGTAGTCTTTGTTGCTTTTCTTGTTGTTTTTTATTTGATGTTTTGTGTTGTTTTTAATTTTTTAATTTTAATTTTTTATTTTATTAGTTCTTTTAATCTTCCAAAATGACAAAATGAAGGAATTCACCCCAAAAGAAAGAGCAGGAAGAAATGAAAGCCAGGGGGTGCCTGAGTGGCTCAGTCAGTTAAGTGTCTGACTTCAGCTCAGGTCATGATCTTGCGGTTCACAAGTTCTCGCCTCGCATCGGGCTCTATGCTGACAGCTCACAACCAGGAGCCTGCTTCAGATTCTGTGTGTCCCTCTGTCTCTGTCCCTCCCCAGCTCACACTCTGTCTCTCTTACTCTTAGATGTTTAAAAACATTTTAAAAAATTAAAATAAAGAATTAGAGAACTCAGTGACTCATTAAAAAGGAAAAGCATCTGAATCATAAGAATCACAGAAGATGAAGAGAGAGAAAAAAGGGGTAGAAGGCTAGTGTGACCAAGTCATACTGGAGAACCATCTGTCATGCTAATGGTCGCCAAAAGAAAGCCAGAATGGCCATACTTATGTCATACCATCTAGACTTTAAAATAAAGACGGTAATAAGAGATGAAGAAGGGCATTGTATCATAATTAATGGGCCTACCCACCAAGAAGATCTAACAATTATAAACATTTATGCCCCCAACATGAAGCAACCAAATATATAAATCAATTGATCACAAACACAAACTCATTGATAATTTTACCATAATAGTAGGGGACTTCAACACCCCACTTACAACAATGGACAGATCACATCTAATCAGAAAATCAACAAGGAAACAATGGCTTTGGATGACACACTGGACCGGATGGACTTAACAGGTATATTAGAACATTTCATCCTAAAGCAGCAGAATACATATTCTTCTCCAGTGCACGTGGGATGTTCTTCAGAATAGATCACATACTGGGACACAAATCAGCCCTCAACAAGTACAAAAAGACTGAGATCATACCGTGCATATTTTCAGACCACGATGCTGTGTAACTCGAAAACAACCACCAGAAAAATATTGGAAAGGTAACAAATACTTGGAGACTAAAGAACATCCTACCAAAGAACGAATGGGCTCACCAAGAAGTTGAAGAGGAAATTAAAAAAGTACACGGAAGCCAATGAAAATGATAACACCATAGCCCAAAACCTCTGGGACACAGCAAAGGTGGTCCTAAGAGGAATGTATGTAGCAATCCAGGCCCTCCTCTGCCACTTCTCAATCTGTGTGTAGCAACATTTCTCTCTTTCTTGCTCCCCATGTGCTGGAGCAGCCCTGGAGCCCAGAAGGGTGCAAATGGGTTTGCCAGCTACCAGAAAGAGAGGACTTTGATAATCTTAGAACTCCAAGTCCTCTTAAGTATTTTGATCCTCTACTGTGTTCCTTGCAGGAGTAAAGATGCCCTTAAGTCACTCCTTATTTTACAAATGACCTTGGGGTTTCCCTGGCACACAGGGTATAGAACTGACAATCGGCAAGATTGCTTACTCCTCCCTCTTTTTGCTAGTTCTTCTATGCTCCAGGCTTGTTCCCCAGAGGGTTTTCTAGGTTCAGCCCAGCTCCAAGGCCATGGCATCATCATGTGCCCCTTGCAGTGGCTGTTCAAGAGAACCCAGAGAATCAGCTGATGAATTCATAGAAAATTTGACACTGCAGGCTTAGCTGGTCACATTTTCCTCTTATATGCAATTTTTGTTGACTGAGCTTTTACTGCATAAAAGCACTATTCCTGGTGCACCTGGGTGGCTCAGTCGGTTGAGCATTCAATTTCGACTTCAGCTCAGGTCATGATTTTGCAGTTCGTGAGTTCTAGCCTCACGTCAGGCTCGCTGCTGTCAGCATGGAGCCCTCTTTGGATCCTCTGTCCCCTTCTCTCTGCCTCTCCCCCACTTTTGCACACACTCTCTCTTTCTTTCTCTCTCTCAAAAATAAACATTAAAAGAAAAGCACTATTCCTAAGAGAAGGTGCAAGTTTCATTTCAGTCATAAATGTTGGTTTCTGAACTTGGAATTTAACCACCATTTCCCACTCTAATTCTTCCTTCCCCATAAGACCATCGGTACAAAAGGTTTTTCATTTGTACTAACTTTAATTGGTCCATTTAATTTTTTATTTGTCAATATGAAATAATCCTATGAGTGAACACAGTATGTCAGAATATGTCCTTGAAATAGCGCACTGTAATTATTAACTGCTTTTTTGAGCTTGAGACTTCTGTTTCTATCTGTAGAGTAGACATCTCTACCTGGGTATCCAAAATTCTTTCAGGTAACAGACAAGTTGGTTCATGACCTGGCCCCACAACTTCCCCTTTCTCTAGCCTTCCCAGACTGCTTGCAGACACCTAGATGGGCCGTGCCTTTCAGTTCTGTGACTGAGTATGTGCTGTTTCTGCTGCCTGAGTGCCCACCCCTCCCTTATCTGGCCAGTGAGTCCTTAGCATCATGATTGTTTCCTTCCTTTTGTGCAGATAAATGAGAACTGGTCAACCTCTGTAGTGAGTATGGTGGCTTCATTCTTATTGAGACTTATTATCTCAAGTGTTGCCTCTTTTTCTTTTCTTTTTTTTAAGTTTTATTTTTGAGAGGGAGGGAGAGAGTGGGTACACAGGGGGTAAGGACAGAGAAAGAGAGAGGGACAGAAGATCTAAAGCAGAGAGCCTGATACAGGGCTTGAACTCATGAACTGTGAGATCATGAACTGAGCCAAAGTTGGATGCTTAACTGACTGAGCCACCCAAGTGCCCCGCCTCTTTTTAGTTCTAATTGTAATCTCTTCTTTTGTCCTCTGATCTGTTCTTTATTTTCACCACCTTTTGCTTTCCTTTAAGTTTCTTTTTTTCTCTTCACTTCTCTTTCCCTGTCAAGCTCCAATTATTTTAAAATGTAATTAATTTATTCCTAAGGCATTTGACTTTAATTAAAACCATTAAATCATATTTTAAATAGTCAGGTAGATTCAGTTTTCCCCCCAACAGTTCCCAAATGACAACAAATAGATGTATGACATAATTGCTCTAATAAAATAACACTTTCATTGTTTAATGTATATTTATTGACAACTTTATTGGGGTATAATTGATACATAATAAATTGCACATAATGCACAACTTGATACGTTTTGACATATGTATCTACCTGTGTGACCACCACCACAGTTCAGATAGCAAACACGTCCATCTCCCTCAAAAGTTTCCTGCTGGCCCTTTGTGATCTCCTCTTTTTGCCCTCCACCCCCTGCCCATTCTCAGGCATGGATCTGCTTTTTGCCATGGTAGATTGTTTGCACTTTTTGCAATTTCATATAAATAGTAACACACTGTATATACTCTTCTGTCTGGCTGTTCTTATTCACACAGTAATTTTGAAATCCATCCATTTTGTTGTGTATCTCAGTAATTCATCCCTTCTTGTTCCTGAGTCATATTCCATTTTGTGGATATACCAGAATTTGTTCGTCATTCACCTGTTGGTGGACATTTAGGTTATTTCTGGTTTGGGACTGCTACAAATAAGAGTTCCTGTGAACATTTCATGTACAACTCTTTGTGCATCTGTATGGTGTGTGTATTTCCTTAACTCTTGGATAAATACCTAGGAATGGAATAGCTAGATTGTATGGTAGGTTAAGAAATTGTTAACTATTTTCCAAAGTGGTGGTACCACCTTACATTCCTCCCAGCAATGTCTAAGATTTCCAGCTCCCCTACCTCTTCTCCAGCATTTGGTACGGTCAGTATTTTTATTTTTAGCCATCCTAATAAATGTAATAGTGTTATCTCAACATAGTGTTTTTTTTTAAATATATGTATATCTTGGGAACTTTTGACTACGCACCACATTTATTTAAAGGTTTTTAAAATTATAGAAGCCCATTTGAAAATTTTGCTACAAATTTATTTCACAGATATGTAATTAATGCCAGTTCCACCTGATTATTCATTAGCTTTCTGAGTCTGTTTTCTAGAAAAAGGGGGGAGTGACACCTACTTTGCCAAGCAGTTATGAGCATTAAACTAGATAATACCTGTGTAAGAGCCTGTTATACAGTTACCCTGTTGCTGGCTAATAAATGATTCTTCTGGGCTGGGGATGAAATCAGACATTGTATATATTAATTATCCTTAACAGTATTTGAAATTAGGTAATTATCAGCCCATACCTTATCATGAGGTAGATCGACATAACATACCATGTGGCACAATTGAAATTGAATTCACTCAGATTTTATAGGTGATCTTGGTGCATCTGTTGGGGAGCTTTTCTCATTCCCAGGATCACATCACTTGTGCATATGTGTGCTTGTATATAGAGTTAGTTGGTTTTATGTGGTGTTTCCATTGCACATTTAAAATTTTTGGATTCTGGCCCTCCTCACTGTAATGTTAGTTTCTAAAGCACAGTAGCTAAAACACTGAGTGCATACATATTGACAGTTATGGTCCTGGAAGAGTCCACACACACACACACACACACACATACACACACACACATACATACATATAAATATATAATATGTTTATTTTAGATTGCATATATAAGAGAGTTCCTACAGTATTTGTCTTTCTCTGTCTGATTTATCTCACTTAACAATGTCATTGAGGTTCATCTGTGTTGTCACAGATGGCAAGATTTTAGTCCTTTTTATGGCTGAATATATATTCCAGTGTTAATATATACCAGTTTCTTTAATCATCCATTGGTGGACTCAGGTTGTTTCCATATCTTGGCTATTGTAAATGATGTTGCAGTGAACATGGAGGTGCAGATCCCTTTTCTAGTTTGTGTTTTTGTTTTCTTCAGAAGGATACCCAGAAGTGGGATTGTTGTTGGATCATATGGTAGTTCTATCTTTAAGTTTTTCAGGAACCTCCGTACTATTTTTCATAATGGTTGCAGCGATTTATATTCCCACCAGTAGTGCTGAAGGGTTCTCTTTTTCTCCACATCCTTGCCATCACTTGTTATTTCCAGTATTTTTTATAGTAGCCATCCTAATAGAGGTGAGGTAATATCTCGTTGTGGTTTTGATTTGCATTTCCTTGGTGATGAGTGATGGTGAGCATCTCTTTGATGTGTGTGTTGGTCATCTGTGTGTCTTCTTTGTTGAAGTGTGTTTTAATCTTTGCCCACTTTTTTTTTTTTTACTGTTTTGTTGTTTGTTTCATTGTTGAATTTTAAAAATTCTTTGTGTATTCTGGATGCAAGTCCATCGTGCTCTGCAAATATTTTCTCCTAGTCTGCGGTTTATCCTTTCATTCTCTCAGCAGTGCCTTTTGCAGAGCAGAAGTTCTTAATTTTAATGGCATCCAGTTTATTGATTCATTATTTTTTTATTTTCTGGATCAGGCTTTTGGTGTCATGCCTAAGCAACTTTTGCCTAACTTAACATGACAGAGATTTTCTTTTATGTTTCCTTCTAGAAATTTTATAGTTTTGTGTTTAACACTTAGGTTTATGATGTATTTTTATTTAATTTTTGTGCATGTTGTAAAGTGAGGAACTAACTTCTTTGTAGATAATACTAGTTCCAGTACCGTTTCTTGAAAAGATGGTCTTTGTTTCTACTAAAATGACTTTGTGCCTTTCTCAGGCTGCAGTTGTGCATATTTGTATGGGGCTCTTTCTAGACTCTGTTCTGTTCCACTGATCTGTGTGTCTGTCCCTTCACCAATACCACACTGTTTTTGGTCACTGTAGCTTTATATAATATAACATAGGAGATTCTCCATCTTAACAGGAAGAGCATTAAAAACTAAATATGTAATCTTCAAAGATGCCGATATTCAGTGGAGGGACCTGAGAGAGAGAGACACACACAGACAGAAAAAGAAAAGTTCGGGAAAGAGAATGAGGTGGAAGGTGGCCATGTGAAGTGTTCTGTTCTTAGGAATACTCACAACATGAGGTAGCCTATTGCAGTGTGCATAAAGCACATTTCACTAAGTTTTTCTGACAAAATCTATATTTGATATTTCTCTCTCTAGAAAGGCATTTGCATTCACTTAGAGGGGAACTACCGCTATGGCCTCTGGAGTATCTCCTAGTTTCTTTTCTGGAGTAGTATCTTTGACAGATAGATAATAGAAGACCTGAGAGAGAAGGATTTGTCTAGAATATGAAAGCCAACTTATAATTCCCCATATTAATGGTGGTGGGTAGAGAATTTTTACAGGCAAATCAAGTGATCACATAATTCCCCAAATCATTTTCAGCTTGCTTTCATCAGTTTTTACTTCTTTATCCATCTATTCTCTTTTAACTTTGTAGGCTCCTTGGGAAATTATATAGATTGTTCCAGAGGGAACATGTCACTTAAATATGAATTTGAACATGGCCCCTGGTATGATTACCCTAGGGAGAAGTGACTTACTGATGCATCACAGAATGTCTGCAACAGTAACAAGAAGCTTATTTGAGGTGGCTGCTTGCCATTTTACTTCAGCAAAAGGCCTTTGAAAAACAAACAGAGTTACTCAGATGGAAGATAGGATTAATTTCTCCTTATGCAGCTAAATACATAAGCAATGCATGTAAATATTTAATAAGTGAATATAAAAGGGCTCTTATAAACACAGAGTCAATAAACAACCTCAATAAAGTACAGGAAAGCAGTTTGCACTTTGCTTGGTGTGGTGTTTTCTTTGTTCAGTTAGATTAACAAACCATGATTTCATCATTAGTCAACAAGATAGTAGAGAGACCATCAAAGCAAACTACAGGAGAGTCCAGATTGATTCGTGCCAAACAAATGTTTGTGGCTAACAGCTGTATTATCACTGATTCTAATTTACGCAGCCGGGGTTCTCCTTCACTTCCTAAGTGAGATGAGTGTCATAATGCATGGTGTAGACACCCTCGCTGCGGCTTGAGTAATGAATTGGGTCAGCTCTTTCCACTTGTAGCCTCGCCCCTCTTTGTAGGTGGGGGAGTTGCCCTGCTATCGTTTTGTCTGTTTTTAAAAAAAAGCTCATGAGCTTCTTTCTAAGATTGTAGGGGTCCACTAGTAAACCATCCAGCATTTGAATCAAAAATACCAGTTGAATGTGTCAAAAAGCACCTGGATGTACAGGCTTTAAAGTATTTTCTTTTCCTCTCCTTAATTCTTAAATCAAAACTTGAGTACTGAAGAATAAGAAAAAGTATGCTGTGGCCTCTGCCTGCTCGCCGAGATTATTTATTCTGCAAGGGGTTTCTCTCCTTGGAGCTCTGGGTGATAATGAGCAGGTCCTATCATGCCCATCCCTTCATTCAGTTCACCTGGTTAGTGGGAAATGTAGTACCATTGACTTGAGTACTCCACGATTCTTCCTATCAAAGCAAACCAAAACAACCAGAATCTTGACTTTTTTAGTTATCTGAAATACAAAGGGAGAGTCCTATGTAGTTAACAGAAGGATGGCTAAGTATCCCAGACAGTTGATCTGGAATATCTGTTAGCTGTGGATAGAGTGTTTAGCTGTCAGAATTCTACTCTGAGCAAAGGGGGCCTAATCCCCAGGAGAGCATCGGAGAAGAGAAGAACCACAGAGAGAAGCCTTAGTGGAGCAGAAAGAACCCTAGGCTTGGTACGGGCACTCTATGAGTCCAGTCCTGGCTCCGCCTCTCAGTGGATGCCTGTCAGCAAGTCATTTCTTGACCTCTCTGAGTCACATTTTTTTTTCCCCGTCTATAAAATGGGGGGGGGGTAATTTTGCCTCACAGAAATGGATGAAGATTAAGTAAAGTAATGTTTGTGAGAACAAGCAGTACAGAGTATGTGTTCAATAAACAGTAATGTTGAACAATTGCAAAATAGAACCAATGATGCAAGGTTAGAGACAAGTATGGGAGCAGTGCCCTTAAAGGTTCTTTCATCTCATAGTTCTTAACCCTAGCAGCAAATTAGAACGTTCTTGGGGACTTTTACAAATAATCCAGAGTAAAATAATCAGAATCTCTTGAGGTAGAGCCCAGACATAGAAAAAGTGTTTAAGTGCTCCAGGAGCGGTACAGCCAATGTTAGATGAAGTCATTCCCTTCATTAAAAATGAGGAAATTTAAGCCAAAGATAAGTGAAAGGGAAGCCCAAGATTATTCTGCTAGTTATGGCAAAGTACGACTACCTTGGACACAAGCATCCTGTATTCTCTCACTTGTTTCTCTAACATGGTCTCTGATTCCAAAAGACCTCCTAGAGCAGGTGTCATATTCTGGTGCAGTGACCAAAAAAATGAGGAAAATCTTCCATATGTATGTCCGGTAGGTAGGTAGGAAGGTAGAGTCTCTCTGTTCACGAATTCAGGCTAGAAGACAACTATTAAGAACAGTGTGAGAGTTTTGTTGGATCAGAGACCAGACCTGTGGGGAGGGTGGGTCTGGAAAGCTAGCTTCACAGAGGAAGTGGCAGAAATAGGTCAGGAAAAATGATTTTATCAGGTAAGCAAGGGGAGGAAAGGCATTTTAAGCAGATGAAACCGCCTGGACAAACACATAGAGGCATGTTCCAGGAAGGGCATATGGTTTCATGTGACTGGAGGGACAGGTGCGATGGGACTGGTTGTTAGTGGCCATGTTGGTTTTCATAATTGGAATTTGACAGTTTTGAAATTGCTGTTATCACTGAAATTAAAGGAACTGCTTAACTGTTTTGGTCTTTTTACTTTCAGGTAGAAATCTGAACAGACTGATTTGGCCTATTCTTTCTAGGTATTTCAGAAAGGCAAGAAATATCCAATGACATATATTTTTGTCATTCCTGTCTCCATCATAGTTAGCCAGTAAACACAACAGTGAAAAATAAGGGGAGGAGGGAAAAAGCCATAGAGTCAATCTGTTAGAGGTTTAAGAAATGAAGATATATTCCAAAAAGCAGGCATCTTCAACCAGCTTACTGAACTCTGTACTAGAGATTTTTGTTTTGTTTTTTTTTTTTAAGGAGGCATGTCTCTGAGAAAGAATCCACCCTTATTAATAGATGTAATTCACTAATTAATAAAAAGTTTACTCAGCTTCAGGAACACTGTTCAGGGAGCAGCAGCATTAAATAAAGAGGGCATGGAAAGGCCTTTTGTGTTCTTTTTTGTCCTGTATGAGGAATCCTTTCCCTTGCAAAGCACCAAATTGCATTTCCCTACCCTGCCACATTGCCGTGAACGTGTTCTGGTACATTGTGGCTCTTCCAGGGATACTCCTCATATCAATCTTGAAGCCTTTCCAAACATGGATGGGAGTCAGAGTCGATCTGTGCCAACATTCCTGCTGAGAATGAGCCCAGTTCCAATATGTGTGGGGGAGCCCCCACTTCCCGCTCTTGCCTGTTTGGGGTACACAGATACAGCTGACTACAGGGAATGCAAAGTTAAGAAACCACGTGGCTGGAACACTATCACTTACTCTTTCATAATGACCTCTGTCCAGGAAACTTAAAAAAAAGAAATCAGGTTTTTCTATCATTCTGTGCAGCTGCATGCTTTGATGAAAAGCTACTTCTGCTCCATAAGCAAGAAAAATGCAGAAGAACGGTGGACAGATTCTAAATACAGACAGGGGCTCCGGGAGCCCTATGTGTCTTTTAAAACCCTTCCAGCCAACTCGAGTACTAAGAATAGAGTAGCTCCTTGGCTTGTGCCTTCATTCTGCACATGAAGAAACTGAGGTTTCAGGAGCCAAAGTGTCACTCCCAAATTGAAGGAGGAGTTGGGCACCACGCCAGTGTGTAGTACCTGGGTCTCTTGACACCTGTGGGTAATCCATAAACCTAAATATGGTTGCAGTTAGCCAGCTTGTCAGTGATGGGGCGGGAGATGTTGCCTATTTGATCAGAATAGGACTTGGTTTTATAAATCTATCCCTACTGACTTGACTTTTAACCACTCACAAGACCTGTGTGTCTTGCGGACCCATTTACCTCTCTGTGCACTTCTGCCTTCTGATCCTGCATACAGGGGTTCACCGTGACCGGGGTCACACATACTCCCAAGGAGTACTACTCACTGCCTCTCCCAGGCCCTTGTGTGGTGTCTGTATTTTGTTCTTTCTGACATTGTCTAACTCTGTAGATTCTAATTTTGGGAACCCTTGTATGGGCTTTGTACAGGTAGTATTTTTGGTCGGTTTGCACGGGACCTGTCAAATTTTATAAGCAGACATGGAGTCAATTCTCACTTGAACACTTGAGTTTTAAATATTACTTTTCCCTATTAAGAAAATCTTGCTAAAAAAAAATCCCTTGCTTTGGACTTGCATCTGTTTTCCTTTCCATCACTTCTTTCCCCTTCTTGGTAATGATAATGAGGAGTGCCTCCCATTTGTGGTCATTTAACCTGTGTCCACTCACGGAGAGAATTCATGAGTAATAATGTGTTCTCCAAAGCCCTAATCTGTGGATAAAGACCGGAGGGAGAGCTCTGACTCTGGCTTATAACAAAGTACCTCAGAGCCATAATTCTGTCCACTCTTATCTAATATTAAATCTGACCCAGATTTTTGTCCCAGTGGACTGTAAAGCTACACTTAGTGAGCACCTGCTAGGTTTGTGTGGGAGTCCTCTTAGCTGTGAGGTCCTTCCTGGTACAGAATTGCACCCGGCACGAAGTTGGAGAACCAGGAATATGTGTGTTGAATGAAGGGGATCAGTGAAAACTGCATTTCCTCAGTGTCTTGTCCTGAGGCCCCTCCAGATGGGAATGGTTCTCCCGTGGCCTAACACATTCAGTTGTTTCTTGACTCTGAGCTGCAACTTGACCTTCTTCCAAAGATGAAGAGGAAAGGCATTATTCATCTGAGATTTGCCTCACAATGTTTAGCACAAATTTGGTTTCTAAGGAAAGGCTGGCAAAGCATTGACACAGGAAAAATTATTCTTAGGTATTCTCTGATGACCATAGACTGAGCAAGGTTTTTGTATAGTTACCGTAGCCATGAAAATAATCACTGGACAACATTCCTAGTGGCAAAAAATACCAGCGCCTAGAACTTTTTGATTAATGTCAGGAGTAGGGCTAACAGAAATGCAATGCCAGCTGGGCCCGCACTCCCTTTACCAACCCCAAACATTTATTCAGCATCTTACTGTGTGTGAAACCCATGATTTCCCCTTGCTTTTGCTTGTTTTTTAATGTCATTCTGAAGGCAAAAATGTAAGTTTTGCAACTGATGGTTTGTGATCATCATTTGTATCTATAAAAGGTGATATTCCTACTCACCTGGATACAATTAGGAGTTCAGGGACAAGGTTTTGGTGGTGAGTGGCACACATTAGGTGCTCAGGAAATACAGAAAGGAAGGCGGAAAGTTGAGAGGGAGGCGCATAGAGGGAGTGATTCGCGCTCGTGCCCTGGCATCAGTCTACCTGGGGTCTGACAGGCTCTGCCAGCCCACCTGCTGGGTAACATGGTACCATCCATTGACTTCCAGCTCGTAAGTTTGGTCATCTTTAAAATGAGATAGTATCTACTATGTAGGGTTTTTGAGCGACTTAAATGAGCTAATTACATGTAAATGTCTGACATAGATCAGCTCAGTAAACGTTCATTTTCTAATATAATTAATAATAAGTTCGGGAATTCCAGTGATTGCCTTCTTTGAGAAAGCACTCGTCTGTTTATCTTCCTGGACTTAAAGATGAGTCATCATCAATATGGATTCCTCAGGGCAGAGAGAGCCAAGAACCCTAGAATTCCTCAGGAGAATCATCAGTCACAGAGGACAGCCATCAGGGACTCCCCATGGTGCTCTTGTCCCAGCTGTCCTCCTCTGAAGGCTTCCCCTCTCAAGGTAGGGATCTCAGGCTTCAGTCACAGTTTTCACCTGACCGCTGTCCTCTTGCCAGAACAGAGGGCCAGATTCTCCTTTCCATTGTGTACATACATTTTCTTCCTGAAGAAGAGGAAGCATGTTTTCCTGAGAACAGGGCCTTTATTAGCCTGTCTTCTAGGGAGTTTGCCTTGAGGTAGAAGACAGACAAACTGGCACGGCAGGAGAGGCACCATCTGGCTGGTGGGCTGATGCCTGCCCGTTAATCTTAGGGCCGGATGTCAGTATTTCTTAACCTCTTGGAAACTAGCATTATCCTGTAAATTAAGAAACACCAATTCTAGCTCTTCCAGAGACATCACTATTTTTCCCCCATGGTTAGGTTTCCTCGGAGTGAAAGTACATTTTCTAAATTTTTTGCCATAAGGTAGAGTAATAATAAAAACATAAAAGCATTTAATCCAGTGAATGAGTAATACTGGCAACTGAAGGAAGTCCGAGAGTTTCCCCAGTATTTTCCTGAAGCAACTGATAAGCGTTAGCAGTTTGGGGGAAGTGGGGGCAGGGAGGGGGGAGCCCTGCTTTGGAAAGTCTTAGCAGTAGCTCCTCTTACGATCACCTCCATTGCTCTGCACTGAACATGGAAAGAGAGTGGCCTGGCTTCTCCCGCCTTCACGTAGCTACCATGAGTGGGCACACTGTGTACGAGGAGGGTTTTAAGGACGAAATATCTTCACTTAATCCTCAGGACAACTGAATTCTGAGGTAGATACTATGTTTAGCCCCAGGTACAGAGGAGGAAACCAAGGCTCCAAGAAGTAAAATAAATTTTCCAAGGTCAAACAGTTGGTAAGCAATAAAATCAGTAGAAAACTTCCAGGTTCCAGAACATTTTCTCCTAACCATGACTACCCTGCCTGAGGAATTGTTAGTCCTACTTGAAGATCTCAACAAGAGGCTGGAGGGACTCAAATTTAGCATTTCTTTTCTCCAGGCTTTTAAAATATTTTGTTTTCAGTAGAAGTCAGTAGCATTTTTGATCCCAACGAGAGCAAACTGCCCATATGGGCAATTCGGGGACTTGGTATTTCCCATATGTGACCTCTACCCTGATAGTAGAGTAGCACCCTGTTATGAGTCAGGTTCTCCGGAAGCAGCTGCTGAGATGGAGTTTGCCAGGCAGGTTATGTATTAGGGATCGCTGCTGAAGGGGAGTGGCCACAGGGGAAGCTGAACTGCAGTGCAGGCCTGACAACGTCCGCCAACCACATGCAGCATGGCGGAGCATCCATGGTCCTGCAGAGCTGTCCTGTGGTGAGCTGAGAGCAAGGGCCTCTACACCCCTGCTGCCATCGGTGGATAGGCCACCCACGGGAGGGTATTCCCTTGGGCAAGGAAACACTGTTCAGCTGAGGCAGACTCTGAAAAGTGGACAGCATTTCTATCACTGAGGCAGTGTGTTCTTCTGTTTCCATCTTGACACTTTCAGTTTCATTGGAAGTGTGAGTTTACACCATGGTAAATGCTATCTCTAACTCAGCCTATTGTTTGCTTGGCTTCTAGGTAAATAGGCATTGCACAGTATAGACAGTTCTTCAGCCATCGGGAATCCTTCTACTCTAGACCTAGGCAGAGGCAAAGGTGTAACATCTATATTTTCTTTGAGCCCTGTGATTAAAGTCATATGTGGCATTTTTTTTAAATACATGAAGATTTTGTTTTACATTCATCATGTATCATGTCTTTCATGTGAAGCCAGTTGGCTTTTTCGGAGACCAGTGATTAAGATTCCAGATTAAACCCTCTTTCCATGCTCCTTCCATCATGAAACTAAAGCAGTCTTCCAACTCACTTCATCACAGACATTAAACTGCATCCCAGCTGACTTGTATCTCGTCCACCCAACCCGACCACAGGAGTTATTCCTGCCGCCTCCACTGGGTTAGTTTGCCTTGCAGGATCAATTACTGTTGCCCAGAATTGGCTTGGCCACTGACTGTCTCAGCTGCAAGGTGTGCAAAACCTTCCTCCATTTCCTTTCCTTTCAGGTTGGAAAGCTTATCCAAGAAGCAGCTGGAAGAAGTAACTTGAAGAGAGTAACTCTGGAACTTGGAGGGAAAAGCCCCAATATTATTTTTGCCGATGCTGATTGTAAGTCACCCACAGATCTCATACATGTGCAAGCACACTGCCTTCCGGTGCCCTCTTTGTATCTCCACTTTGACAGGACACTAAGAAGATCTGGGAGACTAAGGGGCACTTAAGTAGAATAATGTGGACCTTTCCTTCTAAGGAGCAGATAGACTAATGTTGGGAAAGAATGCTTGTCAGTTGACAGCTGAACAGAGTTTGTTTTCTGGACACTAATGAGCTTCTTTGACTCTGTGATGCTGTAGAGCAGGGTAGAAGAGATGAAGGCTTGCTCAGGGCTGTGCAGTGCAAAGGGGAGTGGCCTAAACCTCCGAACGGCTGAAATACCCTCTCTCTGCCGAGATGCAAGAAATCTGAAACTTCTCAACTGTGCCTGGTGGCCTTGTAGATCATTAAAAAAATACTAGTTCACTAGGCCTGCCAACATTTCCCCAAACCCCCAACCCCTTCTCTGTTTAGTGCCCCCATCCTCTGCTGCTTCCATGACTTTCAGCCAGAATGACAACCTACTTTGGTAAGTCCCGTATGAATGGACCTCAATCAGGTGATTACGCCTTGGAGGTAGGACTCTGTGGCAGCATGGAGCAGCAAACCTAGGAAACCCCATGTCTCCAGGCAGGATGCCATGCAGTCCATCCTGCCTAGGTGTGGCCTTTCTGTTTAGAAAAGCTTTTCAGGGAATGCAATTCCGAAGTCTCTTTCATTCTTTCTTTTTCTTCTTCCCATCCTGCCAGGCGCAGCTGCTTTCCCTTTCATCACTGGAGAGATCAGAAAGCAGAAAGCAGTTTGTCTGACTCTCAGCCCCAGCTTGGAGTCCGCAGAGAGTTCAGCATCGGCTTCATGCTGGCTGTCCGAGGGATCAGAACTCTCACACCTAAATTTCTCTTGGGGAGTAGGCCCTCCACTCACACCACTGGTTGACTGATGGGAGTCAGTCATTTAGCAACTAACACACCATACTTACTAGTCCTATCTTGAAGGATACGCTACGATATGAAAAAGTTTTATGCCATTACACCATCCCATGTAAATATAGAGGAAACTTGGTGATTTTCAAGAAGATCAGTTTCTGTTCTAGCTTATTAATTCGACAAAATACAAATTGAGCATACAGCTACAAGGTTCTGTAGGGTAAGGTTGCACATTGGCAGTCCATAGACAAGATGCAGGCATACATATGTTTACCTGTCTAAATGTCACACAGCACTTGAAAGAAGAAAAACTGCACATTAAAAATACTGACTTCTGTTTTTTCTTAAAATTGGCCATCTGGCAGCCAGTGGCTTATATTCACGCAGAGCAACAGCCAAATGTAGTATCTTTCCTTCTGAGCCTCCATCAGATTGTTTCAGTAGCTGGCAGATTCCTACCATTACATTATCTGCCTAGCCCCTTGGCATCCTGGAGTTTGAGACCCCTGTTCTAGATGACGTGGTCCAGTCCTTCTTTTTACAGAAGAAGAAAGAGGCTCAAAGAAGTGAAGTTGTCCACGTTCACATAGCAAGTAACATCAGGGTCTAGTTAGAACTTCCACCTAAGCTGCGTTCTCAATCCAGTGCTCTCCCCGGTGCTGCCTACTCACCATACGCTCTGCGGTGAGCGTGGCATTTATACCTAGGGCTCTGGGGAGAGGGATGGGAAGTGACTCTGTAGACACACCCCTCCGCAGGAGAACTAGTGCTGAGGACGTGGCTGTTTTCCTCTTGCAGTGGACTATGCTGTGGAGCAGGCTCACCAGGGGGTGTTCTTCAACCAAGGCCAGTGCTGCACCGCGGGGTCTCGCATCTTTGTGGAGGAGTCCATCTATGAGGAGTTTGTGAGAAGAAGTGTGGAGCGGGCCAAGAGGCGCATAGTGGGGAGTCCCTTTGATCCCACCACTGAGCAGGGACCCCAGGTAGAGAAATAATAAACATCCGCTTTCTTAATCCTTGGCGAACACTGGACACTCTAGTGGGACCCCAGAAACAACTTCTTTTTTCTGCTTCCTCCTTACTCTTCCACCTTGTCTTCATGGCTAGAAATGTAGCTCGTGAGGCATTCTTATTTCTCATACTTCTCTCTTCCTTTCTAAATTTTATCTCTGAAACACTAAGGGATTAGGGTTGCCTTAAGGATACTTTGAACTTTGGGGGTAAATTGGAGTGTCTCAGCTCTAAAAAAGACCTGTGCATGACAAGATGGATGTTGACCTTGAGAACTGAGACCCAGTGGTAATCACTGGCCTTCAAGACCCCTCTACAAATGCCTTTGTCAGGGAGAGTGGACATCTCTTTTTCCCCGAAGCCACTTATCCTTCTTCAGTGGCTGAGGAATCTCTCCACCAACCTGACCTACTTTGGGGAGGTCCCATGTGGCTTGTAAATGTGTAGGAAATGAGGGCTATCTCCTTCCCACTCTGCTCTATGTTTCTCTCTTACCCTGAATGCTTCATGTGGTGGGATGGGGTGGGGAGGGCCACAAAAGTCCCTGCAGTCCACACTATTTGGCTCTGCAGGTTCTCCACAATCATGAAGGCATATTTCCAGATAGAATTCGGGTTTTAAACTGTAGATAGAGCCCGAGAATTTGTAAAGGCTATTTGGACCAGATTGCATCTAGATCTCTAGCGTGTGGGTCTTCCCGATAAGCAACAACATCACCTAGGTTGGGGGACCATTTGAAAGATGACTGATGAGCAGTTAAACCCAAGTGAATTTAGGTTTTTAACCATAGTAATTGAGTGATACTTATGACTTCTGGGGAGCAAGGTTGACTTTATTTTATGGAATAGAAAGTTAGTCCTCATTCTTTGGACTTGATCTTTTCCTCTACGGGTGTAATAGGAGGTCCAATTAAAAATATTTCCCAATAGGATTTGATGTGTGGCGCCATATAGCTCACCTATTGTTTTCATCTTTTTAGTATCAGTACAACTTGCTGAACTGTTCATTTGGATGTAGAGGTCAGTTTTCCCCCATTTGTAAACAATGACTAATCAATTAGCCAAGTTCTCTATCATCTGAAAACATGACCTATGTCTGATAGTTCTGATTTGGCACTCTCACACTGTCATCAGTGCAGTAATTTACTGAAGTTCCCAACATGCTGGGTGGAACCATAAAAAACCACATGTTTTGTTGGTGAAGAATGGGTAAGTGACAGCAGTTCCATGTGATATGACTAGATATCATGGAGCTTTGAAACAAAATCGCAGATGAGAGATTCTTGAGAACCCACTTACTTTACATGGAGTCATTAGGAAATTTCTTTTGTAGATTGACAAGAAACAGTACAACAAGATCCTGGAACTCATCCAGAGTGGTGTGGCAGAGGGTGCCAAGCTGGAATGTGGAGGCAAAGGACTGGGCCGAAAGGGATTCTTCATAGAGCCCACGGTGTTTTCCAATGTCACCGATGATATGCGGATTGCCAAGGAGGAGGTATCCAATGTGGGGTTCTAACAAAAGCCACATCTTTCTGGAATGGTTTCCAGAGCACTTCTAGTACATGATATTCTAGCTTTAGCTCTTTATATTTTATATATATTCTGTAACAGCTATAAACGTCACTATGAAAAATCTCACTTTCAAGAAAATGTTAAATCAAAAGGCAAGCAAGCTAGATGGAGGCCAGGTGACCTGCTAAATGACTGCAGTTATTATTAGCCCAGAGGACAGTCACCATAGCCAATCATTGGCCTTAGTAATACACTTGCAACAGGTCTGTTCCTTCAGATGTAGGTTACTAAGCTGTTCCCCAGGAAGGAGAAGGCACCCAAGCATCCTCACGTTCGTGTGAGAGAGGAACCAGGAGCACATCAGCCAACAGTCCAGACCAGCAGTTCTGAGATCTGGAGCAGTGTCTGAAGAATCATGGAGAACGCAGCTTTAACAGTAGAATCGAGTGATGCCAGGGAGGGTGGAGGAGTCAGGGTCCTGAACAAACTCTAAGGTTAGACACGTGTACAATCCTATTCTGCCAAAGGTTATTTTACAGTTCTGTGCTGCTAAGCTGAAATGAAGTTTAAATAATGAAAGCAGAGCAAACTTGTTTTGCAATGTGGAAAGCAGTTGTAAAGGTGCTGGCAAAGCAGCCCTGTGTTGGGTCAAATGATTTTGTTGCAGATCTTTGGCCCCGTTCAGGAGATTCTGAGGTTTAAGACAATGGATGAAGTGATCGAAAGAGCCAATAACTCAGACTTTGGACTTGTGGCAGCTGTCTTCACTAATGACATCAACAAGGCCCTCACGGTGTCTTCTGCAATGCAGGCGGGGACTGTTTGGTAAGATCAGAGTCAGCGTCATTGTTCTAGCCATAACGCATGCCAGTGGCTGTGTGGGGACCTCATAATCTCCAGAACCTGAGTGAAGTAAGCACATTCTCTGGGGGGATGGGAATACCAAAGGCAAGGAAACCCCCCCGAGAATGGATATACACCCATTCCTGGCCAGATCGGGAAATCAAAGCAAATTTTAGATTAAAGATGTTCCGTATGTAAAAAAAAAAAAAAAAAGGAATTAAAAAAAATAAAACTTCTAAAGGAAATACTATGCCAGTGGTACCATTTCTGTGCAAGTGGAATTCAGCACTAACGGTACTATGTTTTCTTCCCTTAGGATCAATTGTTACAATGCCTTAAATGCCCAGAGCCCCTTTGGGGGATTCAAGATGTCTGGAAATGGGAGAGAAATGTAAGTGTCCAAAGTTGCTGGTGCCTGCAGAGAAATAGGGATTGCAGATCCCAGCATAGAGGAGTAGTCACACAATTGTTGATTTCTCTTACCCTCATCCATTCATTTTGTTGAGCACATACTTCTATAGGCTAAGCATTGTACTACATGCTACAAAGATGACTAGAACACAGCTCCCTTAAGTGGGAATGGAGAAAAATTAATGCACCATCTATTTCATATAATAAGGGCTATTTTATTAATAGAAGCGTGTCACACATCTTGCAAGTACTGAGGAAAGAATCCATTAATTTTTTCACAGAACAAAAAACATTTCAGTTTTGGAGGGTGGGGGGCAGTCCTCCCATGCAGAGGGAGTAGCAGGAACACAGGCATGAAGACACAGCAAATTCAGAGCGTCCCAGAGTTTGGTGTGTTTGAAACAAAGGTCACCAACTGGCAGCCCAAGGGCAAATCTGGCCTGCAGAAATGTTTTGTTTTGCCTCACAACATTTTAAAATCTTCAACTGGCATTCAAAAATGAAGAGGCTCTCCATAAAATCTAGATTTCTTGCTTATTTTCATTCCCCCATAGCAAAATCACTACAGCTGTGAGCTCTGGAATCTGTTTCTTTCCCCACCACTCCTGTGGCTTCTGGGGGCTGAATATTGGTGGTCAGTCATTTTACACATACCCAGTCCACTGGCTCATGTCACCTGCTTGGCCTCTGTAGATTCTCTGAGTCTGGGACCACAGGTTTGGACATAAGATGACAACAAGGGGCTTGCTGAAGACACAAGTGGGAAGGGTGGCTGGAACCCAGTCACAGAGGGCTTAAGTGTTCTATGGGAGCTGAGGAGATATCAAAGGACTTCAGGCCAAAATTTCTGGCATATAGAGGATGTTCTGGCAAAGATTAGAGGAGGAAGACCGGTTACAAGTATTTTACAATAACTGTGGTAGATATCATTAATTAAATGCCTGCTCTGTATTTGGTTTTATGTTAGCTTCTTTCCTAACATTGTCTCATTCGACTTTCACGATGATGAAATGGAAGTGATACACTTAACCCCTCACATCCACATGGTTTGGACGGGGAACTGAGGCTTACAGTAGTTAAGCAGCTTGTCCAGGTCACCCAGCCAGTAAGTGGCAGATGTGAGGTTTGAACGTAGGTTTCAAGTGGCTCCCATGATATCCAGCCAAGGAAGCAGGCAGGCCAGGTACAGACAGTCTTCAGGGATCAGATCAGAGTGGGGAAGAGTTCTCCTGAAAAGCAAAGGACCTGAAAAATGGGACTGTAACAAAGAAAACCTACCTACCTACCTACCTACCTACCTACTCAAGGGGATTTTGTTTGCAGCCTTCATATATAAATGGATTTTCTTAAGATTTATTTATTTTTGAGAGAGTGAGCAGGGGAGGGACAGAGTGGGAAGGGGACAGAGGATCCCCAAAGCAGGCTCTGTGTTGACAGCAGTGAGCCTGATGTGGAGCTCGAACTCACGAGCTCTGAGATGGTGACCTGATCTGAAGTCAGACACTCAACCGACTAAACCACCCAGGTGCCCTTATAAATGGATTTTTTGAGCAGCATTCCAAGGGTAAATGATAGCCAGGGTTGTTCTAAGCTGATGCACCCCCTCCCCCCATCCAAAAAAAATTTTTCCCTCCTTTTGAAAGCAGCTGGTTCCATGTTTTTAAAATCCTGTGATTCACAAGAGGAGACATCTTCCATGTCCGTTCCCCTCTGCCACTCTTAAATGCATCCTTTTGTGAGTAAATGCTTAGTCCATAATCAGTCTACTAAAAGTATTGAGCCATATACCATGTGCAAAGCGTTGTGCTTGACCTGTGGGGGAAGATGTGGCTCATTAAGGCACTAGAAATTTTGCTGGATAAATTTAATCTACAACATTGAAAGAATCCAAAGAATTCCAGAAAAGACTGTAAAGTTATAGTGGAGTTTAGGGATGGGGGGAGATCCTTGTGAACTGTAGAAGTCTGGAAAACCTTTAGATACGATCAAATATGAAGACTTGAATTGACCTATAAAGGAGAGGAACATTTGACTAGACAGAGAGAGGGAAGTATGTTTGCAGGGTTAAGGGGCAAAGCAAGGTACAGTGGGGAAAGAGTGAGTAGAGGCATTGGGGGAGAAAGAAGTGTGGTTTTTGCGACCAAGTACAGTGAACCCGTAAGACCAGTGCAGAGGATTTACATGCTTCACATACTTTAGCTGGTCATTTCTAGCCCTTGGCCATTCCACTGTAAGTCAGGCATAGCTTTGAGACGAAGAGTAGAGTTTCTGGTACCACATTGCTTCAGAGATGGATGCTGGCTCTACCACTTAACACCTGTGCAACCTTGGACAAATCACTTAATCTCGCTAAACCTCTGTTTCCTCATCTATAAAATGGGAGTAATCACCGCACCTACCCCAAAAGGTTTCTGTGAGGATTAAATGGTAGGACTGAGTATCCCAGACATCCAGACCTTCTGAAATGTTAGCTGCTGTCATTACTGTTGGTCAAGTAGATGACTGCTATGGAGGCGATCCTTCTTTTTCTTAATACATGTCTTAGCTCGGAAGTGTGGCAGAACTTTTCCTGAGTTCCAGCTAGTATCATCAGCTTACGCTCTATCTCTGGAAACGCCAGGGAGAGGTGGCTCCTGCCTGAACCTTGCTTCTGGCCTTCAGTACTTCCCACTTGCTTTACAGCCAGAACCAGAATTGTTTGCTCAGTTATTAGTATTTTTTCAGCTTTTATAAAGTCTTCATGTGCTCCAGGTATCTCTTCTTAACTTGCTTATGGCCTTAACGTTCTGCTTCCACTTCTCAAGATGTATTCAGCCTGTCCTTTCATGTACTGCTTCTGTGTTTGTGCTTTCCACGCCTCCGAAATGTTGGGGCAGTCACTGGCTCTGGGAATGCTGCTCACGCTGTTTTGCTACAGATCATTGAGAGAGTGAATCATGAGCATAAAGTATAATAAATAATCACTGGTTGATGGAGCCTGTCCCACGCTAGCCCTTGCCCTCAGCATGGGCAGGATGAAGGCTTGTGACATTGTCCAGGTCTAGTCTGTCCCCATTAGAAACCTTCCCCTCCCCTGGAAAGATGGTCCAGAGAATGGTTTGGCTGTGTCAGAACCACACAGAGGACAGTGGCCCAGGAGACTGAAAAGCAGCCTTTCTCAACTTGTCTTCCCGGTGCTATAATGATTTGGCCTTCCCAGTGCAGTTAAAAAATAATTAGGAAACAGTGCCCTTTGATGAGACTCCCTTCATCTTGTCTAAATTATATGATTCTTTGTCCCTACTTGCTCCCAAAACATGGGGTTTTTTTTCCTTCTTTAAATGACGTAGAGTGGTCACAAAGGTTTCAAGTCAACGAACCCGGCCTCTTGTGGTCCCCCATTCTTCCTTCTCACTTAAAACTCCACTTACCTTCTTCTGGACAGTAGTGTTTATCTCATGGCCTTGCAAACTTCATGTGGCTCTGGTTCCTGGCCCCTCCTTGCCCACTTGTAAGAGACACAGAGAAGAGAAGTAGCACCTTCTAGAGACAAACTCCAAGGAGAGCTGTGGGAACCCCTGAGGTGTCCCCCACATCACCCACCACCCCCCACACAGAGAGCTGTGGAGGACTGCCCTCTACAGGTTACCTGATAGGCTGGCCACTGATTCCCAGGGCCGGAGAGAGGGCCGAGCTCACCTCAATTCTGGCCTGCAGCTACCCCTCCCCCCGCTTTCATTCTTCCTGTCCTCTCCCTTACTCCTCATTTAAGCTTCCCTGAGACAAGCTATAAAATACATGTCACAAACTAAGGGGGTGGAAGGAAAGCTGTGAGCCTCAACATTTTAAAAACTAAGGACACAGCTTTGAAGATGAGAAGCATTATTAGGGTATTCTAAATCGGGGCTTCCCAAGTTTGCATCACAGCATGCATGTGCACCAAAAGTCACCTGCAGTCAGAGAAGGGGCTTGCTGGGCATGCCTATATGGGAACCCCCTCTCTAGTAATTCTGGGCGAGGGCTGAGGGGCTGCAGGGTTAACAGGCTTCTGGAATGATTCTGATGCAGGCGATCTGGAGACCCTGCTCTGAACGATGCTGCTGTAGGAGGGAAAAGAGCAGGGAAAGATACATCCTAAACAGAAATCCCTTTTTGTTTTAGGAGTGATTTTCTAAAATGTCTGGCTGAGAGACCCCAAAATGTAACATCTTACCTTACCTGTAGGTAGGCCAAGTTTGGTTCATGTTAGGGAATATAGCCTAGTCTGGCTCAGAAGTAGGGATACAGGCATCTCAGTGTGCCTGAGCCCCAACACACTGTGGAGCCATGAAGGTGACCACACAGAGAGATCAATGACAATGTGTCTGCCTTTGCCCTGTTGTGTGGTTGAAGCTTCCTTCACCGTGGAACCCTGTGTGCCACAGAATTTAACTGGATTAAACAAATTTGAGAGAAAAACCCTGGAATGAGGTGGTCAAATAGCTCTGAGAAGCTTGGGGGCTCTCAGAGACTTTACAGCAGTGTTTCTCAAAGGGTGGCTCAAATAATAACCTGCAGCATAATCTCTTGGGTTCCTCCCCAGACCTACTGAGACAGAAGCTTTGGTGGGATAGTCAGGAATCTACAACGAAGCAAGCTCCAAAGGTGATCCTTACGTTTGCTGGGGTTCGGGAACTGCTGCCCGTGAGGTGACAGGGCACCAGAAGGGTGAGAGTGGTGGCTCGCCTGGAGTCATACAGCCACTTAATGGCAGAGCTGAGCTGGCATTCCCCAGCTCCAGGTGTTCTGGCAGATTCGAGCCCACTCCTCATTCTCAGCGTGGGCTGTGTGTGGTCCATGGTGGCAGACGGCTGCCCCAGGACCCAGGGGAAGAGCTCCTCCAGTCCGGGACGGTTTTCCATGGCATCACGCACCCAAAAATTATGGGACCCAACAGCCACACTCGAAGGCGACCATACCAGCACGCTTCTGACTCTAGACTTTCTTACATTTGTCACAACCTACTTAGAGGTCTGAGGGGGAGGACAGTGGTTCAGGGTCTGCCCCATGTGCGTGCACAAGTCAGAAAACAAGAAGGGAGTAACCTCACTTCAAACAGGAGGCAGATGATGTCTGTGATGAAGAGACACTTTCGGAATTGCCCAAGGGCAGGAAAAAGTCCAGAAAGAGCCAGAGCTGAGCTGGTAATAAAGACTCAGGGCCTGAAAAGAGCTAATGAGGGAATCTTATACTGAATGGCACGGGACAGTCCCAAATTTATTCTCATTCCTGTAAGCAAGATGGCCAATGCAGATAAGAGAATAGCACACATGTCCTGGTCTCTCCTTGGCTGCCTCTGATGTCCTGGTGGGGAGGGGGTGGCCGTAACAACTCAGGTGACCTTGGTGCTGGGAGTTGCTGCTGGCAAAGCGATTGGAGCCTTGTGAGGGCATGGGAATTCCTGGAAGGAAGCAGAATGAATCGTTTCTTGGTTGTTAAGCCCAGTTACTATAATGTATCTTATACACATGACTGTTTCTTAAAGACAGCCTTTATTAATATTTTCTTATTCAAATGCATCTCTAAGTGTTCTTTTATTTTTTCCTGGCAGAGGCGATATATCCACCCGGGTAGAGGGGATGGGGAGAAGCCTTCCTCCCTTCCTCCCTTCCTCCCTTCCTCTCTTCCTTCCTTCTACAAGTACTGTATTTGAGCCTGAGCTGTAGGCTGTACTCTAGGCTTGGCAGTGGGGGGGTGGGGGGGTGGGGGGGGGAGCAGAAAGCAGGATCAGTAAGATACAGCTCCATGGGAGAGGACAGATACTCAGGCAGCCCCGTTGCAGGTGACAGGGCTGTGGTAGAGGCTGTGAACACGGAGGAGGGAGGAGCTCTTATGAGAGAGCCAGGAGAAGCATCACAGAGAAGTGACTTTAAGAAGAATAGAAGAAAAAAAGTTGAACTGTTTTTACGGAAAAAAAATAGAATGTGCTTGATTTTACAATGAGATTTAAAAAAAAGGGGGGGAAGGGCAGTGACAATGAAGTGAAATGAGAAGGGAATACAGACAGGTGAAGAAAAGGAACATTGTGGCCAGGAGACGTGGCCACACCCCAGCATCCTGAAGACAGTGGTTGGAGACCCAAGCTGAGTGACTGGAGGGCTGGGAAGGGCTGTATCGCCTGTCCCCACTGAGGCAGGTGACCCAGCTCCCAGTCAGTAAACGTTTCCCCGGAGTCTTGGGGGACCAGCTGAACTACCACTTCCTTTTCTGTCAGTTATTTCAATTTCCTGCCTTTTTGCCCTTACTCTGTGGGCATGTGGGCAGCTTGTATCAGGATTGTTTTTAAGCGTTGCAGGTGATCCGTGCTCTTCCCTGGTGAGCCTTTAGGTCTTCCTTTCCATTTGTTAAGTCTAAGGTCCAGTGAAAAGGAATTTAGAACATCAGACAGAGGGGATCCCAGCCCGGAAATCTCATGCTTTTCTTTCAGCTAAAGTAGACTAGGTCTCTAGGGGAGCAACTGGAAAGCACACATGAGGGGGTGTCCACTGGCAGGAGCAGGTTTTAGAGGAGGAAGGCACACCATCGTCCCCAGGAGCCATTGCTGCCTGCGGTAGAGACGCGGCGGCAGAGACCTGGGCCTGGTCCGCTGCTGTCCACGGTGCCCACCCAGGGGCACAGTTCAGGGCCTGTGTGACCGCTGGCCCAGGCTAATCCACATGCCTGTTTCTCTGAGTAGGTGGCAGTGCTGCACCCTTCTGTGCAATGTTGTGGAGACATTCAGTCTTTGCCGTCAAGAAACGGTTACTGCTCGGGATATGACAGCTCTCTGTGCTCCTCAGAGGAGAGCTGGGCTGTCCACTCATCAGACATTTCTACATGGAAACCCAGGGCCTGCTGTTAGCAGGTGATAACCCTCCCCTTCTCGGGACTCTTGCCGTCCCTCAGGCCGGGCCGCCCAGCCCTCTGGTGTCTGATACTGCCTATTTCTGCCTTTTAGGGGGGAGTTTGGCTTGCGAGAGTACTCGGAGGTGAAGACGGTGACAGTAAAGATCCCTCAGAAGAACTCCTAAGAAGGCCAAGGGGGAAGGTGGAGGCCATCCCGCAGGACTCTCCCTCTCTGCTCTCCCTGGGGGGCCCGGCTCTCAGGAATCCAAAGTCCGTACTTGGTCCTTATTTAAAGTGAAATAATGACACGTAGGCCAGACCAGTCAGTGGGTAATGAAAGCAGACCATGTGGGCACCATTTCCTGGCACTCTGTAAGGGTTCACCTGAATAATACCAAATACTGGGGAAAGGGGACGGAGAGCAGAGGAGTAGCTGTCAGGGACTTCGATCTCTCCAGAGGGATGGGCTGGCGCCTTTTGTCACAAAGAACTTTCCTCCTGAAGGAAGGTTGTCCTTCCATTGTCTTCATTTTCCCCTTTCCAGACTCTCTCTGCTCACCCATCCCTCCCACTCCTCCAAGGAGATCTCAGCTGAGCTCATTTGGGGCAGATGTTTGGGCCGGGAACAATTTTCCAAGGTTTTGCAGCCAAATTACCATTTCATGTTATCCACTTCTTCAAAGCAAAACATGAAATGGTTTTAGTTAGAGCCAGACCAGACTGAAAATGCCAGGAGCTGGTACACTGCAGATGTACCAAGAAGCAAGAACTGGGGACGTTCCTGACCCAGTCTGGCTTTCTTACATCCATAAATAACACGAGCAAAAGAGCAGGAAGATGGAGATCTGGAGATCATCCTATGTAGTTCACAACTTCTGATCTGGCTGCTTGGCTTTGGGGCGTGTGGGTGCGCGTGTGTTTACTTCCTTCTGGGTGATTCTGGAATAAGGTGGGGGCAGGGGGGTTTGTTTTTCATAGATTGATAAGATCTTTTTCCAAAGCTTATCTTAACAACCCAGAAACGAATGGCTGGGCTCAAGAATTTGGTAAAAGGTAATGCTGGGGGCCTTGCAGAAATAATTTCATTTTCAGTACCGGCTGACAATTCTTACTAAGTGAATTATCTCTGCAGTTGGACTCTTCAGCCTCTGTCCCCCGCCCCCCATTGCCCCAGCACTGCTACTCCCAGTGCTCTGGCTGTCACTTTGGCCTATCGTGCCCTAAATCCACTGGCAGTAACCCTGGAGAACCTGAGCAAGCCTGCAGATTCCGTGTCACTCGCAGACTTGCAGCGTGCCACGATTGCCACGCTCCACCAGACCTCCGCCGACTCATCCAGCGGCTCGTCCACGTCCACGCGGCATTTTCCCTCCCAGCCTCCCCAGGAGCCTCCCGAGGGGGAGGCACCAAGCAGTGCCCCTCCCTCCCCTCCAGTCACACCCTCCTCTCCTGCTTTCCAACGCATCCACCGCATCCACCGGTTGATGGACAGCATCACCTTCCTTTCCTCCTTCCGCTTTCCTGGCTGCCGAAGTCAGTCCGGTCTGTAACGTAGATGGAGATCATTTATTTAAAAGTACCAAACATAGCCTAGAGTACATGGAATATGGCCAACACATATATAGCCTTCTGTATTTAATGGGTTTCTGCTTTCTAACCATCCCGGGTTTCTATTTATAAGTCTTGTCTATTCATGATGTTTAAAAGAAATCCCTCCTCGCTGTTATTTACGAACGGCAGTGCATTCAGTGGCCCGATGCCTTGAGAGACGCCACATCTCTGAGCCCTTCCATGTGACTGTCATGCTCTCCTTATAGCTTGTGTCCAAGTGAACATATCCATTAACCAGCTAGTTACCTTTCAACTGCAGTATAGAATGTGAAAATGAAGATTTATTTCTTTTAATTTACTTAAAAAGAAACCTCTGTGCTAGCAATAAAGCATTTATATTGTGTACTCCTTGGGGTTATTTGGCTGTGTTTATAAATCTTTGTGTCATACTGAGTACACTTGGGTCCTTCTCTCAGTGGCTGGGGCTTTCAGCTGGGCTGTTTTCTCTGGTTACTGACCAGAAGTCTGGGCGAGTATTTTTTACAGAATGCAGTAAAGTGAACAAGACCCTTGTTTTCTGACACAATTCAGAATTGGTGTATACATACGGTTTTGTGTGGCAAACAAGTATAATCATTTATGAAGCCTGGGAAATGACTTCATTCAAAACGCAAAGGAGCCTCGGGGCCTCGTCCTCGCCGTCACGGCTACATGACAGAGCTCGCGTTGCTGATGGCATTTGGCAGTGGTTTTATTTTTATTTACTGTGGTGCAATGAAGTCAAAAGCTGACAGCCTGACGCAGTATTTTGGCAGCTGTAAGAAGGAAGCTGTGAATGGTGACTGTATTACCGGCTAGAGTTTGTTTGCTCTGAATTCTCAGAGTTGAGCTTTGGGGGAGTGCTTTCCACTCTTCAGACCTGCACGTCCCCTCCTTCCAACGCTTGGAATCTTCACCTGAGCCCTAGTCATGTGAGACAAAACAAAAACTGATGACTTGGCCACAGAGGGGATCAGACTGGGTGGAGAGTCGTGCTGCTCTCTGACTGCTAAGATCTTGTCCCTCAGAGGAGGAAACTGAACCTGGGGAGCGCAGTCCCCAGGGCACTGGGGTGTATTCTGAAATATAAGATGCAGGCTCCCTATGAATCTACTTCATGTTCATTACTTTCAGTCACCAGGAAGAAAATGAGAACCAGATGGGCATAGAGTCATCATTGAAAAGTCCTTTGGAAGCTGGCACTGTAGAGCTTCTAGATAATGGGAATCTAGAGTAAGATAAGACATAATTTGATGGTTCTTCAAAGCATAAAGATCCTCAAACCTCATCCCTGTATGGTATCAATATAAAGGCAAATAAAGACAGCATTACAAATGTCAGTAATGAAACTAATACAGAGACACTCGATCCTTGTCATCACCACTGTATGTTTTTTTACTGTTAATCCCTGAGCTTTCCATTATACCTTTTCCTCCAAAACATTCTCAGTGCCTTCGTATTGATGATCTCATTCTTTTTCATGACATTTTAGACCCTAAAGGGCAAGAAAATCATAAGGTAGGGACTAAAGAACAGAAAGAGTAAGTACACTAGACTACAGTAAAACAAGAAGATGCCCAAGAAAAGAGGACACTCCGGGAGAAGCTAGCGGAAGAGGTGGGCTTTGATCTGGGCTTGAGGAAGGAGTGCAATTTCAGTAGGCAGGGGAGCGAGAAGAAGGAGTCCTTGGTAAAAGCAGTAATCTGCACAGGCGCAGAGGTATGCTCTTGTGATTGTGAGGAGATGGGAGTCATTGAGATTGTGGAGGGCCCTGAGGGTCAGCCAGAGCTCCGGGTACTGTAGTAGAAAATGGGGTCCCTGGTGGTATGGGGGCTGGAGAATGACGCAGCCGTGGTTAGAGCATGCTGGTCTGGAGCAGAGAGGATGGCAGAGAAGCAGACTGGTTACAGGATGAGTGTGGTGTTATCCCAGCTTGGTCAGGGGATAGAAAGGGAGGAAACAAATCAGTGGGGAAGTCACGAGAACTCAGTGAATGAATAGGAAAGAAGGAAAAGTGAATGAGTACATCCTCAAGCCCGGATGACAAGGAAATGGCAGTGCCATCAGTGCAGAAGTTGAAACATGGAACAAAGTTTTAGGGAAAGATCTTGACATCAGGCTTTGGACATGTAATTTTGAAGGTGATGAAGGAATATCCAGCCAGAGGAGCAGGCAGGTGGAGATAAGAGATTGGAACCTGGCCCGGGAGACTGAACTGGGGCATGACTATGAAAGCGATGGTTCTGAGAATGCAAGAACAGAAACAACCAGGGCCAAGGAGGAGCCGAGCGAAAAAAATGGAGGCAGCAGTCAGAGAACTGGGAGGAAACCATGTCGTCCCCAGAAACCCAGGGGAGAGAGAGTTCAAGGAGGGCAGGCAGCCAAAAGCTTGAGAGCCTGATGGTTTGAGGAGCCCCACGTTAAGGGATTCTAAATTTATTTCTTCATTTACAAAGTGGAGGCTGGTGGTGGCCGTCAGTTGAGAGAGGTGATAAGCAGCCACTGCCACGCGCACGCTTCATGCCGTGAGCCGGGAGGCCTCTCAGAGTTCCCCGGTGCTCAGCAGCCAGCAGAGCCCCCGCCTCCCCTGAGCCGTGGTGCGGGCTCGTAACCAAGCAGCCAGTGTCTGTCTACGTCTGCCCTGCCCTGCTCTGCTCCATCCTGCTCCGCGCTCTTGTCCGCCCTAGAGCCCCCTGGAAACAGAGGATGTGAGCTCCCATTCGATACTTGCCGCCTTTGATTAGAAGAAACTAGAGCTGGATTAGCTGGCTGAGGTCAGGACGGGGAGAATGGCCTCGGAACAAGTGTCCAAAAGTGGGTAGAGCTGGGGAAGGCCTAGAGAGGAGGCATAGCAGGACTGTTGGGGAAAGTCTCCTCACAGTTTTAGTGCCATCCTGGCTGCATTCTCTGCAGCTGAGGGCAGAACAAATGTCCATTCCCAGTTACGTGTATTTATGTTGTAATTATTAGTTTTTCTAGGGTATTTTTTGGGAGAGGGCTGTTGACAAATATCCCCAAGATATTTAAAGTCAATCACAGTGCTTGAAATACACTAGGAATAATAGAAACAATTATAAAATCACATGAATTAAAAATGGGATGAAAAGAAAACAGTGGGAAACAAGTGCAGCCAGAATGAGGCTGGAAAATAACACATTCTGCAAGGTGCTCTCACTGTTTGTGGGGGTCGCTGTTAATCCGATCAGGAAAGAGCTAACACTGCAGACCACTGACCCTAAGAAACCACCCCCCTGTCTTCCATCACCTTCCTTCCACAAATGTTTATGACGCCAGGCGTTGGCATGGATGCTGGGGCGCAAAGCCAGCCAGGCACAGCTCCTACGTTGTGAAGCTTCCAGTCTAACAGGATAACCATAACTGTGGGACGTCTGCTTTGCTCTCTCACTGTAACTCCTTGCCGGGCACATACATCCAGTTTATGGAAGGATCACACAGACCCTTTCTCACATCGTCTTGTTGGTAATCCAGAGTGACAGCCAACTAGCAACATGGTGTGGGGAAAAGCACGTTGCATGAGAGGGTCAGAAAAGTGATCAGCAGCCCTCTCTTGTAGTCCCTTTACAGGAAGTTGTGTGTGTCTTTGGGGAAGTCCCTTCACTTAGGTGGGCCTCGCACCATGCCGTGCGGGGATGAAACATCATGAAGGTCAGTTTCTTCGGTTGCTCCGAAGCGTCATGCACACACACAGCTCTAAGCTACAAAAAGTAATAAAAAGTGACCCTGTTGCTTTGCTGATCAATCCGTAGGACACCAGAATTTGTCATTTCTCACTCAGCTTTAAGGCCACCACCCAGACCCTGACTCTCTAGAGTGGGATTCCTCAGGTCTCCGGGGAGGCCGCCTTGCCTGGAGTTGGGCCACACGTGCAGCCCTCAAGCCAGCTAGGACCGAGGGGGATGCACGTAGCTCCGGCCGTTCCCCAGATTTCGGGTTGTGTATTCGACACATTGTTCAGACGCCGCGTGGGGTGATGAGGCCTGCAGGCTCTGGCCGGACTGCCGGTGCCTCCCCGAATGTCTCACACAACAACTGCTCTTCAGTGGTGCTGGCTGGGAATGAGAGCATGGGAAAGTCCAGTCCCGAACGGCATGAGCCCTCTTCCTAAACACGTACATGGTCTAATTCTCACTTGGTTATTGGCCAGATTAACAGGAAGATCGGCTTGCCATGTAGCCTTTGATGTGAAACTGCTTAGATAATGTTTCCTTTGGCCATTTATCTATGTAGCAAGGAGGAACCTGAAACCAGCCCAGCCTGGGCCCCCTTCCTGCTGGAGCATGAGCGCCTCTTCATGGTTTCAGGGTCTTTGAGCCTTGCTTTTTTGGTTTGTTTCTCAAGAGCAGGTCCCTGTCCCTCCTCTCCTTCTCCCCAAATAGATGTTATTATCAAGTGGGCTCGAGTTGCCGAATTTATTTTATGAAGCGGTTTCCCCAGTCTGCTTCAGAGATGTGCCATAGGCTTCCTATTTTATGAGCAGGATAAAAAGTACTCTAAGCCCAAGCACTCGTGACCTGCAAAGAATAGACTCCTCCAGGCGCCATCCCATCTGGAGCCAAACGCAGTGATTCCAGGGCTCTGGGAAGACCTCTTCTAATTCCAAGCAGATACATCCAATTTATGGAAGGATAATGTAGAACGTTTCCCAGTTCCTCTTGGTTGGTGACCTAGAGGGAGAACTTTCAGAGATTCCCATGAGAGCCAGGCAGCAATGAACAAGCACCCATCGTGCTTCTTATGTTTGCCAGAGTTTGGCAAACCCAAGGGAAGTTTTGTTGGTTAAACAGCTGAGATCTCAGTCTCCATTTCCCAAGTTAGGTTCATTCATAAACAACACAGAATTCAAGTAAAATTGGATAAATTCCAGATGCCACTTGTGAATACAATTAGCTCATGTTCCCTAGTGGCCCTGAGGGAGGTGTGATGGCCACAAACACTCTCGGAGGCTGCTGCAATGTCCACTCCCAGCCCTTAATTGTGTGTGCCTTGCCAAAGAGAGGTGGGGACAGGAGCTTGTCAGACAAAGGCTGGGGACCACGGGTGTGTGTGTGTGTGTACATGATATGCACCCACCACATGACTACTCTTTTAAGTTCAGATCTGACACACTCTGATTCCAGGAATTGGAGTTAGTAACTGTTAGTAACAGTTATGCTAGTAACATAAAGAGATTCCCAGCAGGCAAAGCAGCAAAATTCTAGAATGTTCCACTGCTCACTAGCTGTGTGCTTTGGAAAATTTGTTAACTATCCAAGCTCTCAGTTTCCTCACCTGGAAAATGGGGGTAATAAAATTACCTACCTCACACAGTTGTCATGAGAGTGGAATAAGAGATGTGTGTAAAATGCTTACTGAGGTCCACTGTAAGGGCTCAAAAAAATGGCAGCGATGAATAAACAAATCCATAGTCAGGAGAGCTCTAGTCCCGTAGAGGTCATAAATTTCACAGTCCCTTAGGTTCAGTCTAGCACATCCATGGCTTTGGGCTCCCATGCAGAAGCCAGGCAGGAGGACACACCTGCACTCTGGTGGCCTTAAATAGTGGCATTGGAACCAGGAACTCTGGTGAATGCTGGAAGGATGGCAGGATAGAATCATTTAAAATCACGTGTCTGTGACCAGCCAGTTCTATTCTGCATGCCCTGTCACCAAGATCTAGGGATTGTGTCCCACAGAAGATGTGGTTCCAGTTCCCCTTTGTTTAAAAGAACAGGTAGCAAGTGGGGCCATGTTGGTGAAGGAGGCAATTACTAACTCAGAAGAGGCTTTTGCTGCCTTGTGCTAAATGTTTGCTATGTTGAGGTTATTATTACAACATTATTGTTGTTGTTATCTTTGCTTCCGATAACATTGGGGTAGGGGTTTTGCCTAGGTGTGCTAGAGGGAGTCACCTGCCTGTTTGAACATTTAAACTGAAACCCAGGTTCTCAGGAAGGCAATGGTAACACCTCTGGAAGGGCAGTAACTGTGGGAAGGCCTCACCTCTCCCCAGAGCTACAAAATGTGACTCTGAAATTCTAGGCCCTTTCAGAGGAGCGGGGGCTGCTTTGGCCCAGATGTTGAAAACAAGAACGCTCTCCCAAGCAGAGGCCTTGGTACAATCAGCTAAGCCTAAAGGACCGCAGAAAACAAAACTGAAAACTGCCCAGAACACTTTCTTCTGTTTGTCTGTTTCATTCCCACAAGAAACTGTTATTCTTCCAAACTAGTTACAAGGCTTGCCCACAAGAAGAATAGATAACCTTAAAAAACTTAAGGAAAATAAAACCACCCTGGAAATTCACTCAATCCCAAGGGCCATGGTGACCCAGGATTCTGATTTGACTTTTTTTTTCTTTTTTTTCATTTCTCGCTCAAAGATAACAAATAAACTAATGCGCAAAGCCACATACATATTGGAAACACTTGTCCTTTATGTTTTTCCACTTACCCTAAGCGATATCAAGGACTTTGTAACAAATTAGCTTGTCAGGAATTCTTTTCAGGAAACTAAACCACAGTTTTAGTCTTGTCTATTCAACACATTGTTCAGAAATGTTTTGGTAACCTTTAAAGCCCTACTCTAGGAGAGAAGTTCCCATACCCTCCAATTAAATTCTTTCCTATTTTGAAGGTCGTTAAGACTTTGGAAGATGTGCTTATATGTGAGTTTGAGTCACACATCCATGTCCTCAGCTGAGGAAGACAGGAAGGTCCCCACAGCCACCAAACTGTGCAAGGCCAGGGCTCTCCATGGTCAGGAAGGAGAGCCCGGGGGTGTTGGACACAGCTACTCACTAGGGAAGGTTCACTGGTGGGTGGATACCAAGGTGTGAACAGATCTGAAGGGCTGAGGGCAGAGGATTCATCCAAGGAAAGCCTGTGAAAAAACCTGAAGTATGCAGTTGGTCCTCAATGCCCCAACCTGCCACATATGGTCCTCCCACCCTCATTAAAATCTGGTCACCGGCAACTGTTTTCCAAAGGGGAAGTTGTATTTTCTAGTGTCTATCATTGAAGATACAGATTTAGCCAGAAAGGGAAGATTTAGACAGGGTTATGTAATGGGATTTTAAGAGTTAAAGGGGACCTTTGAGATTATCCAGTCTAATACCTTCATTTGACAGATGTAGAAAATGAGCCAAAGAGAGAAATGACTTCCACACGGTAAATAAACCTTTCTGCCCAGAACTTCAGTCCGATGCTTTTTCTCCTCTACCACCTGGGATAGAATTTTTGGAAACTTGTTATACTGAATCCCCAATCTTACTTTACAGAAGTAAAACATAGCCATTAATTGCAAATGTTTCCAGAAGGGTTCAAGCAGAGTCTTTTAATAGAACACATTAGCCCATTAGTACCCACTAAACACATCATCACTCAGTTTCCCAGATCAGCTTAAAGAAAGCAGGGTTTGAAGGGCAAGGGAGCTGAGATGAGGAAAGTCTTTCTTGCGTAGAGAAGTAGAATGAAGAGGGAAACACGCCGGGGGCCGCAGCAGGGTGAGGGTGAGGGTGTCATGGTGTGGAGATCTGATTTTCTTGCTGTTTCTGCTTCTGAGCAGCAGTATGACTTGCCCCATCCTGGCCCCACTCAGAGCTTGGTTTTCTATCTGTAAATTACGGGTCGTGGGTGGGGAGAGGCAGGGGTCCTTGAACCTGGCATCAGACTCACTTTGGAGAATTGGTTAAAAACACTGCTCCATTTCCTCTGTGGCTATTTTGATTCAGTGGGACTGAGGTTTGGCCTGGAAATCTGTATGTGTGGTTTGTCTTGCTTTAAACGTGAATCACTTCAGGTTATTACTGAACAGCTGTTTGCATGTGTTTGGTTTAAAGCTCAAACGTTAATCACACACGAAAAAGAAAGAGGATTTGTGTACGGGAAGATTTCCTTCCAAAGCCTTGTCCTGGTAGTCCCCAGCCCTCTTTCCAGAAGCACACCCCTTATCGGTTTCTTGGTATCTTTCCCGAGATGCCATGGACATTGTTAACATGTGGCCCAAGTGACTGTGGCGCAGCTCGTCTCGAGACAGGCGTTGGGGGGATGGGGGTCTGCTCCAGAGCCTCCTTACCCTGCAGATGAGGGAACTGAGGCTTAGACACAGTAAAACATCACGCCTCACGGAGCAGTAGGGCAATGACAGGCTCTCGTACACGGTGCTCTTACTTCCATGCTTGGCCTTTGCTGGTGTCCTTGTCTTGCTCACGGCCACTGCTGTCAGGGACGGGAGGGCTCTGGTGCGTCTTGGGTGGACAGGAGAGCTGAGTTCTCCCCAAGCATGGAGCCAGGCCAGGAAGGGCTTCTCCTGCACTAGAGGCCCAACTCCCGGCCATGGCTTCAGGGGTGCTGGGAGAAGACTGTGGGGATCCCGGCGCTGCCCCGGAGGGAAACTTGACAAGTAAAACCTGCCTCTCCCCAACACCCAGGAAGACTCGAGCTCTGCTGTGGGTCCTGCCTCTTTCCCTCCTCTTCCCATCCTTTGTGGCACCCCAAATTTACGCATAGGGATTGTTTTTCCCAAAGCTGACCGATTTCAGGTCTGAAAAACCGTCCCAGAAAAGGAGCTGGAAATTCTAGAGACGAAAGCGTCTTCGTTCCTGATACTTGAGTCAGTAATGGCCTTAAAGATCTCCCAGTAATAGTCCCAGCAACCGTCACTTCCACAGCCTTCTGCCCTTAGCTAATAAATAACACAGGGAAGCTTCACCAGGGGTCTGTTTCTGGACAAATTATCTTTTCAACACTCGGATCAGCTTACTTCATGGCTTGGTTGTTTCCTGTTTCTCAGCATCCAATTCAGTTGGCCTGCCTCGTAGCTGGCCGTGAGTCTGGCTTTGTGTGCGAGCATATGCGTGGAATCTTCTGAGGTCCTGAGGTCATGGTTCCTGCTCTGGAGCCCGAGGGGCAGCCCCCTGAGGCCGGAGGGCCCTGACTCGCAAGCCAGGCACCCGGGCTCTGGTCTTGGCCGTGTGCTGGCGCCCTGCCCTCAGCCGGCCGGCCTCCTCATCGGCAACGCTCCACTTCAGTCCCAGCACTACCCGCTATGAGGGGCTTGGCCAATCCTGTTTCGTTGATGGCGTTGAGATTGGAGAAGAAATCGCAAGTGGCAGCACAGGATCCCGGGACCAGTCTCCTTCCAGGCGAGCAGGTAGAGGGTCTGTCGGGGCCTCACCTGCCGGCCTCTGCCCAGCCACACATCTCCATCACCGCTGTCCTCCCTCCACTGTCTCCTCCACTAGCCCTGGCTGACCCGACGGCTATTGTTCCTAGCTCCTCTGGCACCTGCCCCCTCTGCCTGAACTCAGCCCCGCTTCCCCGACTTCCCTTTTCCTTCTGTCCTTCCTTGATACTTTCAGCAGGATGACCGCTCCTTGCCTGTGAGCTAGGCGCTGTACTAGGTTCTGGGAACACCTAGAGGGTGGGAGGAGCTGGTCCGCTGAAGCCCACCTTCTAAGGTGGAAGACAGAGAAATAAATCACTCACACTAATGTCATAGGATAAGTGCTGTACCAGGAAGAAGAAAAACTGCAGTGAGAAGGCAGAGGAGGGAAGTGGTCAATTTTGATAGGTGAGCAGGAGCTAGACTGAGTTTGGGGGGAGGGCGGTGGGGAGAATTTTATAGAGAAGGTGACATTGGAGTTTTTTAAATACCTCCCTGCTTCCACAGAGGATTTTAGAAGGGTGAATAAAGGGCAGGGACCAGAGAGTGAGAACATTCCTGATTTTATTATGTAGCCATCTACATATCAGGCATTTTTTTTTTTTTTACTTGCTACATGGCTCACAGTTAGAGGATTCAGAGGTATGTCCAGAGCCCAGAATCTTACTTAGCCTCATACAGACTCCTTCTAGCACAGTAGCTTCTAGGGGAAAAAAAAAAAAAAAAACCAAGTGCAGATATAAGCAAGAAGAGAAAACCCAGAGTACCCGGGATCAGCCTCAGGAGGAAAACATCTGTCCATCAGGCAAGGGTAGATCCTAAGTGTATATAAGCAAAGCAGAACGTGCCTGTAGAGCCTCGAAGACTGATTTGGAAAAGCAGGGAAAGGTGGCCAGGCATTGACGACAGCCAATAAAAATGATGGCTACCCTACTCTCCTCTGAAATGCTAATGGACCTTGTGAGGAGGAAGGTGAGGCATGTTTTGGGAGAGAGGCTCTTGAAGAGAAACTCAGTACAACAGTCTACTTGTCCTTTGCTCTGTGACCCTGATACACTGGTTTTGATCAAGGCTTCTCAAGGGTGCCAGGCTGGCGAGTGGACTGAAAGCCACAAGCTGCTCTTCTGGAATGCAGGAGGAGCAGCGAGTGGAACAGAAGAGGAAGCTCCCTGCAGGTGGATCTCCACCCACAGATCTCAGCCCAGGATCCAGGGTGGAAACACGTTCCCAGGGACACAGAAGAACGCAAGTCCCTCCACGGCGGCAACACCAGGCAGGCAGAATTCTGCCTGCTGTGGTCAGAACCTTTCATTTCATCGAGAGCCCCCGCAAGCCAGGCACTGCAGCAATAGCACCGTATGAGTAAGACTTGGCTTCAACCCGCAAAGCTTTCGTGGTTGCACTTATACTTCCGGGGCCCTGCTTGCATATTGCCACACCAAATGACCTTAACGGACAATAGGGGAACTTACAAGTTGAATTTAGAAGTTTAAATTCGTTGTGTTCTAAGAATGACCTGATATTTAAAAAATGATCCTTGGGGCACCTGGGTGGCTCAGTCGGTTAAGCGGCGGACTTCGGCTCAGGTCATGATCTCGCGGTCCGTGAGTTCGAGCCCTGTGTCGGGCTCTGTGCTGACAGCTCAGAGCCTGGAGCCTGTTTCAGATTCTGTGCCTCCCTCTCTCTGACCCTCCCCCGTTCATGCTCTGTCTCTATCTCAAAAAAATAAACATTAAAAAAAATTTTTTTTAAATGATCCTTGTGTTTGGCCACATGAAACTGTTTGCATAGATAAAATCAAGAGTGGTAGTAAGACTGGGTCTGGACTCGGACAGGCAGGCCTCAAATACTGGTGTTGCCATTTATGTGTGACTTGTGGCAAGATGCTTATCTTTCGCAGCTCATGTTGTTCTCGGAACCTGCGGGAGAGTAACAAATAATCTGCAGCATTACAAGGATTATGGTCAATGCACGTCAAAGCCTAGAACATGGTAAGCGTTTTAATAGATGGGATTTAAAAAATATATTCATCCGGAAGACTAGGAGACAATATTTGCAATATATGTGACAAGGCATCAGCATCCAGAATAGAGAGAGAGCTCCTAGAACTCAGTAAGAAAAAAGCAAGCCAATAGAAAACTGGACAAATAATATGAATAGTAATTCGCAGAAGAATAAATACAAAAGGCCAGTTCAGTCTGTATACGAAAAGATCCCCATTCTCACTAGTAATCATGACAGTGCAGACTCAAAATGACATGATGCCATCAATACTAGTTAAATATACTTTTGTGTAGTTCTGCGGAGAGTAAACCGCACCTACTGGCTCCTTTCCATGTACCAGGAAGAGGGGAAACAATATGTTCTTAAACATAATGTTAAGTGAAGAAAGCTATTCAAAAACAATACATGAAGCACGATGCCATGTAGATTAAGGCACACGCACCAACATGCCATATATGTGCATAGTGCACACGCATTGTGTTAAACGTATAGAAAAAGACGTAGACTCACGCCAAATGTCTATCACTGGTTACCTATGGAGAAGAGGTTGGCATAGGCGTGGGGTTTTCAAATGGCACTCAAGCTTTATCAGGAAAGTTTTCATTTCTTTTAAGAACGTGTCCATATATTTGTTTAAGTGGGTAAGTTAAATGAATACAAATTTAACATAGATAAAATTTATCTCAGCATAGAGTGTGGTTGAGACTCCTGGTGAAAACGCACACAGCCTGGGTACATACTCCGGCTCCACAGCTTTCTCGGTGTGGATTGAGCCAAGTCATATAACCTGTCTTGCCTTAGTTTCCTTATCCTTGATACAAACGTAATAGTAGTTATTGTGAGAATGTTGTGCGGATAGATGAGCCGACAGAATGGCATGCGGAAAGGGTCAGTAATGTAGCTTTTACTGTTATTACCCTCCTTCCTATAACGGGTCAGCAAAAGTCAACCTATAGTGGAGTTGGGAAGGTCCACATTTAGCCCAGAGTCTTTCTACAGGTAAGGAAACTAAGACCAGAGAGATTCAATGGCTTGTCCAAGCAACACAGTTAGTGAGCTTTCCATTGGTTCCCAAGACTTAGTGCTCTAAGAATACAAAATCAGATTCTCCAAGGCATAAAAACAGTCAGACGCAGCCTTGTTTCTGTGCCTGTAAAATGTGAATGTCTCTTTCTTTACATACGTATCACCAGACTTCCTTAGGAAAAGTACAACTCCAGTAAAAGCTTGACTCATGGCATGAATATTTTGCTTGTGGGCAGAGGCAAATGGTGATTATGGGGATCTTCTTGCTCCCAGTGAAAGGAAATAAATCACTCACAACCAACATTTGCATTTCAGAGCACTTTCACTCATTATCTTAGTCCCCGAGACTCTGTGAGGCAGGTGTCATCATTATCCCCAAATTACAGAGGGAGAAGCTGAGACTCAGAGTTTAAGTAGTATGCCTGAGAGTTTTAGAGAGGACTTAACTTTCTACTAAATTAAATGGCAACTTTAAAATTAACTTAAAGAAAAAGAAAAAATTTTTTTGAGTTTATTTATTTTGAGAGAGACAGAGATAGGGTGAGCAGGAGAGGGGCACAGAAAGAGGGAGACAGAGAATCCCAAGCAGGCTCTGTGCTATTAGAGCAGAGCCCAGTGTGGGGCTCAAACTCACAAAACCATGAGATCATGACCTGAGCCAAAACAAATAGCCAGGCACTTAACCAAGTGGGCCATCCAGGCATCCCCAAAACAATGAAAAAGTTTGGAATGCTGTTTTTGTTTTTGTGGAGTTGGGACAGAGACAGGTTAAAATATCTGTTGTGAGAACATACATTTGTGTGGTAACTGCACACACCTCAGATATTCTCTGGCAGAACCATTTTCAAGTACCTTCACTAATTGACAGAGTATGCATCCTGATGCTTTTCAAAAAATAGTTACCATTCCTTTTTTCTAATGTTTTTTTATTTTTGAGAGAGAGAGAATGAAGGAGAGACAGAGAGACAGAGCACAAGTGGGGGAGGGGCAGAGAGAGAGGGAGACACAGAATCAGAAGCAGGTTCTAGGCTCTGAGCTGTCGGCACAGAACCCACAAACCGTAAGATCATGACCTGAGACAAAGTTGGACGCTCAACCGATTGAGCCACCCAGGCACCCCAGTTACCATTCCTATAGAAAAATGTTTCCACTCAAGATATATTAAAGGTCCAAAGTATCATTATGAAACAGTGATCATTGTTTCTAACTGTTACACCTTTATACTAGTTTGGGGTGGCAGATAGATATAACTTGATACAGACCACCAAGTAAACTTTTAAGAAAAGTTTCAAAAGCTCATCCAGACACAGGGTGAACTATGTGAGGGGCTCTCCTTCACAGGGTGTCATCTGTAGATAGGTCCAGAAGCATCTGGAGAGGACACAGAAGAAAGTACTCCTCTCTATGGGAGTTAGTGTGCATTGCCTCCAGGTAGAAGTCTCTGGAAACAAAGATGCTCAGCTTTCAAATGTAGAGATGTGTTGGCTGTGCATCCAGTCAGACCCACTGTCCATCCAAGAGTTTATATGAATAGAGCCAAGAGCTTAACTCTAATCCACAAAGTTTATCAAGGGAGGCTTCTCAGAGTGGGGATAGGCATGTCCAGGGAGACATAAACTACTGATATAAATGAGAAGAAGGAGAAGGGGCTCAGAAAACAAAGGAGAAGCTTCTGAGTGGAAAGTTCTGTTTTCTGGAAGAAAAAGAGCTGCCTGGGCTTCCCTGAAGTAAGGACTGAGCCCGGGGGGAGATTCCTGTGGGAAAAGGGAAACCCTATCTCCTGGGAAGGAGGACTGCGCAGGCTGGAGGACATTTTAATGAACTTCTACCTTTAGGTAGACAGGTGGTAAAGTGCAAAATGCAAACAGCGCAACAAAGAAATGCAAATGGGATGCCTGTTTGCCCAGCGGAGCCCACCCCCCACCCGGGAAGCACCCCGGCTCAGGATGCGGCCGTGAAGGTGATAGATGGAGCCCTGACCTCTCCGCGCAGCCAGCTCTCAGAAGCCCACTGCCTCCTGGAGGACTTTGGGCAACCAGATTCTCACAATAGCATCTGAGCATTTTTGTGTTTCTGGGTCAGGTCTACCATATTTCAAACGCGGATGGGAGAGTGTGGTTGGACATATATTCCTCTTGCAGCGTCTGGGCGCCTCCAGCAGTGGTTGAGCACACGCATCGCATCGGTACACGGGATTTACTTTCAGCATCTCTCCCCTAACTCGGGGCTTGTTGGTGAGGCCAGTGGATGTCAGGGAATAGCTCTTTGTATGCAAAAAGGTTTTTGAAATTCTCCACCCTAAAAAAGAACTCAGACACATTTGTAACAATAACCAGTGAGTGCCACCGACAAGAACTCCTGTTTCGAAAGCTTGTTCCTGAAGTGAATTCCCTTTGGGGATGGGGTGGTTGTCTCGGCTTGGACCCCAGAGCCATGGCATCGGCCCATCAGAGCAACCGTCACAGAAAAACTGCTCAGGAGGAAAAGGAAAGAAGATAGTACCACAGCCTTGAGGAAAATAGTACTAATGCAGCCACCGAGAAAGAGACTAAGTTCTTTAAAAAACAGGAAATGCGCTGTTAGCAGAATGCATACCAAATTAGCAGCGAAAGGAAACTCAGATGGCAAGAGCTACCCATTGGTGGCAGGCTGTACTGCAAATGTCCCCAATATGAGGTGAAGTGGGGAGAAGTGTGAGGGGAGCCTCCAGCCGCCCACACATGGTGTGGGATTCACTCAATGCACCTTAGGCTGCAGATATCTGGCCCAGGGGGTGGGGGTGGGGCAAACTCTCAGAAAGAAAGAGGGAAAGAGTAGGAAGGAAGGGAGAGGGAAACAAGAAAGACAGTGACTGCCTACACTCCATGACAGCTGCTCGGGGCGGGAGCCCATGGGGTCTCCTCAGAGTGAAAAGATAGTACTCTGAGCTGCTCTCCGATCTGAAGGACAAGCGGAGAACAAGGTGGTGACCAGATAAAGGGGGTGAATCCTCGCAGGCACTGTTCTTGACATCTACCGAACAGAAAGATGGAGCATGTTCTGGCCGTTCAGATACTTCCTTTGCCTTAAACATGGTACAGGAAAAGGGCTTCTTTTAAAAATTGCCGATTTCTCGAGACTGGGCAGAAACAGGAGATCCTGAAACTAGACTATACAACGACAGAGTTAATTGTCAGCATTAAGGAAACACATGTAAGCAGCACAATTGTTTCCTTTGGTAGAAGGGTCTTAAGCTGTCACTGCAGGGTTAACTGTTCACGGTTGAAAAGGAAGGGCCATGCAATGAGCGCGGTATCATGATCCCAGACTTCAGAGCCAGACGGCCACCAGCACCCCTGTGGCGTGAGACGGGACACAGCCACTCGGGGCTCTGGTACCTCGTCTGAGGTTCAGTCTGGATAAGGGCCTTGCTGAGGTTCATTTCACCTTGAAGACCAATGCTTCTCAGATTTGTCTCCAAACAACTCTAGATATAATAAATACCTGGGTCAAGGGTGAAGCTTGTAAAATTTGTTGAGGTTTTGAAATGGTCTCTGCTACTAGAGGAAGTCTGCTGAACACTTGGATTCGTGCTACTTCAAGTTCTATAATTGTCTTTCCTCCGGAGAAATGCATTTCATAATAAGAAATCAAGGGGCTATTAAAAAGTAGTAATAGGGGCCCCTGGGGGGCTCAGTCACTCAAGCCTCTGACTTCAGCTCAGGTCATGATCTCCGAATATGTGAGTTCGAGCCCCGCATCGGGCTCTGTGCTGGAAGCTTGGAGCCTGGAGCCTGCTTCGGATTCTGTGTCTCCCACCCTCTCTGCCCCTTCCTCCACTCATGCTCCTTTCTCTCTCAAATAGAAAGAAACATTTAAAAAAATTTCATAGCAAAAACACAAATCTCTGTCTACCCATTCCAACTTATCTCTAAAAGAAAGATGAAGATAAAGATTAAGCTATCTTTTTCCAAAATTAGATTACTTTCTCTGCCTAGATGGGAATAGTACATTCAGTCAGAATGATTTTTTTAAAACCATTTTTTTCTCCATTTTTTTTGTGTGGATAATTTAAATATTTAAAGTATTCTTTAAAATCTGTTATGCATATCTGATGACAAAGAAGGACTTCTAAAATGCTCCATGATTCATAGTGAAGGACATGATTTGATGTCCAGTGGTCACCTGCTGCCCTGGACTTGAGCCATCCTCCAGTAACTTGCTATGTTTCTGCTTCATCCAGCTTTCAGTATAAAAGGGTCCAGCCCTTACTGGGTGTTCTACAGTTACTGTACCCCCATTCACCCCTGAGGAGCTTCCCAAGTGAGTTTATCCATCAGGCAGGCTCTGTCCTGCAGCATGGAGAATGGGCTGAGGTCTCTGGTTTCTGCTGGCCTTGTAGAATAGGCCCTTGCATTTAGATGCATGGACCAGATCTGTACCAGGTGAAGAGAAGAGTCTAGCTTGAAAGCCTCGATCCTTCCCGCTCTGATCTGAGAAAAACTTCAGGATTCGTGAGAGCAGAGGCTGCTGAGGAGTGGTTTTACTTTGGCCATTCCAGTTCTCTTGCACAACAGAATAACTCCAGAGTAATCTGTGACAAATCACTTACATATGAAGAGGCTGTTGACTGAACCATGAACACCAGACTCCAGCTCTCTGAATGGCAAACACATTTTCATTGAGTCTGTGGCTCTTGCTATGGAACCCCAACATGCAGGGTATTGCCACACACATTCTGGGTCAATGACACAGCTGCCACTTAAAGAATTACGAAGGTGCGACCTTAAGTTATATCTGTGCAAGGTAAGGGAGGGGTGAGGGTGGACCCCAGACCCAGCGTTGCGTCAAAATCAGTCGGGGCTTTGCAAAATACAGGTTTCCAGACTCTCCCCAGACACATCAAATCAGTATGGATCTGGGTGGGGTCTGGGAATTTGTGAAAATCTCCTTTTGAGATTCAGACGTCCACTACCCTGTGCTAATCCTGGATTTAGGGTTTGGGAATCACTGAACCAGATAACTATTCTTAGTATAGTAACTTCCCAGAAAATAAATTGGTTTTACCTAGAATTCTGGATAAGCCCAAGAAATATTTCTAAGGAGAAGCTTTCTGTGGAAGTTATTCATTTTAACTTGGCTCAAGTTGTCACTGTTGCTTTTAACCACACACGACTTAATTCCCATTTGTAGTCAGACTAGTAAAAATTAGAAGTTAAATCTATTTCTATTTTCAGATGATTATATATGCTGGTTGGTGGAGAAAATTCAGGTACATATATACATATGTATATGTGTGTGTATATATCTATATATATATAGATATATATATCAATGAATATCAACTAGAACAATTAAAATATTAAAACATCTATGACATTTTGGCTTTGGGGCTGTGCACTTAATGCAGCGTATCTCCAAAATAGCTGTGGTTAACCCACTGAACTGGAATAGGTTTTCATGAAAAAATAACAGAAATATGCTTCAGCTTGCAGAGTTTATATTGTTTCTTTTTGATGGAAAGAATAGCTCTGAATCTCGCTCCTTGGGATAACACAGTGTTGTCAACGACATTCCATTCCTTTTTGTTAAACCAATGAGAAGGGCAGAATAAGGGAGGTGTGGGGGTTCATTTCCCTGGATTAATTTGCTGGCAGAGATTTTGTTCAAACCTTGCGCTGAACCAAACTCTTTTCCAAGACTCTTCAGAGTTCAATAAAAGTGTTTGTTTGGGCATAAACATCACATTTTGAAAAAGCATTTTTTGCTTGCATGCTTTAAGATATTTTACATACCACCCACCTCCCCAACCCAGGAAGAATCAGAAATAGCCATACCACATCATGAGGCATGAATACATTCTCTACAGTCATTGGAAAAATCATAAAATTTGTAGGAGAACACGGCCAGTGAACTGAGTAAAGACAAGAGGAAGAACCAACCATCTTGCACAAACCCAACCCCAATATTTGAGGTTCATTCACCTTTCAGACAGCTTCTACCAAGTACCTTCTATCTCTAAGACAGGGGATTGATAGAGACTAATAAATAGCTCCCACAGCTAAGAAACCCTCAGGAAGAATGACAAGTGTTAAATAATTACGATACTATTGGATAATTCAAACACAGTGCCACCAGAATACACAGAAGGACAGTTCATGAGTTGGAATTTGCAAGATGCATAGGAGTTTGCTGGATAAGGAAGGGAAGGACATCCTTCCCACTTTCTGAACCTTAAAAGCATAGAGTAAATGTCATGCACGGGCAGTGGCCAGTGGTTCAGTGTGGCTGGAATACAGGACTAAGGTGTCATTTGCCTGAGTCTGCAGGTCCTAGCATGGTCTGTGTCATAAGGGCATTAAGGGTAGGGACTCATGCTCAGAATTTAGATTTTATTTTTTAAGGAGATAGATGGTGTGGCCCTTGAAGGGTAAGATTTCTGATGGCAGAATGGAGGAAGAAAATAAGATTGGATGCATGGAGAGCAGGTAAAAAGGTAAGAAAAGTCAAGGTGAGTAGTGATGGGCACCAGAACCAAAACAGTGACAGAAAGGAAGGAGAAAAATCAGATCTAAGAGCTCTTTGGAGAATGCACTTGACAGAATTTGATTGGATGTGGATGACCAAATGGACTTCAAGCTAGAAGGTGAGAGGGAAAATAACTGATCAAGGGTTGATTCTTAAACATCTTGTCTCCTCTCTCCTGGCCACCACGCGGCCCTTGTTTTCTTAGATCCCTTTTCTGTTTTCTTGTTCCTACTTTTTTACACTCATCCATTAAGAATTAAAATATCACCACCACCATCACATGGGCCCCCATCACCAAAAACTATCCTGCAAATTATAAAAGCTCAGACCACAAACAGAAGCTTGTGAGGCAGTGGGTCCCTGGTGCTTATCATTTCTCAGCCATAAAAATAAAAGCAAAAACATTTGCATGCTGCTTCGCAGTGCTGTTCTTTTCTCTGCTGTGCCTCACTCCAGTCTTATAAGCACCCTTGTAGGACAGACAAATGTTACTGTTCCCATTTCAAGGAGAAAGAAACTGAGGCTCAGTGCACAGACCACTCTTGGGGAAGTTGTGTGGAGCAGCCTAGAAGCCTGTCCCAGCGATCCCAGACTGGTCTCCTACTGCCTCTGTGATGTTAGACCCATGACACAAGCTCTAAGTCTCAGTTTCCTTCTCTGAAGATGGGGACCACAAAAGGATCTGCCTCCTGGGATCACTGCACAGGCTCCAGGAAGCAATGCACAGAAAGCACTTGGCCCAGACCTAGTGAAGTCCTAATAAGTGTTAGCTATTGCTTTTACAGTTCTTCTAGCACCAGAGACTCTCTGCCTCAGCTCTCCTCTACCACAGTGTCCCTACTCCTGGAAGAGAAGACACTTTTTCAGAAAGCTGAAGTCTGCCACTGGATGGATTTCTGCTTGCCAGCTAAAGAAAAATACCAAAAAGAAACAGGACTATTGCCCTGGGCCTGGCATATCACTCAATAGCCACAACTCCTGCCGGGAAGTGTCTCCAAGCACAAAACAGATAGTGTCAATGGAGAGATGTTAATTTTTCAAGACCCACCCTTAGGCCCCAAGAGAGCTTCCTGTAACTGCAGGAAGAGTAAGTTTGATAGAATGAAAGTCAACAAGTCTATGTGTCTTACAAGAAGATCAACTACCAGGCTTGGGTGGGGTGTTTGACTTGCCCTGCGTGGCAGCTTCAGAAGGAGCTACAATCAGAGTCATCAGGGTGTTTCTGAGATCCCGGCAAAACTGGGTGTCTGCACAAGTGATGAGGCCAAGGGGCAAGCAGGGGATCCTCCTCACATCCACTTAATGGCTTGAAGCCTTTCTTAAGGAAAAGCTTATTTCCAGTTCTGACGTCAGGATCTGTTTCCACCTGGTCTGACTTTTCTAACACAGTTTACCCCAGTGCTAATGACCCATAATGCGCAAAAAGAAGATGGTGGGGAAGGGGAGGGGCATGAGAATGTTGCCGTATTACTTGGGGGCACTATGGGGGAGGGATATCTAAGGAAAACAATTCAGGGAGAAAGGAAGAGAACTTCCATTCTGCTGGGTGGAATAAATGTTTGACTGAGCAGCATTCTGTCCAGCTGGGGAAAGGCCAAGACTAATTTAACCTTTGGTCAAATGGTTGGGAGTTAGCTAGTTTCCTTTTTCCTCTTACATCACTCCTAGAGATTCAGACAAAAATAACATGGTCCCGATTACATGACATTATGGGCTCTGAAAATACACCAGGGAGGATAGTGTTGAAACCCCTCAGAGGCAAATTAATCCTAGCAAAGCAACAGCTGTAAGATTGATACAAACAGAAGAAACAACAGTATATTGGTTCCAGGCTTGTTTAAGATTTGATCTTAATCCAAGCAATTTTTTAAAAAGGGTTAAAAGCACTAATTTGGGAGTGTTTCTGTTACTTTAATATGGTGCTGTATGAAAAACTCATCAATCCTCTGCATGCTATAGTCTGCTGTTTGGCACACTTTTGAACTTAACTCCTGAATTTGCTCCTTTTTTATCCTTGTTTTTAAAAATTGAAATACATGCACTGAGAAAGAGGTGACCTCGGCTGCAGCACACCTTCAGCATCAGGCCTTCTGTCAGAGAAGCCACGGTGTGGGAGCCACAGCTGCCCAGGCCCAAACCGGGCATTCGGGGGCTGGGCACCTGCCCCTCCTTCCTGGGCTGACTGCATCCAGATCGGACACTTGAGCCTTTCCTGAAAGCACAGCCTGTCACCCCTGGAGGACAATCTGCAGAACTTGTATGCACCATTGACACTCAGAAATCAAAATATTTCCTCTCCCTGGGACACAGCAGCCCTCTCCACACCCGCTCACTGTGCAAACGGGCATTACTTAGAGACCCAATATGAACCCTAGAATAGAAATCTCACAGCTGGAGCCCAACTCAACTGAAAGGAACACACTTTTAGGACAAGAAGAAATCTATTTTAATGGGTAAGGGAGTGGTGTCTATACCGAGACTGCCTGGATCCAAATTTAGCTCAGCCCATTGCTCTCTGCGTGACCTGGGCAAGTTCCCCTCAGTGCTCTCACATACGGGAAACGAAGGCAAGAATGGCATCTACATCACAGGGTGGCTTGGGAGAATGGATGGCAATGCTCAGCATGGGCCTGACACCTAAGGATGCAAACAATGGGCCCGCTGTCACTGTCAGAACCACAGTCTCGGAGGTCTTGACAAACTTCTGGCGAACAAGAAATCGGGGGCCAGCCGGTCCCCCTGAAATAATCTTCAGGATTGGCCTAATTTCTAACCCTCTAATAATAAAAGCAAAGACTGTCAGGATGGCGGCCACATATTCAGTAAAAAGAGTCTGGTTGCCAAGTCTGGGAAGCAAGCTGAGGAGCTCTGAGTCTTTCTCCCTCAGGGAGGGAGAGCAGTTTTGGGGGAAGAGGGAGTCAACTCATCAAGAAGGAGAAGGCAGATGTCCCAGCACAATAGGGCATGCTGAGGCTTGGGAACTGTTTCCATGCTCACTTATCCATCCATCCATCCATCCACCCACCCACCCAACAGACCTCCACTTAATCCATGCCTGGCAGGCCCTGTGCTTAAGTCTGTTCATATAGAACAGGCATTTCATAAAACTTATACCCTGTTTAAAACATAAGAGACATGTTTAAAACATAATCAAACAAATAATACTTCATTTAAAATTGTGTAATTTTTATGGTTTATTCCTAAAGTAGGGCACTATGACAAGAAATAATGGGGGACCTACTTTACACTGGTTCAGGGGGCATCTTCTGGATGAGCTAACAGGCAACTGGAAATTTGAACGGATGCCTCCTAATGTCTCAGGTCAACAGCCTCATCCCACCTTGACTTTGATCTTGTAAACTACCATCTCTTCTTGCTTCTGCGACAACGCCCTCAAATACAGCTTCACCCTGGGAATGAGCATTAAAGTACTGCAAATTCTTCATTCTCTATGTGCAGAAACTCAGGCCCTGCTGGGACAGGGGTTGCATGTCCTTAGTCATAGGGCAGGTCGGGTCTGCAGCCAGAACTCCTGAGGCTGGGTCAATGCTCCTCCCCTCCCCCCATGACTCAACGCTCACACCCTGAACCCTCTGACATCTGACTTCTTCCCAAAGAAAGAATGATGAGATGTAAATGTCTCTTGGGGAAATGTCTCCTAGAGAAATTCCTTCTGGGGCAGCCCCACTACTGAGGGAAAACTTAGCCCCTTCTGGGAGATCCCTGATCCATTCCCAGCTTCCTCTAGGATCCCACAATTGAAAAGTAATAAAGGATGAAATGAAATAAAATGAGCCCTTGAAGGACGTGTTAGAGCTAACACCTTCAGAACAATAATCTTTGCTTCTTGGTTCACCGTGTTTATACTCTGACTGGCCTGGCTTCCAGGTTCCTCTACCCCAGAGGAAACATATTTCTGAATATTTCTGAGTTGTCTATAGACCTTTTGCTAGCACAGCACATAACTAGTGGGACTCCAACCCAGATCTTTTGACTCTCAGCCCAGTGCTTTTCAACTCCAACATGTGAAGTTAGTAACAAACTCTGTTTGGGATGCATGGAGGCTACAGAAATGGTGAATGTTTCAAACGGTGATTTCCCATGGGCAGATAGAGTGAGGCAGATGGTCACTAATTTATGCAGCAAACATTTGCTTAATGCCAGCAAGTCAGGCCTTGTGGATTTCTTGGTGAATAAGACCAATTCAAGTCCCACCCTCATGGAGATAATAATTTCCAGAAAATTCATACAATGAACACATCACTACCCAGATAATGATTAATTACAACAGTGCTAAGTGCCGGGTGGGTTTTACAGGAAGAACTTATGATCTGGCCTCCCACACCAGGTCCTGTTGGGGTCCTACCCATCTCAGAGAGCACCCCCACCCACCGTGTGGGAGCCAATAACCCAGGAGTCATCCTCAAATCCCACACTCCCCATGACCAATCCCTTGCCAGACCCTCTTGATTTTGTTCCCTATGTATCTCCACCTCCACTGCCCTGGTCTCCAGCAGAATCATCACCTTTTGCAGGCACCATTGTAGTCCTGCCCACCAGATCTACCTTCCCACCACGGGGCCCCTGCTATCTACCCTACACAGGGTAGATAGTCTGAAAGGAAAACCTAATTATGCCACCCCATCCCTTACCTCTCATCCTCTACCCTTCTAATCCCACCCCCATCCCACAAGTACAACCCCAATGTGTCTTTGCTCTTAGAATCAAAACAAGCTCCAAAGCATATTCCACAAAGCCCTGCATCTTCTGCCCTGCCCTCCTTCCCCAGACTCACCGTGCACACAGTCGCACTCTCTGGCCCAGCCACCCCAGCCCTCGTTCAGGCTCTGGTATGTGCTGTGCCTCTTGACAAATGACCTTTCCATGGGTTGTTCCTCCGCCTGGAATGTCCATGTCTCTCCTGCTGTCTCCTGCTGTCTCATACAGCTTCCCTGACCTCTTTAACTAGGTCCAGTTCCCAAGTAATGCATTCCTGGAGCTCATCACAGCTGCACTCCTATGTCCACCAACTTGACTAGCTGCTCCTATAAGACAGTGAGCCCCACAAGGGACATGCTTGTCTTGGCTCATTATTATATTTCCAATATCTGGCCCAGGAAATGGTATAGTGTAAGGAATGAATGAATGAATGAATGAACTCCCTGGGGGAACTTTGAGCTGAGATGTAGAAGACAAACAGAAACCAGCTGGAGAAAGGAACTGGGGAAGAAGGAATATTCTAGTCTGAGGAAAAACCATGCCCATAGAGAAGAACTGAAATAGACCCTCCCTTACTTGCCAGAGAGAAACAGGGGGCATCACAGAGAAATGATAGGAAGACGGTGCCCACCACCCCGAATGGAGGCAGAGAAGTACAATTTTGGCTAATGTGGGGGTGGGAACTGAAGTGAGAACTCTTTGTAATGAACACAGTTCAGGAAGAAAACAAATGTGCATACAACATAAAAAGACCAGAGCTTTTTCACAAAATCAAATTTACGTAAATAGAAAAAAATAGGCTTTGTCATAGACCACGATGCGGCATCCTAGGAAAAAATACTCATTTGCACAGCGGCACAGACCCAGGTGATTCCAGGAGAAGCCAGGGATGAACGTCCCCCACGGATAAAGACCAAACTGCAAATGAAATGGTCACTGTCACTCTGTACCTCTGAGCAGGGAGAAGCCTGGGAAGAGGAATGGCCCATTAGCATCTGCCAGCACCGAGCCAGGGGCATGGTGGACAGGATGGGGCTCTGACTTCCCATGGGGAGTGTGAGAATCCTGAGGAATGCCGACTGGCTTTTTGTCTCAGCTTGGGGCACTGTGATAAAATGCCATAGACTGAGTGGCTTATATAGCAGACATTTATTGTTCACAGTTCTGGGGGCTAGAAGTCCAAAATCAAGGTGCTGGCAGATTCAGTGTCTGGTGAGGGCCCTCTTCCTGGGTTACAGACAGCCGCCTTCTCACATGGCCTGTCCACAGTGCGTGAACATGGGGAGGGAGCTCCAGTGTCTCTTCCTCTTCCGATAAGGGCACTAATCTCCTTATGAGGACCCCACCCTCACGACTGCATCTAGATCTAATCACCCCCAAACCCCACCTCCTACTGCCATCACATTAGAGGTTAGGATTTCAACATAGGAATTTGGGGGGTGACAAATATTCATAACAGCTTTGGATATGGGACTTTCAAGGAGCCCCCAAACAGGAACAAAGGTGTTTTAGGAGATAGCAAGAATGGAGGAGTAGGGGCAGGATCTACTACTCAAAGACTGGTGTGAGGCCAGCCCAAAAGACAAGTTAGCCTAAATCAGAACTTCCGGACTCCCACTGGGTATGGTTTGAGGATGCTCTCTTAAACCTTCAGGAAAACAATGGCTTGTAACTAGTCTGGAGTCAGCATGTGGTCTGTCAGTGGGAACAGATGTGGTGATGTTGGAGGTAAGGAGACATGGAAGCTACTGGAGGGTTTCCAAGAACACCCCATTGCCTGGTAGGACTTTGTGTCAGGATGTACCGCAAAGACTACAGACCAGCAGAGGACCCTGCAAGCCATGGAGATCATATGGCCCCCCCTCCTTTGATGTTTCCCTTTCCTCAGTAGGTTCTGAGTGTGAATCTGGTTCCACAGAAAGGAGACACCCTGATATGCCAGCTTCAGATGCTAAAGCCACACGGCAGGAAGGAATTTGGGGTGTTGATAGGATAGGAAGCAGGCCTGGCATCCAGTAGCCCTGGGTAGGAGAGCTGCAAGTTGGGGCTGGAGCAGGGGCCGATCCCAGCAGCTTTGTGGGCCATGCTCACTCCGTTGGACTTGATTTGAGGACAATGAGAAGCCATGGGCAGGCTCTCACCATAGGACAAATGCCATAGGAGTTACATTTTTTTTTTAAGTTCATTTATTTATTTTGAGAGAGAGAGAATGAGATCGGAGGAGGGGCAGAGAAAGAGGGAGAATCTCAAGGAGAATCTCAAGCAGGCTCTGCGCTGTCAGTGCAGAGCCCGACACAGGGCTGGAATTCACAAAACTGAGAGATCGTGACCTGAGCCAAGATCAAGAGTTGGAAGCTTAACTGACTGAGCCACCCAGGCACCTGAGAGTTACATTTTTAGATCCTCTGGCTATGGAGTGGACAATGGATTAGGGGGAACAGGAGTGGCTGCAGGGAGGCCATCGGGAAACTACTACCAGAACATAACCCAGGTGAGAGGGGGTGGCGGCCTGAGCCAGGCGATCACAGAGGACGCGGAGGGAGGAAGTGCTCCCAGAACATGCCGATGAACCTGGAGGAAGAGGCCAAGTAGACTGTTCCAAGGTTTCTGACAGGAACAACCTGGGTTGTGGGTGACACGGTGGCCTGGGCTGGGGGACACCGGAGGAGGATCCCACACTCTTTGGAGGAAACCGTTTATGTGGCTATTTCCTCAAGACAGCTCCACAAGCAGCTTCCTGGTGGTGGCGGGGCCTGTTGTTCCAGGGACTTCCCTCCCCCGCACAGCTTTGTGTAGAAGTGGGTGCCTGTGGGGGTTTCCATTTGCTTTTTTGCCTTTGAAATGACTGGTTCTCATTTCCTCCTCCACATGCTCTCTGAAGTGGTGTGTTTGGGAACGTTACATAACGGCCCTTCCCCGTCTCTCTCCTGTTTATCTTTGCCCGTGGACCTCCCTCCCTGACGTGATGGGTGACCACATCGGTTCCAACAAAATGGATTTGCCAAGCACCTGCCTAGGAGGCCACGGCTGGGCTTCATTCTCTGTGATTTCTTGAAAACCCACAAAAGCCTTTGGGATAAAAGTGTCCTCCTTTCCTACAAGGTTGAGATCTCTGTTACTCCCTTCCCTGTGGGGGGAGTTTACATTTTGGGGATGGGCCCTCCAGTGACCAGAATGAAGACTGTGATAAAGAATAATGAAGGGAGAATGATTAAGGACAATACAGGAAAGCTGGCTAACAAATGCCAAGTAGGTGCCAGCTCACTTATGTTAACACTTTTTTGACTTCTAGCCAAAGCTCTCTATCTTTTGGCTGTTTCGATTTTTCCATGTGCGGGTTCTGCCCTCTCAGGCCTCCCAGTCTACTGCAGCAGCTTGATCTGCCCCCCTTCCTCCATCTTTCTTCTGGCAGCTTCTCTTTCTGGCCCTGCATTTCCTGGCTCCTGGTCTCCGGGGCTCTCCCTTGCGGATTCCTGGCCCCTCACATGGTCGTTCCCCTCCCCCACCCCATCCCCTTCTCTCCCTCTCTCTTTCTTTCTCTCCTTGTCACCATTTGTTCCCTATCACCCTCCTTGCTGGCTGGCTGATGTTGGAAACATTTCAGGAATTTTTAATTGAACAATGCCATGAGAACTGTTATCACCTCCGTTTCACCAGGGAGAGAACCCGTGGCTCGGAGGATGGCCATGGGTGCCTCCCGGGGCGGGTGGAGTTTAATATCTCACCTAGGTTAACCAGGGCAGCCGGGCTCTGCTAACCTAGGCCCCAGGGTGGAATGTGAGAAATGAAATATGGTCTGACAGGAAAGAGGGTGTGTTGAATAACCAAAAATTCCTATAAAGTCTGAGGAGGTGGGAGAGAAGCCCAGGATGAGGAATTAGTGAAAAGAAACAAAACAACCCAGGAATTCTATCAGCCCTCCCTCGCTCTCCGACTGTCCACCACAAAAATGCCTGTGCTGCGGGAAAGCAGGTACCACCTGGAAGTCTGAGGAGGAGTGGGAGCCTCCTTCCTCCCGCCTGGAGCGCTGGGTGCCCTCCCTCTGTTCTCACAGCTGTCCCCGGCCCTGTGTCTGTGGCCTGGGTCAGATGAGCTCAGCCTCCTTTGATCTCCTCCCCTGTGAGGTCACCAGCTTCCCCCCCAACACTCCCCCAGGACTTCTCCCAGGTCCCAGGTCAGCCTTCACATCTGCAGGGCCTCAGAAACTGGGAGGCTGAGGAAGACAGCGACAGCAGGCCATGACGGGGGGCCGGCTGGCCGCTCTTACATAACGCCATACCGGAAACGGAGGGTCCTACTTTCCACCAGTTGCTTTGGAGTAGAGAAGGCAGGCAGGGATGCTGGGACCATAGGGCAAGAAGATGGTGCTCTGGTTCCCTCCTTTCCTGCATCCTCAATGTGGAGTCAGGGGCTATGGCTCCTGAATCATAGACTATGGGAGCTGGACGGGACCAGAGCAGGCATCCCCGTCGCCACCGTGCCCAGCCCGGGCCCTGGAGCCAGCGAGCAAGCCCTCCCACCCACCTTCAAGCAGGGTGGCTCCACCTTTATGTGTTTCCTGTCATGAGGTCCTGTGAAGGATTTTGAGAAAAGGATGCCACTGCTGAAAAAATTTAAGAAGTAAAATTTTGAAATCCACGGATTTAGTCCCAGCCTCTCTTCCTTATTTATGGATAAACTGGGGCCCAGAGGAGTTATGTGGTGAGCCAAGATAATATAGCTGTAACTGCGCAGCCGGTCCCACGTCGGGTCTCCCACCTTCAGCTAATTTCCCTCTTAAATGAACCTCCGAGGAGGAGGAGCAGGGCCACAGCAAGGGCGAGGCTGCTGGACACAGATTCGCCTATCTTCATCCTCCCAGAATCTTACAGCTGCAGGTACTTGACATGGGACCTGAGGCCCAGAAGGCCCCTCTGGTTTCCCAGAGGCATGAAAGTATGCCTTTCCAAGTCTAGAGCAGAGCAGTTTCTATGACTTTGGGGAAAAAGCATCATCAGTATTTCCCTCTGAGCTGCTGGGACTGCTTATGCCATCTCTGTAGCTACACGCTGAGCTCCCTTCTCCCCAGAGATAGCAATCCTGGAAATCATTGAGAGAGAGAGAGAGAGAAAGGAAGGAAAGAAGGAAGGGAGGGAGGGAGGAAGGAAAGAAGGAAGAAAGAAAGCAAGCAAGAAAGAAAGAAAAAGAAAGAAAGAAAAAGAAAGAAAAGCAAAAACATAAAAATATATTTGTCAAATAGGACTTACGACCCTCTTATTCCTGATGAATAGTCTGGAAAATGGAGAAGTAAAGAAGATAAATGCTTTTGGCCAGCTCCCACCATACGTCAGAACTAAATATTGAACCGTAATGGGACATTTTCATTTGATAATATTCTACAAGAAGACAAAAGCAGAGAAAACGAAAACCTGGGAAGAAAACATGAAGCTGAAAGTGTGCCATGGTAGGGGTGTCAGGAGAAGCCAAACATCTGGGCAGGGAGGTGGCAGGACCCAGGGTGTTGATGGAGATGCTGCCAGCCTGTGACCGGAAAGGGTGAAGCCTTCTCCCAGGACTGGGGCCGAACCAGGGCAGCCCTCACCCCCCTCCTCCCAGATGTCCTTCCCTCGGCCCAAGCATGAGCAACTTCTGCTAGCACATGGTGTTTTCTTTTTCCTGAAATAAAATATCATCACCTGATCTTAGCTAAGTAACTGTGAACTTGTAAAAGTCTGTTTGTTGTTCCCCAGAGACCCATTCAAATGGTTTTTCAGATGAATTTGTTCATTCAAACACTTTGCCATGTTTCTCTAATTATTTCTCACAGCCCTACCATGAGAGATCATTATTCCCTCTCCCTCACTCAACCCTGCTGCAGGTGAGTAAACTGAGGCTCATGGGAGGGGTGACATGCGAGGTAGAAACCAACCACTGATCCATCCTCCTGACCCTCAGACGCTTGTGGGCATTTTCCAAACCCAGAACTCTCACAGAACTGACAGATTGCATGCTTCCAGCTCGCCCTGGACCATCAGACCAGGTGGCTGTTTGCTTTGGCCAGGACGCAGCGTCCTGTTGATAACCATTAAGTAATTTTACGCTGTGTCAGGAGCGTCAGTGAAGCTAGTACACTTCAATCTCAGAAAACTAGGAATTCAGGAGATGGAAACTAATGAGAACAGGGTTCTAAGGAGTCTTTAAAGATACTGGAAACCCCCAGGAAAAGCATTTGGGGCAATATATTTGGGATTTGGTTCTCCTCCTTATAACTCGTGAACTACATGGCTCAGGAGCCTTCTCTGTCTCCCTTGGGGTTTGGTCCTGCACAAGTATATGGGGATATAGTAATTATGAACTAATAAATTAACATTAATTATAATATTTTAAGTTACATATTATAATGTATTATATGTCATGTATCATCATGTATTATTATATGGGATAATGATAGTATATATTATATATACATTATTTTATATAGTATATATGTATAATAATGTCATTAAGTATATAGAATATGTAAATATATAAATAAATAGAACATAAATATTATAGTAAAAATAGTATGATAATATAATAGAATAACGTATCATAAATATTAAGCAAATATCTGGTGCAATGTGCAAAGCACCCGTTGCTGGTGATGTGTATATGTGTTGGGAACGCAAAGCTGAATGAGCCCCTCAGAAACAGGGTGGGTGGGGCTGGGAGTCATTCAAGTCTAAGGCGGGAGAAGAGCATGGACCCACCAAAACCCTCCCTTAACGGTTGAGCTGGAACTCCCCCATGGAGGCTGCTTCTCAGCCAGGTGTCGCAGTGTGGTGACATTAAGGGCTCTCAAGGAAGAAGTCATGAAAAGTTTTCCAGGATCAGGGAACTGCACAGAAGGACATTTCACCCCATCACCTCCAGCATTTCCACCTTGTACTAGATTGTGACCCTTTACCTCCTGGACACAGGGAATCTTAACTGTGTTGCCTGGAACCCAGCGCTAGGGCGGGGCTAGAGGGGGAGAACCGCTATTGTAAGAGCTGCTCGAGGAAAGCGTGCGGACTTGTTCTGAGGGGCGGGCTGTCTGAGGCCAAGGGAGGAGGCGATTGGCTGTCAGGGGGGCAAGAGTCAGGAATTTCCGGAGGTGGGTAGTCAGGGGGAAGGCGACCTGGCCGGACAGTTCAAGGGGCAGGGGAAGGGGCAGGCTCCAGTGCGATGGAAGAGCCCTGCCCTGAAGACCTGGGAACGCCCAGGTTTATCCAGTTTCTGCCTCTAATTTACTGTGTGATATGGGAAAAGTCACTTCTTCCTGGCGTTGGTGCCCTCTTTGGTGAAGTGTAAAACCCTGTTCCTTGGACTAGGACTCATTTTCCTTCCTGCCCTCAATTTTGAGATTCTGCCTGGACCCTGGCAAGAAAGAACAGCGATGCCCGGAGTTACCCAGGAGTAAAGACACTGCTCGGTTCTGGCCCAGGACCATATTTTGCGTAAAGAAGAAAACTGGCCTGGAAGCAGGAAAAAATGGGTCTGGCCCCACCTTGGATGCTTATTCAGCATGAACTTGGACAAATCATTTCATTTCTTTACTCAACAGAAAAATGACGGTATTGATCCTCAGACATTTTGTGGCTTTTTAAACAATTTTATTTTTTAGCAGGAGAAATCTCTTATCAGTGTTGGGACAAAAACAAAAAAAACTTGCCCTGATTGAAGCAGCAGGAAAGGCTCTTGAGTCTATCCCTGTGACTTTGGGGAGTCATTTCATTTTGCTTGGGCCTCTATCTGTAACATGGGAATAAGAACTGCTCTTCTGATCTCATAGTTAATTGGGGAAAATGAGACAAGATATGTGGAAAGATTTTGCAAACTCTAAATTGAGGTACAAATGTACAAATTCATACTCAGGCCTGGTGTCAACCCCTTCATCACCTCTTCTGGTCCAGAAGTCAAGTCCTCCCAAAAGCATTCCCAAAGCTCATGGCCATGGAAGGAAAAGATGTCTGTTTCTCTCCAACCCAAAGCATGGTATGGGGCTGGTAGCCCCGGAAACCAGAGTCAGCATCTTCCAGGTATGTAGATGGGGCCCAGGGCTGCTACAGTTAGGGATACATGGGGACAGAAGGTGGAGCCCCTGCTGCCCCCACACATACCCATGCAAGGGTGAATGAACAGTGCAGAAAAGGAGACTGTCTGCAGGAGAAAGAGGGTTCTCTGGGCTGGGACCAAAAGAAGGTAGAGTAGCAATGTCTGGCTATAACATGTTTCTGTGTACGTTTCATGAACACATTTGTCTGGGATTTCTGTGTGCCTCAGCTCCTACACCCCCAGCTGGTTATCCTGGTGATCACCAGCATCTCTGCCCTAGGAACTAGTTCCCCAAAGAAGAGCTGTGATTTCCCCCCAAGTCAGCCACCTTGCCTTCCTGCCCAGGCCCCGTCTGCTGCTCCCCTGGTGCCCTCAGTGCTCCCTGTGTTGTCCCTCATTCATCCTGTGCTTTGGTTTTGACTGGGCTCCAGCCTCTGGGACTCCCCAGGTTGGGCTCTAGCAAGAGGAGGTGGGTTTGGTTTAGCCTGCTCTTTGCTGCCCTCACTCTTTTGCTCCTCTTGCTTCAAACAGGCCCCTGCTGGCTTTAATTAAGCTTGTGGAGCCTCCCCGAGGGCTGGCCCTCACGAAATGAGGTGACCCAGCTCACCAGGGCTGCTCCCCAGAGGCCCCTCAGCTCCGGGCTTATCACAACAATTTCTGCTTCACATTTTCCATAGAACATTATAACCTGCACAGGAAAACATAGCCTGAGACTGCAGGAGCCAGCCAGGGCACTAGATTCCAAATAGGAAGGCTTTGGATACTCTTGGTGCCCAAAGGGCCTGGCCTTTGGAGAGATTGCCAGTGAGAGACTTAGCTTCTCAAAACCAAGGAAAATGGCTCCTGGGTAGAGCCAGAGGGAACTCAGTCCCAGAGTGTAGAGTTTTGCAACTGGGCCACTACCTCTCATAGTTCTTTCATAGATTGAATCCAGGATGTCCAGCTCTGTGGAAGTCCCAGTCACCTAGCCAGTGGCGTCTGTACTTCTAAGTCTGGGATTCAAGACCCTCAGCAGCTTTCTCTTCTTTGCTGTTCCAGGTTATAATCTGAAACTCTTACACAGATCCTCAGGTCTTGCAAAAGGAAGCTACTGGGGAGTGCAGCATAGTGGTTGCATCTGTCAGTCAGAACAGGTTACATTACGCTATAGTAACAAACAGCCCCCAAACCTGTGGCTTAACATGCAGAAGTTTATATTTCACATAGTCATTCCCAGGCTGACAGAGTTTCCACTGTTTTGTGTTGGGATCTTGTGGCACCTCTGCCATAGTGGATAAGGACACAAGCTTTGGAGTCAGAGCTGAAATCACTTCCCAATATTACCACTCACTAATTCTGAATCTCAGTCAACTTAATCTCTGAATCTTATGTGTGTGTGTGTGTGTGTATGTGTGTGTGTGTGTGTGTGTGTTTTTATTAAAAAAAGTAAGATATAGTACACATACACATACAGTCAATTAACCATCTTTAATGTATAGTTCTGTAAGTTCTGATAGATACAGCAGGATAACTACCACCACAATTTAGATCTAGAATAGTTCCATCGTCCCTCCCTCCAAAACTCCTGGCAACCACTAATCTGTTTCCTGTCCTTACAGTTGGCTTTTTTAAGAATGCCATTTAAGTGGATTCATAGAAGGTAGCATTTGACTCTGGCTTAGTTTAATACACCCAAGATTCATTCATGTCGTGCTGTGCATTAGTAGCATATTCCTTTTTTAATGCTGCATAGTGTTCCTTTGTATAAATATACTGCAGTTTGTTTACCCAAGTTTGGAAGACATTTGGTTCCAATTTTTGCCAGTTATGTGTAAGGCTACTGTAAACATTCATGTACAAGTACTGTGTGAATATTAGCTCTTATTTCACTTGGGTAGATATCTAGGTATATGTCTAGGAGAAGGATTGCTATGTAGCATAAGTATATGTTTAACATTAAGAAATTGTCCAATGGTTTTCAAAGTGGCTGTACCATTTTGCATTCCTACAAGAAATGTATAAGAATTTCATTCTTAATACTTAGGGGGTTTTGTTGGTGCTGTTGTTTTATTATCCTCTTTAAAAGGTGGGTAATGTTAACACATGGTGGTTTTAATGAACATTTCCCTAATGATTTACAATGTTGAGCATCTTTTCATGCTTTTTGTCACTTACGTTTCTTTGTTGGTGAAACATCTGTTTAAATATTTCCCCCAACCCAACTTTAAAATTTTGTTTCTTACTAACTTTTTAGGGTTCTTTATACATGTGGATTCAAGTCCTTTATCAAATATGTGATTTACAAATATTTTCTCCCAATTTTGACTTGTATTTTCATTTTCCTGACTGTCAAAAGCAAAGGTTCTTGATTTCGATGAAGTCCAGTTTACCAATGTTTTCTTAGGCAAATCATGCTTTTTAGTGGTGTTTCAAGGAAATGAAAGTTAGCAAAGGTTTTCTTCTAAGTTTTCTTCTGAAAGTTTTATAGTTTTAGGTGTTGTATTTATATCTCACCAATTTTGAATTAAGTTTTGTATATGTTACAGGTATGTATTTAACTTTATTTTTTTCCATATGGTCATCTGTTTGGTCCAATACCATTTATTGAAAACATTGAATTGGCTCTGCACCTTTGACAAAAATCAGTTGAGGTAAATGTATGGGTCTATATATGGTTTCTCTATTCCATTACATTGGTTTATTACATGTCTATTCTTCCATCAATACCATACTGTACTGATTACTGAAGCTTATGGAAAGTCTTGAAATTGGGTGGTGTGAGTATCCAATTTTATTCCTTTTTTTGATTTTTATTTATTTTTGAGGGGAGAGAAAGGGGCAGATAGAGAGGGAAACAAAGAATCCCAAGCACAGATAGCACAAAGCCTGGCACAGGGCTTGAATTCATGAACTGTGAGATAATGACCTGAGCTAAAACCAAGAGTTGGATGTTTAACTGACTGAGCCACCCATCCAGGGAAAAGTTGAGTTCCCCATCCAACTTTTTTTTTAATTGCTTTGACTATTCTAGTTCCTTCAGCTTTCCATTAAAAAATTTTAATGAACTTGTAGATTTCCACAAGAAGATTTCGCTGAAATAGCTTTTGATTGGAATTGCAATGAACCTATAGATCTGTTTGGAGTGAATTAACATCTTAATGATATTGAATTTTCTAATCCATGAACATGGTATTATCATTTCATCATTTATTTAGATCCTTTGATTTTCCCATCAGTATTTTGTAGTTTTTTGTATGTTTGTTGTACAGATATTACACATATTTTGTAAGATTTATACATAAATATTTCATGTATTTCAGTGATATTGTAAACTCATTTATTAGTTCTTGTGACTTAAAAAAATTTTCCTTAGCATCTTGTAAATAAATGATCATGTCTTCTTAAAATAAAGATCGTTTCCTATCTGGATGCCTTTTATTTATTTTTTTGCTTTATTGTACCTCCAGTACAATTTGAATAGGAGTGCTGAAAGCAGACGTACACACCTTGTTCCTAATCGTAGGGGAAAGCATTCTGTCACTCACCATTAAGATATTAGCTGTTAGTTTTGCCATAAATGGCCTTTATCAAGTGGAGGAAGTTACTTTCTATTCCTACTGTCCTGGGAGTTGTTGTTGTTAATCAGAAATGGAGTAGCATCTTCTTTTCTTTTCTTTTTTGCATTGAGGTGATTATATAGTTTTTCTTTTTTACTCTGTTAATACGGTTAATTGCATTGATTTTTGAATTTTAGACCAAGTTGCATTCCTGGAATAAGCCCCATTTTTAATGATATATTATCTTTTTTTATGTATTCTTGGATTTGATCTGTTAGAATTTTATTATGGGTGTTACAACTATGTTCATGAGATTGGTTTATAATTTTGTAATGTTTCTTTCTAGTTTTCATATTAGAATAATGCTGGCCTCATAGACTGAATGGGAAAATGTTCCCTTTCCCTTCTCTTCAATTGTCTTGAAAAATTTATATAGAATTTATATTATTTCTGCCTTAAATGTTTCATAGAATCAGCAGTAAATCCATCTGGGCCTTGAGGTCTTTGTTTCTGCAATGGGAAGGTTCATAACTCTAGACTTTGTCTCTTTAGCATATATATAAGGATTTTCAGGTTCTCTATTTCTTCTTGAGTGAGTTTTGGTTGTTGGTGTTCTTCAAGGAATTTGTCCATTTCATCCAAGTTGTCAAATATATTGGCATAAATGTGTTCAGATTATCTTCCATTTGTTCATTTCAATGCCTTTAAGACCTGCAGCAATGATACCTCCTTCATTCCTGATATTCTTAATTTTTGTTATAATTTTTTTTAATCAATCAAGGCAGATATTTATTAACTTTATTGATTTTATTAAAGAATCAAGTTCTGTCTTTATTGATTTTCTCTATGGTTTTTCTCTTTTTTTGTTTCACTTATTTCTGCTCTTATCTTTATTATCATTGCTCCCTTTTTCCTAGTTTCTTCATATGGAAGTTTAGGTCATTTGTTCAAGATCTTCCTTCTGATATAGCATATTTATTAGCTTACAATATTGCCATATATATTTCCTTGTAAATATTGAGTTTGCAATATTTATATTGCTAAGTTTTATATGCTGTGCTTTCATTTTAATTTGGCTCAAAACACTTTCTAATTTCTAATTTCCCCCTTAATTTCTTCTTTGATCTGTGGACCCCATGGCTTATTCAGAAATGTGTTAGTTTCCAAATATGGGGTTTTCCAGATATATGTTATTTCTCATTAATTTCACTGTGGTCAGGCAGAGCACAAGCTTTGTAGGATGCTAATCCTTTTAAATTTATTGAAATTTGATTAATGACTTAGAATACAGTCTATCTTGGTAAATGTTCTATGTGCACTTAAAAATAACGTGTATTGTGCTGTTGTTGGGCTGTTTCAATGACATGCGAGCAGACAGAAAACGTACAAATGAGCTTAAGCCTGGCGAACTATTAAGTAGCGCAGTCATGGAAGAATTTTCCAAACTATATTTGTAAGTTATGAACGTCAAGGTCTCTTATAATTCAGCAAAAGGACAAGGAATTTTGTTCTAAGCACTCATAGATATAATCTCATTCAATTCACATAACAGACTTTCAGGATAAAAACATCCATTCTGGTTTTGTTGATTAAGTTACTTGGACTTGTAGCAACTGAATAAATTGTCTAAGTTCATAGAAAGGGACGGGGTGGAGCTTTGAGCTAGAACCTGAAAAGTCACTCTCCTAACTATAGTGCTGTTGTGCTTGAGGTATGGAGAAGGCCTAGAATTTGGAATCAAAAGTCAAGTGTGTCCTTGGGCAAGTCAACCTCTTTTTGATCTATGCAATGAGTAGAAGGTTCTTCCTAACTCTTAGGATTTCAGTGCGGCTCAAATAAGATGAGTTACGAGTGCTTTGAAAGCTCTGAGGTAAATCAAGAGGCATCACTACCTGATTAATAGCACTGTCAGGAGGGGCATGTGAAGGTAGTGGGACTGGATGTGAACAGACAAATTGACTAAAGCTCAACTCTACAGAGGTGAAGGCTGGGGAAAACCATCTCCAAAATTATAAAGTGTGTAAATCCAAAATTTTAAATTACACAGTATCTTTGAAAGATTGAAAGGGGCAAGTTCAGGACAAGTAAAAGAAAAAATTACCTTATAGATAAAGTGATAAAGTGATACCCCTGGGGTGTTGTACATGCTGAAAACACAAATGAATTAAAGAGAGTTTTGATAAACTTGCAGGTAATAGTTAAGGAATTATTAGGAGGTGCTATGATTCTTCAATACACACCCCTAAGCTCTCAAGATTGAAATCAAGAAGATTCCTTAAAGTCTCTCAGTGCTATCAAATTAAAAACAGAGCTGGTCAGTAAGTAGTTATAAAATGAATATATATATTCAGGACTATCACAGTGGTTGATAAGAGACCCTGGAACAGAACTGGGCTTAATTCTGAATTTGACATGGGCGAGTGGGAATTTATAGCCAAGGAGTGGGGTGGAAGTCAGTGGATAGAAAATTGCTGAGAAGAAACATCAGGGATAGAGAGATTCTGACTCAACTGATCTAACAGGATTCTTGCTGAAGACAGGCCAGGGTGAGCAGACCCCCTGGGGGGAGGGGGGAAGATGTGGAACCCCATCAGATATCCAGGGCAGGGGGTCCTGGTTAAGTGACTTTAGCAGTTCTTGCTAAAACTGGATTTTACAAGAAAGTGCACAGATAGGCCTAGGAGAAGGTTCAGGAGACTGACTAAAGTTTGGACAAGCATAGAATCTTTGTCAGTGCCTCTGTCAGAAAAGAGGGCTGGATGAGGCCTGGGTCAACCTCCCTGGACAGAGCTGATCTGAGAACAGAGCACCTGTGGCAGCTGTATCAACTGTCAGCTTCTTTCACAGGACCTTTGGGATAGCTTTAATGACAGAAATGTTGAGTTTGAATTATGGTCAGAAAAGAAGAATAAGGGGTAGGCCACTGTGCACCCCTCCATCACCAATTGGGATCCTGGCAAGGGCCCTGGTTTCCCTACCCAAAGAGCAAGCTGTGGATATATTGTTAGTCTCATATTACACTCTTTTTTAGCTACCCACTTTTGAGGCCACCGTGGAGACTGTGTTATCTCCCAGAACTGCTCCACTTCTAAGGTTTCAAATCCCAAGTGTCTCAGCGTCTGACCCCAGCATCCTCCCTTCCAGGCCTTTGACTCTTCAACTCCTTCATGGCACCTGGTTTTCTGCCTCCTGCTTTTTTTGCTGTCACCCAGCCTTCTCTGACTCTATTTCTGCCTCCTCCAGTCCAAATCCTTCTAACCAGCATCTTCAACTTCTGTACCTCATTCCTCTGCCCACCTTCTTGAGAAACTCCAACTCTGAGTTATCTCAACCAGCCCAGATCGCCATCCCCAAACCTAGGCTGCCGAGTGACATTAGCAAAAGTCCCACACAACCTTGGGTGGAAATCAGCACTCCTTCACTGGCTTCCGTGCTGCTCTGCAAAGCTTCTCATCCCCTAGGTAATGCTCCCACTTCCTATAGGGCCACCAAGAATCCCCACTACTTCTCAACCCCCCAGTAACATCCTCTGCTCTCGCTCAGCAGATGACTTTGACCCCTGCTGTCAGGTAGCCCCCTCCACTTCTACCTACACTCTGTCTTCGTGCACCTGCACCTTCATCCCTTTCCCATCCATCTCAGAAGAGGTGATGTCCTTCTGATGTCCACGGTTAATTGCTCCAACCGAGTTGTGTACCACAAACTATCCTATTCCCATCAGGCTTTTGCTCTATTATTCCTTCTTGTAAACATTTCCCCCTTATTTATTCAACCTCACTTTCTTCACTGTTTCCATCCTCTTACCCCATGAACACAGTCAGGTGTCCTCTATCTTAAAATTAAATAAACAAAGAGCCTGTCTTGGTTCTTGGACATTGTTAACTACTGTGAGGATCTGCATTCCTTCACAGCTGCTATTCTGGAACTTGTTGCCTACACTCACTGTTTCTGCATTTCAACCTTCCATGTTTTTCTCAATACTTTCATGATGCTGAGAGATTTTCTTTCTGAGAGCCACAGACCTGGTTATAAGTGGGTATAAGGGAATGAGGCCCACTAAGTCATCAGTGATCTGTGACACTGAAGCAAAGAGGTTTGGTGCTTTAGACAAACTGTTTTGTCCCCCAATCTCAGTATAATGAAGATAACTTACTTGCCATGCCTGTCACCTAGGACAGAAGGTAATAAACGGGAAAGCATGTGGAAGGAATATAAGCCAAAGTTTGTTTTTTATAAAGCTCTCCTTTCTCTCTTGCTTCTGACCAGCAAACACTTTGAAAATGGGATGGTTCGTGGGGTGTCTGGGTGGCTCAGTCGGTTAAGCATCCAACTTTGGCTCAGGTCATGATCTCATGGTCCATGAGTTTGAGCCCTGTGTTGGGCTCTGTGTTGATAGCACGGGAGCCTGGAGCCTGCTTCAGATTCTGTGTCTCCCTTTCTTTCTGCCTCTCTCTCTCTCTCTCTCTCTCTCTCTCTCTCTCTCAAAAAATAAACATTAAAAAAAGAAAAGAAAATGGGATGTTTCAATCTTGAAACAGACAACCAACGGGGGTTGTGGAATATTCCAAAACAAAGTATGGAATCTTCAACTGCGGTGAGGCATTGTTGCCTGGAGGCAGCAGAATCAGCTGGATGACCTTTTGAGGTCCCTTCTAACATGCAGCCCCTCTGAACCCCAAGGAACAAGGACTGGGGAACAGTGTGAAGGAAATGTTGTTCGCACCTGTCCAGTCTGGGGCCCAACTGGTAAAAGGTGAGAACACACTGGAGAAGTCAGGAAATGGCTTGAAGTTTTCTCATTTTCCATCCGTTTTGGATCCTGACTCCATGTGTCGGGGGTGCAGGAGCTCAGATTTCATAAACAGGGTCTGTGGAGGCAGGAAGCTCACGCCGTGTGAGCTGTTTGCTTCCCTCGCTTGCCCACGTCTTACAATTCTCTTTCCTCCTTTCCCTTTCTGGTTTCTCACCCCGTTGCCTCTGGCACTGTAAAATCTTGGCAGGCCCTGGAGCCAGATTTATTTGGGTTGAATAAACAGTTAAATGAGGTTTTATTTTCTTGTTTCTGTCCTGAATTGGAGGAAGGGGAGTTACAATGCTAAGCTGGCCTCTTGGGAAGCCATTACATAATTCTGCTATTCCTCCAGGAAGATCTCTTATAAATAACCCTTATTTACAATAAATCATCAAGATGTTGAGGAAAATCAGGTCATTTCATACAAGAAAGGTGAGCAAATTGAAGGAAATGAGCCAGAGGCCCACATTTGGAAAAGGACACCTCTCTGCATTTGTCCAGCCAATTCTTTTGAGCAGCCGCCCTGGACTACTCCTTTGTCCTTTTCCTAAACAGAAAAGCTGCCCTTGAAAAGGGTCACTTTGGTATGATTGATCATGGAAGCTAAGAGGTGTCTCATAATTTATTTCTTTTAAAAATGCTCATCAAAGAAGTGACTTAGTTGGTGGCTGTAAGTAAAAACTTGTTTATTAATCATATTTTGCTCTTTTTAATCACAATTAAAATAACTTTAGAATCAACAATATTTGTTTATTAATCAAAGACTCCAAGGGTTTGGATACATTCAGGGACGATTCCATCCAGTCATTACCGCCCATTCACTAGGACACCAGAGACTCTTATGAGTATAAGGAGCGTGGGTGGTTTTGTTTCTCTTTGTACATTTCTGTACCAATGATATAGTGAAAGTGATGAAGATAAAAAAGGTGGTGCATGTGTGTGTGTGTGTGTGTGTGCATGTGCTCATGCATGTTTATGAGTATGGATGTCCCAGGTAGTTTCATTAAAAAATTTTTATATTGAACTATGTAATTGACATACAGTATTCAATTAGTTTTACGTATACAACATAGTGACTCAACATTTGTGTACATTGCAAAGTCCCAGGTAGTTTCATTTAAAAATTTTTTTATTGGGGCACTTGGGTGGCTCAGTCGGTTAAGTGTCTGACTTCAGCTCAGGTCATGATCTCACAGTTCATGGGTTTGAGCTCCGCATCTGGCTTTGTATTGACAACTCAGAACCTGGAGCCTGCTTCAGATTCTGTGTGTGTGTCTCTCTCTGCCCCTTCCCTGCTCACACTGTCTTTCTCTTTCTCAAAAATAAATAAACATTTAAAAAAAATTAATAAAAAATTTCTTATTGAACTATATAGTTGACATACATTATTTAATTAGTTTTATGTATTCAACATAGTGACTTGACATTTGTGTACATTGCAAAGTGATCACCACAGTTAAGTCTAGTCATCTGTCACCACCAGATAGTTTCATTGACGAGGTGACTTACCCACTGTCCAAAAGAACAATTCTAAAAACACAGCAGGATCATAGATGTGATATCACACAAAATAATGGATAACACAAAATAATCCATTTCTCTTTCCACCATCATCCATACTCCTTCAGGCTTCATCTGATGATAGGATACCATCCAACAAAGAGTATATCCAAGTAAGATACACACACACACACCTCCTACATAGACATTTTTCAAAAGGAAAAATCTCTCCACAATTCTTGCCAGCGTCTAACAACCCACACTGCCCTGAGGGTTTTCAGCAGAGCTAGTCTGATGTAAAGTTCACTTGTAGCAGTTCTGTTTTCAGGGGAGAAGCCAAGTGGCTGTTTTCCAAATATTTATATTGCGTTAGATAATGGACAAGAGAATGCCTAAGGGCCACGGTGAAGAATCTTGAGCCATTAGAAAGTCTAATTTCTGGTGAAGAAGCCGACGTATAAGAATGAAGGTAGCTCGGTTAAGCTCTTCCCAACCAGTGGAGGAAGTGGACAGGCCAAAGCTGAAGTTCTAGTTGGAGTTCTACAGACTAATGTGCTATCAAGTCCCTTGGTCTACATTTCCTCAACAGCAAAAATAAAACAATAAAAGAAAAAAGAAAGAGAGAAGAAGAGGCTAGACTTGACTATCTTTAAAAATCCCTCCTCTTCCAATGTTCTGGGGTTCCAGAAAATATTCAAGGCCTGGAGACCTTGTCATTTTGTGTGGAAGAAACAATGGAGGCAATCAACTGCTGGTCTGTGAGATCAAATCTTTATGTCTTTTGAGAGCATTTTAAGAGTTGCCTCATCTGCTTGGCTAAGGAAAGCGACAAATGGCATCCTCCTCCACCCTCCTACTCCAGTGTTAGTCCCATCCGTCCCAAGAGGATCCTGCAGAAACCCCTATTAATGTCTCCTCGATTGTGGCCAATAATAATGATGGTAATGATAATGATAATGTAATTATCCTGGTTTATTGATGTCAAGTGCATGTTGATTACAAATGGAACAGGAAGTATTTACTTGCCTCCTGCTTCTCCAGGCTGGTTGTGAAATCAGAGCTGGGCTTTGGAGCAAGCATGAAGCCTGCACCTTTCATAATTGTAATGGGATCCAGATGTGGTTCAGTCCCACGAAGGCAAGTGATGAAAGCAGTAAATGGGTCCCATGCACATATGCTCTGCCCAGGTGGGGTCCACTTCCAGCTCCCTCTCTGTGAGCCAATATTGTTCTGCCTTTCCTCCAATTAACTCTGATGATGGAAAAAAGATTAAAATGCATCCCCTGCGGTGGCTTGCACATAGTAGGTGCTTGATCACATTTATTCATTTATGTTCCAGTGATGGCAGGGCATCTCAAGGAAAGTGGTCTGAAAGCCTGTGTACATGTGCTGTTCTTAGGGTGATTTGGGGTGAGATGGACATTTCTGGATATCAGAATGGATTAGTGGGAGACCAGCAACACAGTGAAGGAAGAGCCTTGCAAAGGAACCACAGCCGAATGCTAAGAACTGAGCCCCAGGGATGGTGAAAAGGGCAGAAGCCAAGTGTGAAGAGCTGGGAAGTCAAAGGGCACAGCATCTTGGAAGCTGGGAGGTGGGAGTGTCAGGGAGGGAAGGGTGTCTCTCTTGCTATTGGAAGCCCTGAAGCTCTCACTGTCCCATTACATTCATTTCCCTGTTGGAAGGCAGTGGGCAAGGCTTTCCTTCTTTCCCTCTTTTATTTTCCCGTGTATTCACCATCCTGTCTCTCTATGTACCTCCACCCAAATTTTAAAGTGTATTTCTGTGATATCAAGTTCATTGTTTAAAAACATTTCTGTTTCCTCAGCTGAATACAATAAGAAAAAGTTGTGATTTGACATGGTTTATGGGCAGGCAGGTCTTCATTAAATTTTTAGGAATATCCACCTTTCACAAAAATGGGGACAAGTAGGAATTCTTTTTTTTTTTAATGTTTATTTATTTTTGACAGAGAGAGAGAGAGAGAGAGAGAGAGAGAATGAGCGGGGGAGGGGCAGAGAGAGGGAGACACAGAATCCGAAGCAGGCTCCAGGCTCTGAGCCGTCAGCACAGAGCGACGCAGAGCTCGAACTCACAGACTGTGAGATAACGACCTGAGCTGAAGTTGGACACTGAACCGACTAAGCCACCCAGGCGCCCCATGAGTAGGAATTCTTAACACAAAACACTCCTAGAGAGAAATTAACAAAAAATTAATTATTTTTTTAAACCAAAAAGAACACATTCAGAGAGTCTCTTTACTTATCATAGAGATCCAATTGCCAAATAATTTAACATAGAAGTGGCTTAATTTGAAAACCACACTATGTTGTAATCTAAGTTAAAAAAATATTTGTGATTTTCAGTTTTGCTCTAGTGTTCTAGAGCAATTTAACATTCTATTTGTAAATTGTAGGTTTAAAAAAGAAATTCCATGTTGGGAGTACCTGTCTGGTTCATTTGGTTAAATGTCCGACTCTTGGTCTCTGCTCAGGTCATGATCTCATGGTTCATGAGTTCAAGTCTCACATCAAGCTCCATGCTGACAGTGTGGAGCCTGCTTGGGATCCTATCTCTCCCTCTCTCTCTGCCCCTCCCCTGCTCGCACTCTCTCTCTTTCTCAAAATAATAATTAAAACTTTAAAAAAAAATTCAATTCTGGAGGTTTATTGCAATATTTAGATTATCATCAGGAAATTCCATGATTCATAGGATTGACTATTTGAACTGAAGCTGATTTGATCAAGAGGCAAATTTTTTATTTTATTTTATTTTATTTTTTTAATGTTTATTCATATTTGAGAGACAGAGAGAGACAGAGTGCAAGCGGGGGAGGAGCAGAGAGAGAGGAAGACACAGAATCTGAAACAGGCTCCAGGCTCCCAGCTGTCAGCACAGAGCCCGACAGGGGGCTTGAACCCACAGACTGCGAGATCATGACCTGAGCTGAAGTTGGCCACTTAACCAACTGAGCCACCCAGACGCCCCAAATTTTTTATTTTTAATTAAAAAATGTTTTTTCCTAATATGCAAATACACATGTTTATTAATACAGAATTTAGAAAATGCAGATAAATCAAAACAGAAAAATAAAAATGAATCCCATCCTTCATAAATTATTCATTCAAGTGCATTTATTAATATTTAGTTAATATTGGAGATATTGGAGAATGGAAAGGAGCACTAAGGGGCCCACCCTCAGGACGAGAGGCATAAATGGGGATGTCCTAGGCAAACCAGCACATATGGTCACCCTATTTATCAAACACCTACTGTGCCCCAAAATTGTCAGTGCCGTGAAGACAGCAGTAATCAGAGCCTATATTCTAGTGTTAGCATTGGGTATATATTCTTCTAGTCACATATATGGACATCTTTTTGTCCCTTTATGTAAAAACATTGTGTATTTCACCATTTTAATGAAAATCTTTTAAAGGGTACAGTGCATGCTCCTGACTTCTTCCACAGAGGATCCTCAATGTCGTTTTGCATTTTCTAAGGAGGCAATGCTAGAAAGAGTAGCACACCAACCCAGACTCCTGTGTCTTGTACCAACCATGAGGCTTTGTCCTGCTAATTCCTCTTCTTTAGTCTCAGCTTCTTCATTTGCAAAATTTGAGCAGAATTTAGACATATACTCTGCTCATGTGGGGTCGTCTTTTGGCTCTCTCTCTGTGAGCCAAACCTGTCCTGTATTCTTCCAGTTAACTCTGATGATGGAAAAGGGATAAAATGTGTCACCCAACACCAAGACATCTTTAAAATCTGTGACTCTATAGTTTTGTGATCTCTTCCAACAATATGGGCCAGATTTGGATAAGCGGGGATAAATTCTCTGACTTTTCCAACAAAAATAAGAAAGAAAACATTTCTCCATTAAGATGTACTTTATAATGTGATGAATATAATGATTGTATGATGGATATGTTAATTAGCATCTATGTATGTTATTGATCCATCAAGATGCTTTATTTTGCAAAATGGCTCTCAAATACTTGCCAGGAAGTATTTCTTACATTATTCAGGAGGATAACTTTGTAGGTAAGATGATCAAGTGTAGCAGATGATGCCAGCACCTGAGCTCTGAGGACAGACAACACTGTTGTCAACAGTAAACACGAGATGTTTCTCTGCTTTGGGGAGTATTGAAGAAACTCAGTATTGTCTTTGCTTGTGGTGTTACCATAAAGATGCTGACAAACATATTCTTTTCTTCTGAGTCTTTGCAGAGGGAGAGTGAAATTCCACGTTCCATCCGCTTGCCCATGGCTTTCGCCTATTATTCCCATGTTGGCAAAAATGAAGAGACTCCTATTCCATATGATTTGGCAGATTGTAACATGAAAAGTGTTTTGAAATAAATTCAATGAGCAAATCTACAATTATTTACCAGCAAACTTTTCCTTTAAATTTAATGAGATGTAATTTTATAATGTCTATATATTTTGTAGCACTAGATTCAGTTAATTCTAAACCTGTAAAGGACAACCAGAATAACTATATGCATGCTTTTCAATAATCCTCAAATTAGCATATCCAGTCATAAGGGAAAATAAATGATTTCTTTTTTTTCTTAATTTTTTTAATGTTTATTTTTGAGAGAGAGAGAGAGATACAGAATGCAAGCCAGGGAGGGACAGAGAGAGAGGGAGAAAGAATCTGAAGCAGGCTCCAGGCTCTGAGCCATCAGCACAGAGCCCGACATGGGGCTTGAACTCAGGAACCATGAGATCATGACCTGAGCCGAAGACGGACACTCAGACAACTGAGCCACCCAGGAGCCCCTAATGATTTCTTTCAGAACTATTTTAACTACCCATTAAAAAAAAATTACTATAATTTAACCTGGTTCTCAGCCTGTTATGTAATGTGTTAATCAGGAGTCTATGTCTAGTCTGCCATTCGTGTGTGAAAGTCCTGTAATTCTCCGGTGAATGGCTGAGTGTCAGTCCTGACGGGACTGGCAGGAAACTGGAAGAAGGAAATGGGGAACCAGGGTGTGCAGGCTCCCCGGAATGGGCAGAAATGTGGGCCTGGTGGCCTGAGATCTTCTGATTTATAAAGATAAGCCAGAAGCAGAAGTTACAATGAAACCTTTTTGATGTTAGCTAATTTTTAACGCATTGTACAATTTCTCCGCCCAAAATCTGTGGGCCAGAATCAGCCAGTGGGCTGCTAGGTGATGACAGCTCTTCCTTAGATGCCCAGCAATGTGAGGAGCCAGACTGGTGGAGATCAAGAGAAATGAAACAGTTGTAGTACTGGCTGTGTAGGAAGGACCTAAGGCTTACTTGATGGTGCCAAAAGAATGGGGGTTTAAAGGCAGGAGCATAGTCGCAGTTGCCCTGGACTTAGGATTTAAAGACAAGGACTGAACATGGTAAAGGAAGAAGGGAGTCTGTTTCCTGAGATAGTTTATACACGGGCATGAAGGTCTGCCAGTGCAGGAGGGGGCACCCCTCCTCTGGCTATAGCTTCGTTCAACGCATCAGTGTGTAACAAAGGCAGCATTTGGCCTTGCTTGGGTCAAGGGTCAGTGGAGAGAGATGACTGATGAATGAGAAGCCTGTGGGGCTGATGGACTCTGGCACCAGTCTGAGGAGAAGTCTAGAACCAGCTCAGAAAGAGAGACCTGGGGGTGGAGCGGTAGGAGGTGGGAGTGGAGGTGTTGCTGAGAAAGTGGGAAACAATTACCAAGAGACCATTATAATCATTTTGGAAGCTTCTGGGTTTCTTCATGCTTATTATTCCTTTTACCACCCCTGTTGGTGTTCTTGTGATGGTTAGTGGGAAAACCCTGAAAAGGAAGCAAGAGAGCGTGTGTGCTTATTTGGAGGGCCAGAGAAAAGAAGCTGGGAAGTATGAGGACTCTAGGAAAATTTTCCATTGGGATTAGGAAGTGGCTCCATGAAAGGAGAGGAAAGCAGGCCGAGTCTCTGGAGATTTGAGAAATTTGGGAGAGGGAAGGGTTGCCTGAAATACCAAGCCAGGAAGAAGAGCTGAGCCCAGCACTGTGCTGTTTGAAGGCTGGGACTGTGCTTCCCTCCCATCTCATGCTGCCAGGCTCCATATGGGATGCCTAGTTTTGACTGAATTTCAGACAGACCCCCAAAATCTTAGTATAAGTATGTTCCATGTGATATCTGGCATGTACTAAGAAATTATTTGCTATTGGGGCGCCTGGCTGGCTTGGTCAGTAGAGCATGTGACTCTTGATCTCAGGGTCATGTATTCAAGCCCCACGTTGGGCATGGACCCTGCTTTAAAAACATTTTTTAAAACAAATTACTCATTTTTTATCAAACTTAAAGCTAAGTGAGTGTCTTATATTTTCATTTGCTACATGTGGCAACCTTGCTTCTGTTTTTTTTTACATTTATTTATTTTTGAGAGACAGAGAGAGACAGAGCACAAGCAGGGGAGGGGCAGAGAGAGAAGGAGACACAGAATCCAAAGCAAGCTCCAGCCTCTGAGCTGTCAGCACAGAGCCCGACGCGGGGCTCGAACTCAGGAACTGTGAGATCATGACCTGAGCCGAAGTCAGACGCTCAATCGACTGAGCCACCCAGGCGCCCCACTTCTGTTTTTTAACTAGCCCTCCAACTCCACTGCACCGCAGTGTGATCAGGGGCTATGGGAGCCCCCCATCCAGGACAGAAGGCTGACTTGGAAAGCAGCCTGCTGAATTTGAAATGAACTCCCTAACAAAGGGCTACAGACCCAGGGACAGAATCCCCACCTGGGCAAAATGGACACTGAAGTCAGACACTCATTGCTCCGCTTCCTACCAGCTTTGTGAATCTCGGCCAATTATGTGATACCTCTGACTCTCGGTTTTTTCATTTGTAAAATGGAGAAAATTATGCTTCTCACTGGTGTTTTGCAAATATTAAGTGAGATGAGGAAGTAACATTCCTAAAGTGTCCAGATAAAATGCATGATAATATGGTAGGGGTAGTTCTCATTAGTCTGTTCATAGGGTATACTTTTTTGTAAATTACATTCCCGTTAGTAAGGTCTTATCAAGGAAAAACCAGTGCCAGTGCCCTCCACCAGACTTTCCCAAAGGGTGCTGTAGGCTAATTTTGTTCCCTTGGAAGTTTCTGGAAACTTGGCAGATGTAGAGAGGATGGGATAAGCTCATACTCCTCTTCTCAAAAAGTACTGTAATTCAGCGTCTTCTTGTCCATCCCCTGGTTATTGGTCTGGAACAGAGCCAGCAAATACCCTATCTTCATTCCAGGTAGTGAGGGAGAGACTCGGACCATCACTGTGTCTTATAGTTATAACAAACCAAAGCAGACACACTCACAGTTAAATCTAACACTGAGCTGGGAGGGCAGGTAGCCTTCTTCCTCCCAACATTCCTCTAATAAACTCAGATTCCCCAAAATTAAGTGCATTGCCAAGGAATTTCAAGGCACACAAAGGTGAAGCTCGGAATTTGCAAAGAAGAAATTACTTTTAGCTTGTTTTCCTAAAAAAAAAAAAAAGAAAAAAAAAAGATTTTTGCTTGAATCTTTTCATCTCTGTCTGGACCACTGTGTTACAAAAATACAAAATTGTCAGGATTTCAACTATATTTCTTTGGGTCAGATTTTAGTAGGAAAAAAGAGGTATGTTTGGAGCCAGAGGGCAGTCAGCTACAGGCAGGGTGACAGGAGCCATCTAAGATGCTTAGATCTTAGATGCTAAGACTCTAGTTTTATGTTCCATCCACAGCACATGAAGGAAATCCAGCTGATAGAGCCTTTTCTCCCTTTCCCATGTATAAGGAGTTTCCAGAGTGATTATCAAAAATGCAGAAGCAACAGAATTTGGATAATACTGATACAGTCTTTCTCTCTAGAAGGCCATGTTGCAGGATAGTAAATGTTGCAGAAGGGGTCATACCAGGCCTATTCTTGACTTTGCTCCATGAGACCTTGAGCAAACTGATTTCTCAGAATTTCTCATCTCTCATCTATAAAACAAAGACTAAAATAATCTCCATTCAATCTGCCATAGTGATTATGGTGAGGGTCAAATGAGTTAATGTATGTGAAATGTTGACGTGCCCTAGAAATATACCCTCAACCCTCTCTTCCTTGATCTGTAGTTCCTGCATGTCAGCTGTCACCAATACAGTGATGGAATGCTGAATGGATCATTGATTGTATTTCCCACTAATAGGACTGTCTTCTTGGATTTTCCAAAGTTCTCTTATGGCCAACAAATTGAAAACTGAACCCATTACATCATCACCCACACACCTACCCAAACCTGCTTCACATGCCTGTGATGGATCCAGGTTTCAGTTTGACGGATGGGTCTTGAAAAGACCTGGTGCCCACTCAGCTGCTGGATGCCTTTCTCACAACAGACTTCTCCGGTCTCCCCAGAAGGAACCTGGGCAATCATTACCTTGAAGATACCCAGATCCTGTAAAAGTAATGCTTGGACTTGGAAGGTGGAATTAAAATTTTTGCCTCTTGTTTCATAAAAGATAAGGGTTCTGGATTTGAGGAAAACCAATTAAAAACTGACAGGCCGATCAAAACTATGTGGGTTGTCCTACTCTACTATCTTACAATTCCATGTGATAAGGGACGAAGAACAGTGCTGAACATAGAAATCTCTTAGACATATGAGTTTGACTGTCTAACTGGGGTGAGCAGAGCCAGATAGAAAATCATGCCATTTCAGGAAAATAATGTAAGATGTTTGAGGCAGGAACTTTGCTTACTCCCCTACTGAATTTCCTGTACTTAAAGCCATGTCAAGAACACAGTGGCAATCAGAAAATGTTTTTTGAATGAACAGAGAAGAGTAATGTGTTCAAAGAGGATCTCTAGGCCCATGAGCAATGGTGCAGACCTGATTTTCATGCATGCTGCACTCCATCCTGTGATCAGGGCTGGTGATATTCTCATGGGCTGCATAAATGTTGAATCCATTTTGAAAATTACTTTCAAACTCCTACATAAACTCTGATTTCTATGGTTGGACAGTATTCAAGGTTCAAATTCCCCCCCGTAAGCCATATAATTTTCATTTCTTAATGTTTATTTTCTGTGTTTTAAGTAGTTAGTTCAAAAATAATGGTGACCAGTTATTCTTTGCCTCTCCAGAAGATAATCAAGAGCCAACAGACAAACTGAATGTTGACATTTATATTGAGAATTAGGAGAGAAATATTTTTACTAATGTTATGAATGCTGAACTGTGGAATGAGTTGCTTAATCTGGTGGCCTCGACAAAACATAAACTCTGTAATCATTGGTATAGGCTAACTGGGTAGGAATTGTGCCTGATGAAAAGATGCAGGGGTGGAGTGGAGAGGGCATTTGCATGGCAAGCATGATGGTACTGCAGCTCTTATAGCCATAGCCGTCATCACTATGACGGCAGCACTCTTCCTGCTAACCTCAGGCGATCCTTGCTATTAACGCGGGGTTTCAGGTAGCCATAACCAATTGATCGCAGAATGGCATGGGAGATTTATCATTTTAACACCTATTTACTGAATGCTGGCCATATGCCTGGACCGCAGATTTGCAGAGACTAAAACAGGCAAAAATGTCTATCCTTCTAGAGATTACATTACAGTGGGGAGCAGGAGAGGAGTCAGTAATTAAGATAAGTAAGTAAAATATGTAGTATATTAGGTGGTAATAAGGGCAGTGGAGAAAAATACCAAGAAAGAGGGACAGAATGTTGGGAAGAGAGGGGTTACATTGTTAAATAGGGTAGCCAGGTGTTTCAGTTATCTTTTTCTGAGGAGCAAATTATCCCAACATTGAGTGGCTTAAAACAACATCTGTTATTTCACAACTTTTGTGGGTCATAAAATCACGTGCAGCTTAGCTGGGTGGTTCTGGGTTGGAGTCTATAACAAGGCTGCGATTAAGATGTCAGCTGGCCTGCAGTCATCTGAAGGCTTGAATGGAACTGGAAAATCCACTTGCAATATACCTTACTCTCATGGGTTTGGCAGAAGGCCTCAGACGCTTGCTGGCTCTGGAAGAAACAGACCTTAGCTCCTCACCTTACAGGCCTCCACCTTGCTGCTTGTGTCTCCTCTCAACATGGTAACTGGCTTCCCCCAGAATGAATGACCCAAGAGGGCAACATGGAAGCCAATGTGTCTTTTGCAACCTAGCCTGGTCATATTCTTTCATTTCTGCTACATTCTATTGGTAGATGATCCGTGTGGGAGGAGACCGTGCCATAGCATGATGCCAGGAGGCAGCTATCATTGGCACCATCTTGGAGCCTGGAAATCCTAGCAAGGAAGATGGAAAAGAGAAATTTGAAGGAGATGAGAGATTGAGTATGAAAATAACTGGGAGGCAGAACCTCCAGGCAGTGAGAGTAACAAATGTAGAGACTCTATTGCAGGGACCGGCTTGCTACAGTCAAAGAATAGCAAGTAAGCCAGGATGCCTAGAGTGGAAGGGGGAGGGTGGTAGGAGGTGAGGTCAGTCAGGGCCATAACAAAGAGCCAGATTATGGGAGACCTTGTAGCTACTGTAAGGACTTTGGTTTTTATCCGATGCTCCAGTTACCTTTGTTGTGTAACAAACCACCTCAAAATGTAGTTTCATAAAATAATCATTTTATGATGCATGTGTGGGTTAGGAATTCAGACAGGGCATTATAAGGATGGATTGTTTGTGTTCCATGATTTCCCACAGTGTTCGGGGCACTTAGAATCTGGAAAGATGCAAAGGCTGGTCTAGCCTTGAAAGTTACTTTTATGACTTTTGCCATAGTCATAAGCCTGTCCAGATTCAAGAGAGAGAATACAAATCCCATTTCTCTAAAGTCATGTTATAAGAAGAGCCTGTGGGATAGAAAATACTGGTATAGCCATCTTTGAAAAATATAATCTCCCACACTCTGTACAATGAAAAACCATTGTATTATTTTGAGCAGAGTAACATGATATGAATCAAATTTAAACAGGATCTTTCTGGGGGCACCTGAGCGGCTCAGTCAGTTAAACATTCGACTTCAGCTCAGGTCATGATCTTGCAGTTTGTGGCTTCAAGCCCCGTATCATGCTCTGTGCTGACAGCTCAGAGCCTGGAGCCTGCTTCTGATTCTGTGTCTCCCTCTCTCTGCCCCTCCCCCACTCATGCTCTTTCTCTCTCTGTCTTTCAAAAATGCTTAAATGTTAAAAAATTAAAAAAAACAAAAAACCAGTATCTTTCTGGTTGCTGTATTGAGAAAAGACTGAAAAGGGGATGAGAGTAGAAGCAGGAAGACAAATGAAGAAGCTATTACAACGGTCCTGGCAAGAGATGATGAAGGCTTGGATGAGGGGTACGGTGGATGTGTTTCAAAAGAGAGACATAGGTTGGACATAAAATGTTATAATACAGATATTGAAAATTATGAAGTAGAGTGAGATCATCAAGAGTATAGACAGACAAAAGAGGAATTCCAGGAACTGAGCCCAGAGACACACCAATATTGTGGTGTTGGAGGAGATCAAGAGGTGGTAACTCTAGAGACTGAAGAAGAATGCCCAGTGAGGTAAGGAAATGTGTTGCCCTGGTAGCCGATAAAGAGATTTTTTTTCAAGGAGTTATGAGTGAGCAACTTGTTAGCTATTGACTCATCAAGGAAGATGGAACTGAGAATTTCTATTGGATCTATCAACATGGAGGCCATTGGTTATTCTGATGGAGCAATTTTAGCGGAGTGGTGGGGTGAAGGCCTGATTGAAAGGGAGGCAAGATTGGAAGGGATGCAAGTATAGTTGTGCTATTTGAGGAATTTTGCTGTAAAGGGAAGGAGGGAAGTAGCTCGAGAGGGAAATGATGTCAGGAGAAATAGATTTTCCATACATATTGTCATTTGTATTAGAGTGGAGATGAAGAAAGAGGTTGGGAGCAAAGGCTCAGGAATCACATTTCCTCATTTTGAATCTTGACTCCACATCTTACTATTTGTGGGAACTTAGGCAAGTCACCTCACTTATCTGTGCGTCAGTTTCATCTGCCACAGGCAGATTACAATAGTACCTCCTTATAAGGTTGTTAAGAATGAGTGAGGCTTCATGTAGAGCATTTGAAACAGTTCTTCTTATGTAATGTACACTCATATAAGTGGTAGCCATGTTGATAATGATGATGTGATGGACTAGCCACATTTCCACACCTCTCAGGAACACCTGGAACACCAGAGGAGAGAAGTTTAAGGCTCTACTGATATAAAAGCTGCTGACATAGTCTTTATTCCCTACATTGAATGTGGTTGACCTAGAAATGAGCTTGAAACTGAGCCTAGGGATGACCCAGAAAGAGACATGAGGCTGGGTGGCAGGTACTGGCAATTCTGTTGGTCTATCCACTCAGTGCTAAAGACATACACATTTTCTTTCTTTCTTTCTTTCTTTCTTTCTTTCTTTCTTTCTTTCTTTCTTCTTCTTTTTTTTTTTTTGGATTAAGTACTGCTCAAGGGACAATAGTTTCATGGCAGAACATTTTGTTTATATCTCATTTCCTGAGGATCCTCCTTGGAAGAAGGGATTTGATTCTCTGCTATTTTGTCTTAGGTAGTGGAATAGATGCTCATGGTAAGACTCAAAAAATAATTGTTTTTTTCCTTTTTAAATCCAGCTACAATTTTATCTGATGGCCTTTAACAAGTGTGGATTCCTCAAGTGAAAGGGCATTGAGGCAGAGAAGAGTCAACAATTTCCATCAAAAAGTCTTAACTGCCTGAGAGATTTTTAAAAATTATTGTTGGATTCCTACTGAATCCATCTTAGATCACTTTGCAAATGTTGCAATAGTTGTTTTTAAACAAATATCTTTCCCACTTCAATTTCCTAACCTGACTTCTCACTTCAAAAAATACAAACTTAAAAAAAAAAGACAAAACTTATATTCATTGACCTACAAATTAAAACAAAAAATCTCTATACAATTTGTCACCCAAACTGGGACTCTTGTGATTGAAAGGAAACAATCTTAATTATTATACAAGGACAATAGATGTAAAATGAGTTTGTCCTGGGTAATCAGAATATATGCAAGGGAAATCAGAATAATTAGATCTTCCAAATTATACATATCCAGCTTTCAGGAGGAAGAAGTCTCCCCACAGAGGAAAATTGTACATTTAACTCCACTGAAGTAAGTTTTAGTTGATTTAGGATCATTAAAAACTCATTTCAGAAATCACTGAAAAGATCTTTTGTTGATACCTTCCATTGTTTCCTGCTCAGAGAATCCTGAACAAGTATTCAGACTTTAGATGTTTTAGACCAGGAGGAGTGGTTCACTGTTCATTAATAGGACTTCCCCCCATAGAACTGGTCCTCAGAGCCTATGTCCTTCTAAACATTAACAATATCTTCATTCTAGGCCTGAATTTGGAGGTGTATTACCTGGACCTAGGGGCTGTCCATCAATAAGAAGGAGGTGGGGGGGATGTGGGTGCTTCCTGTTTGAAGATCACCTTGACTTCAGTGTGTTTTACCATTGAGATTGATTGCTCTTTCCTTCTGATTTTTAACCTCTTGAACCAACTGAGCAAAACCTGGCTCATGATGTGAACTTTTGAATGGATGTGTAACCTCATCCTGATAAAAGATCTCTTTCCCCTTGTTGCCATTATAAAGACTTTCAACAGGTAAAATACTTCCACCAAGTACAGAAGCTGATGGAAGAAGCCTGAGCTATCACAGTGCCATTGTGATTTACTCACTGGACCTGGCCACTCCTAAGCCTGGCCTAGGCTGTCTTGGACGTCTTGTTATAGCATTTCGTTTTAGGCTACAGCAGAGAAAGGTGGTTTGCGAGCTTCAAGGCAGGGACATTCACATGAAATAAGACAGTATATTAATGACATTAATAATATAGTGATTGATAAGCTCCAAGACAATTAAGGTTGCCCACTGATTCCTGGATTTCATTAGACACTATTAATAGCTCTCCATTCCTCTGCTATGACAGTCCCACATAGCTGAGATCCTCAGAAAAGTAAAGGAAACAAATTCACCTGGCAAGACTTCAACATTTCAACAATTGAAAACTCATTTCGAATCTTTGCTTATTCCAGCCTACCTTGATCTTACCTATCCAGACAATAATCTAAAATAGTGCTATTCAAGGTGTCATGGTCCATGGACCACCTACATCAAATTTCCTGGGCTGCTAAGGAATTGTTAAAAAAGAACAATTCCCAGGATCCTACTGTATCAGTCTTTGGCATTGGTGTTCAGGATTATATTTCGCAGAAGCTCTCCAAATGATTTTTATACACATTTAACATTGAACAACCACTAACCTAGAACTGTAGCAGTGGTTCTCAACCTTGGTTGCACATGAGAGTTACCTGAAGAAGTTCTAAAAATCCCAAATGCTCAGACCACTCCCTGGCCCAATCAAATCAAAATGTCTGGGACATGGAATCCATCTTTTGAGCTTCCCAGATGATACCAGTGTGCAACCAAGGTTGAGAATCATAGCAGATCCATCATTCTCAGAAGATGGCAAGGCTTCCCTCTCATGGGGATCACATCTATGAAAGTGACTGTGGTCAAGACCAATTCTCCTGTGTGAATGCGGAAACTGAGGGCTATCTAGGCAGGTGATACTCAAAGCATGGTCTGCAGACCACTGTCAATTCACTAATTCTTTTATTACTGGTCCTCAAGAAGGTTGTACAATCATGTGAAACAATCATATTTTTAAGGGTTTATTTTTTTGGCTTTTAGCTTTTGGGTTTTTTTGGTTTTGGGGTTTTTTTGTAGTAAGACTTTCCTTATGAAGTAAGCAGTACATTGATATACATTCTGATACAAGTGACTTATCTCATCATAGACCAGTAACAACTAGTCTGTGGATGGGTGCTTTAAGCAGCCCTGGTCTAAGCCAGCTGTTCAGGCATGAAGATAGAACCTCAAGGGTCCCCATGGCAATACAGCCCAGCCATTGACCCTTGGAATAGCTGAGACCAAGCTGGAAATTCAGCCCCACCATGGAAAGTGTGCTGCATTCTCAGAATGCTGATGCATTGTCCACAGGGATAATCTTCTAGTCCAAAAGAGGCTCAGCTGGAATCTTTCAGGAAGCCTAAACACAAGGGGACAGGCTTGATGAAAATGCTGTGGTCCCAAACTCACAAACTAGGTGCCTCCTAGCTCATCACCCAGCATGGACAACAGAAAGTTGGCAAAAATGCTTGACCAAGGGCCAGAGGACCCCACAGGTGGTTTTAGGGCCTCAGAGCACAGAAACAAAGCCCTGTCTCAGCTACAAGAGACAGAAAAATCAACCTAAACTTAACACAGAAAAATAATTTTTTAGCTTATGTCAGGCTATTCCCACTTAGTGGCTAATATGGCGGCCAGCATATTTACCATCTGACATCTCCCAGATTAGCAACCATAGCAGAACAGCCATGCCTGTTTCCCAATAGTTCCAGCAAAAGTACTGGGACTGACCCTTATTGAGCCAGACTGTGTCATGGCCCTATCTCTAAATCAATCATAACTTTAGACATATTAAAGTCATGTGGTCATCACTGGATCTGGGAAGTGTGGCAAATCCCACCTGAACCACATGGATTGAGATTAAATAAGAGGTGGATCCACCAAAGGACAATTGATAATCTAGCAATAGAAAGGGGAGTAGATGATGGGCAGGCAAAGAAAATAGCTGCCTCTATGAAAGCTTCTCAGAATCTCTGGCTTATATGCTACAAAGAGTCCTGAACCCACATTCCAGCACCAACATGCCTCCCTGACCAGCCCCACTAGTTTGTAGAGACATGTGGAGGCCCCCAAGTCAATGACCAGCCTCAGGAACCATGGCACTCACTTTTGTCCCCCATTTGCTTTAGTGATGTCATTCATAATAGACTTTTTAGGGATTTGTTCTTGTTACTTCTCCAATTCCAAGCACAGTTGTCTAATTTTTTCATTCATTCACTCATCCATTCATGAATTCATTAGACAAATATTTATACTGAGTGCTCATGATGTTGTCAGTTAGAGATACCCAAATAGATAAGGCATATTGCCTTCTTTCAATACTTGCTGCCTTAGTAATTCCCCTTGGATTCAACTTCCTTTTATTTCTGAGTTTCTCTCTCCTCTCAGTCCTGGAGCAGAAACCTAGGGGGAAAAACTGAAAGCTTCATAGGGGGTCTCTCTGGTAAGAATGTGAAAAATCCTGTCCCCTAGATTTTCTTCAGCCAAAAATGAGATTGTCTGTCTCTATGCTGTTAAATAAAATCCCTTCCCATAAGTTTTCTAAGGAAATGTAACCTGGATCTGGAAACAGTGACTCCTTCTCAAGACTGGTTAGCCAAGCATGACTTACAACTCCCTGTTAAATGAAGTTTCAGAAATTATATTGGAAAAAGGTCCACATACTCAAACAAATTACGGCATTTAAAAAATGTTTATTTATTTATTTTGAGAGAGAGAGAAAGAGATATCAAGCATGAGTGAGCGGGGGAAGGGCAGAGAGAGAGGGAGAGAGAAAATTCCAAACAGGCTCCATGCTGAGACCTCAGATCCTGACACGGGCTCCATCTCATGATCTGTGTGTGAGATCATGACCTGAGCCAAGATTTGGACCCTTAACCGACTGAACCACCCAAGCACCCTAATATGATATCTTAAAATTTTAGACCCATGCAGAATCTGGGGACAAGGATTATATCTACGACCTTCTCCAAATTTCTGTTTTGACTTGAGATGGCACAGTAGATGGCAATGAAATCACTTAGCAAGCAGGCAGTGGAGACTGCAACCTGAGGGGTGGCCCCACATCTACAGATCTGCAATGGAGGGAAGCCTGAGGAGGGGACAGAAGGTAAGGACAGAAGGTGCTGGCTGCTAAAGGAACTGGGATGGGACATTGTTAGGACCAGAAATCCACTCCATTCTGCTTATCAATTTGGCTGCAAGTTGGCAACCACACTGGAAAAGGGGTCCCTGGGAACCCTAGGGGAGTTAGTGCCCCCATTTCCACTGTGACCTAGTTGGAAACCACCTTGGTTAAAGCCAGTGCCCTAAGTTATGGGCAAAATGCCTACCCTGTTAATAGGGTGTCATTTGTCTGAATTTGTCCAGGATAGTTCCAGTTTGAGCCTCTTATCCTGCAATAGCTGTCAGTGGTGTCTTTTGCTATTAGAACAGTCCTACAGTCCCCTTACTACCAGTCTTCAGCATGAATTTCCTTAGCGTGAGCAATGTGGCAAGTACATGTCTGCACCCACCCCAGCATCTGGCACCAAGCCTGCCATAAGTTAGGCGCTCAGGAAATGCAGGTTGGGTAAATGAATGAATGCATGAATTTGGTTTAGCACGTGGTAATTCACAAAGCAATGCAATTCACTTTACATCTGGTCTGCCTACTGAGGCTGCCTACTTGGAGGTTCTTCTTATCACCTCTGCCTACCCTTCAAACTTGTCAAGAAGTGAGATTGTGATACCAGAAGGCCAGGACTTGGGGTGAGATGTGCTGAAACTCACTGAAACCAGCCAATGATCCACCCAGAGTGTGTACATGGCAAGAGGTAAAAATCCCAGCGTGGGGGCTCGGCACTACTGAGGAGGACCCCCTTTGGTTGTGTGGATACATGATGGGGAGCTAAGGAAGAAACATTTTCTGGACTCTAGAGAGAGCAGTTTTGCAAAAAGGGGTGTCAGGGGAGAAGGGGAAGCAGGAGGTTGTGCAGATGTGAGGGAAAACCAGAGAGAGAATTACTGTAAAAAAAAAAATCTTTGTTAAGTAGCAAAACCAGCAGCTGGACCAGATTAGCTGTTCCCTTCTCTTTCCTATTTTTGGACTTGGAAAGAAAATGTGCAAAATAATTCCTGTTTTGGAGAAAAGTAGAAAAGGAGGCTGGGGGTGATGGGGATGGGCACGGGTGATGAGGCTGTGGGCCAGGCCAGAGAAGCAGAAAGAACCGAGGGGCTGCAGAGCTAGGGGGCTCCACTCTTCCCTGGGGGACACGGGGGCACCAGCACTGCTTTCTCTTCCTCCCAGGGGAATGTGAGGGACCAGGTCTCTGCCAGACAAGTGCGAAACCTGTTGTTCTCATGGGGCACAGCTGAGGCCAGGCACAGACCCGACAGCCAGGGACACAACCTTAGGATCACAGCGTTTCTACTGTCCCCAAGTCTACTTTCCCAGCCACAAAGTGCACAAGGTTCTCCTGCCCTGATCTTGACTCTTGTCAAAGTCTCTCAGCTTCCTGAATGAGCACTAACTCCCACACAGTGTAGATAACCAGTAAGGGCATGGGCTCTCCCTGAAGGAAGTCACCTCCAATGACGACACCTCAGATGTCTCTGAGGGGACCAACAGGGAACACATTTCAGGGGTGACAAAGCCTTGCTACTCTCTTGCACTATTGAAGGGAATGTGAATTGATACAAATATTTTGGAAGCTGGTGGCAGTATTTACTACAATCTATGCTCTCCAGGCCAGTAATTCCATTCCTGCTGAAGAGGAGTAAGTATGTACATGCTCAGCAAAATGCATGTACCAGAATGTTCAGCATTCTTTATAATAGTCCCAAATTGGAAACTACCCAAATGCCCATCAAACAAGTAGACTTGTTATATAAATAACACTTTATTCACATATGAGAATGAATCATTCACAACCATGGCTGGATCGCACAAATGCAATGATGAGCCAAAGAAGCTGGGCCCAAAAAAGGACCCAGATTTCTGATTCCATTTACATAAAGTACAAAACAGGTGAAACAGTGGATGCCCTTAGAAGTTGGCATAATGGTCACCCTTGGAAAGGGGGGTATTGACTGGAAGAGCTCTCTGGGGAGCTGGTAGCAATCTCTGTGGTCACTACATAGGTGTGGGGAGTGTGTAAAATTTCATAGAGCTGTTCAATTATGGGAATATTTTTCTGAATATTTGTTGTGTTTCAATAAAAAAGGTTTAAAGGCCTCCCAAGGCCCTCTGAAGTTGTACCATGTGAATGGCCGGACTTAAGGTGGGTTCCAGATAGACAGTTTTCCCTATAATCAACAGAAGCTGATTTGTTGCCACGGCAACCCTTGCCCTGGTCCTGCCCTTGGCAAGCCACAGACACGTGTGATCTCCTGATACCTTCATGTCCCCCTGAGTATTTGTTTCTGGGCTAAGCATGTGCCCTTTCTCAAGCCCACTCAATGGGATAAGGTTTTTATTCTAGAAATGCCAGGTGTAAAGACCACTCTCCTCTTCGGGAGAGACCTTAAATTGGTCTTGTCAGCTGGTCAGAGTTTTTGTTTGTTTTCTGTTTTCCCTCAGCACTCACTGACTGGAGACAATGCTCCAGCTTCTAGCCCTCCACCAGAAACTGGAGGGGTCAACTTCTTGATCAAGCAGCAAGTTGTGGACCCCCCAGCTGTCTCAGTTCCTTAGGACAAGGTGGGGGCCAAGAGGGACTGGCCCATCACCACAGCCAAGCCTCAAGGCTGGGCCTGGAAATCAGTTCACCATGGGTGGTGGTAGTGGTGGGTGTTCTGACACTTTCAGTCCTTCCCCTGGGTTTCATACTGTATTACCTCATTGAATTAAGGGGTCGGTGCCTCTCCAGGCAGGAAGCAAGCATAATTCTTGCACTGGAAGTGACTTTTCATTGAATCTTATAAACTTGGTCAGGGAAAAAGCACTCAGACCTTAGTGTGGTGGCTCTGAGGACTGAGACAGCAGCCATACTTGGTTGAGCCCATTTGCTTCCCAGAAAAAGGAAAAATAATGAATTCCTTAGCGAATGTTAGCAAGGTCTTCAGGCTCGAGTAGGGAATCTGGCCAATAGTTTCCTAAGATGATTTTTATATTCACTATTTTATTTGGTTGTTTTCTTCTAATAATCCAAATTGGAATGACTTGATTGCTGACCTATTAGGACAACCGATTTCTCATGGCTCCACTCTGCATTAGGCTCAGTCACAAGTCACTTAAAACATCCTTAAGTTGATTACTTTTTTTTTTTAACAGATAAAACAGCTTCTTTATACAGAACTTTTAATAGAAAGAAGAGCGACAACACAGCGCTGGCATGTCAACAAAAGAACACTTTGATAGCCAGGTAAGACAAGACCATTGAGTAGAAATTATACTTTGCTAACTCTTGACTGTTGTAGATTTTGTTATATAACCATCACCCACTGTCCTCTAGACAGGGGACCCCCTTGTTCCAAAATTATTTTGATTTCACGATGGCGATGACAAACCATTAAACCAAGTCTGGAGCCCTATGTGACTGCGGAGGTTATGTACAGCCTGTGAGGCGGGCCCTGGGTGCAGAAAGACTGCCTGGATGTTCCTTTAAGGTTGAGAACCAGTCAAAATTATTGGTAGCTTACACAACAATAGAAATTCCTGGAAAAACTGAGGTGCCTGGGTGGCTCAGTCGGTTAAGCTTCCGACTCTTGATTTTGGCTCAGGCCATGATCTCACAGTTTGTGAGATGGAGTCCCCATGTCAGGCTTTGTGCTGACAGCGTGAAGCCTGCTTGGGCTTCCCTCTTACCCTTTCTCTCTCTGCCTCTCCCCCATTTGCTCATGTGCACTGTGAGAGCATCCGCGTGCTCTCTCTCTCTCTCCCAAAAATAAATGAATAAACATTTTTTAAAAAATTTCTGGAAAAATCAATATAATCAACAGAATAAAACTATTAGAATCAATAAGATAGTTCAGCAAGTTGACTGGATACAAGATTAAAACAAGAGTATAAACAAGTGGAGAGAGCAGAGATGGAGCATGGACTTATAAAAGGGAGGTGTCTTAGAGCTGCTCCCATCTTGCTACAGGGACTTGGAGGGGTGGGAGGGCTCTAGCTCCTTTGTATCCCTTGCCCAGAGAGGACCTCAATGTGGTTCTTGGAAATTACACTTTGTATCCTCTGGAGTTTGGGGCATCTTTACACTGGCTCTGCACAGGGCTGATGGATCTCCAGACAAGAGGCTTAGTGTCTGTGGCTACAGGGTGAAGTGGGAGCAGAAGGCTGATGGGGAGAGACCTGTCTTCCTGCTGGTGGCAGGTCTTGTGCCATCATCATAAGGCACAGAATGATGGGGGAAAGAGGTGCAAACTGGGATGGGAATGTTTTGTTTAGGGTCATTTAAAAAGAGATCCAACCCAGGAGGATCACCAGGAAACAGGTATTTCACGTAGAAACTTCTGTGTGGAGAAGATCCTGATGTAGGTCAGGAGATCTTACACTATCTCAAGTCTATACTTCAAATGCTGTGTTCACAAATGCTGTGTAGAGTCAGAAATGCAGGACATAATCCAGGCTCTGCCACATTGCAGCTCTGTGAATCTGTTCAAATCCCTTGACCTCTACAAGCAAGAGTTTTCCCCTCTGTGGGTTTGATGTTATTCTCATAACAATATCAACTCCCCAGGACTGGTGACAAATAATGTAATGATTATCTCTGATAGTCACTGCACGTGGATTGTAATGACAAAGCCTTTCTATTTGTGCTCTTTAATTTCTTTAAGTTTATTGTGTGGGACTAGTTCTTCTCTGCTCCTGGATGAAACGTAGGACAAGTCTCCGGAGTTTTTGTGGTCTCTTTCAGGTAATAAAAGTAGTCTCAGCTCAATAATTCATATTTTCCGTCCAGTGAAAAATTAGACTTTACACATCATCCACAGTTGGGGCTTCTGCATGTTCACAGCCTGGGCTTGGAACAAGGTGGAGGCCAAGATTAGGAGTTTGAGTTCCTGAGCTCTGATCCCGGTCTTGGCCCTCCCAATCTTGGGAATTCATGGTTTTTCGCCCCTGTAAGATCAAAGCATGAGAGAGTGGGGAAAGGCAGCAGGAAAACTGTGACTTCTTTGACACAGGGATCTCTGGTCTCCGTGGTTCTCAGGGGACAGTGGGTTTCTTCAGGAATAGCCCCCCTGTCTGCCCCCAAACTGAGAAAAGCATCTGAAGTTTCTCCATTCAGTGTAACACATGCTGTATGTTTGCATAGATCACCTTTATTAAATCAAGAAGGCTCTTTTTCTACTCTAGGGTCTAAGCAATTGTTTTAAAAATAACACTTGAATCACTACTTTTTCTGGTAGCTTAAGATATCATGTGTTTTCTGTTGTTCAGTCTATTAATGGGGAAAATTACATTGATAAAATTTTTGGTGTCAAACCATTTTCATAAACTACTTAATCATGACGCATTTAAAAAAATAATTCAGTATCTGATTTGGTAAGCTAAGTCTTTTATTTTGATTTTCACATTTATGTTCATAAGTGAAATGGGCCTATAATTTCCTGCTCATATTGTTTTTATCTGAGTTTTAATTAAAATACACTGATCTCATAGAAAAAACAGGACACATTTTTTGTTGTTTCTGTTTTCTGATACAGTTTATTTAAGATTAAAATTAACTGTTTCTTGAGAGATTGGTAGAACTTACCTGTAAAACCATCTGGGCCTGGATTTCTGGGGTGGAAGGGAGATTTAACTCTTATTTTAATCTCTTAATACTTACTAGTCAAGTCAAATTCTTTATTTTTTTTCTGGTGCTGATTTTGCCATTTTGTGTTATCTTGGGTACTTGTGTGTGTCACTAAAGTTTAAAATATATGCATGCATAGCATCTCATAATACCTTTTTAAAGAACAGTTTTATTGAGATGTAATTCACATAACGTGATATTGACCCTTTGTTATGTGTATGATTCAGTGATCATTCACAGACTGGTGCTACCACTGCCACTGGCTAATTCAAAACATTTTTGTCATCCCAGAAAGAAATCTCATGCTCATTAGCAGTTCTTCACCACTGTCTCCCACCCACCCTGCCCCCTCCCCAGCCCCTGGTAATGGTGAATGTACTAGAAAGTACATTCTATGTATTATGTAATCCAAATCTCCATGGATTTTCCTGTTCTAGATGTTTCGTATAAACAAAGTCATACAGTATGTGTCTTTTTTGTGTCTAGCTTTTTAAACTTACCATAAAGTTTTAAGGCTCTTCCATATTATAGAATTTATCACAATGTCATTCCCTTATATGGTTGCATAATGTCGCCTCATATGGATATGCCACGTTTTCTTTCGCCGTTCTTCATTTGATGGACGCTTGGTTTGTTTCCATTTTTGGCTGTTGTGACTCATACTACTGTGGACATAATTATTAGTAAACAGTTGCTGTCTTGAGCTCTCAGCAGGATGCCTGAGCCATGGGGCCTATTCCCTAAGATCCACCCCCAGCTCCCTCTGAGCACAGAACGAAAGGGTTCATGTTAGGCAGGGCAGGGAGCTCCCAGATCTCTACCACAGGACTGTGGTCAACGTATGTACTGACTGGAGGGACCCAAGCACTTCTGGCTGGTAAGTATTTTAAATATCAGCCTTGGGTTTCTCAGTTGGATCATTCAACTGCTTCATGTTACATTTGAGGAAACTGAGATCCAGAAGAATTAAACCATTTATTCATAATCGCACACATAATTCATTCAGAATCACACGTCAAATAAGTGACAAATTCAAGATTAGAAATGATGACTCCGTCTAACGTTCTGCCCACCCCAATCAGAGATAAATCAAATCAAGATGAAGACCTGTCAGCAAAACCCAACAGTTGCTGCTTTCTGATTTATGTCAAAATGTGGGCACGTGAGATTCTAAAAAGATTTCTTTTCCAGAAAGATAAAACATTGAAAAAAAAAAAAAGGACCAAAAAATGTGAGTACACTCACAGGTCTATCAGTGCCAGAAGTAGGTAAACAAAATTTTTTTAAATTAACATTCCAGTTCCTCTATCACATAGCGTTGGTCATCTTTATCCTGAAGAGAGCCAGACAGCTGCATTCTGTGCTGGCCTGCCACATCCTATGAGAGCCCAGAAAGTCCATCTGAAGCAAATGCTTTCTGGAGCATTTTGTTTGCATTGGGCTCTGGTCCTCCTGCACGTCTGTACACAGGCTCCCGCATTTGCTGAGTTGAGGCCAAGGTCTAGGGTCTTGAATATAAGAGCTTCTTAGGGCTGCAGCATCTGCCGAAGAGTTTGTTTTTGTTCTGCTGTTTCATGTGGATGGCTCTGTGCCAGCCATGCCCAAGGAAATGTATAGGAGCAGAAAGTAGGCAGGGATGTGCTGGGAGCACTGGGGGCAAAAGCCAAGAAGTCCTGCTGGGATGCTGCCCTGGCACAGCGTTTCCCCGTCTCCCTCCGCCATTTGCCTTCCTCACCTTTGCTGCACCCTCTCTTTCCCGGGGTCTCTACCTTCTCCCGGCAGCTGTGTTGCCCTGAGAAAGGTGCGTTCATTCAATTCAAGTGCCAGACTCCCTCCTTCCCCTGGCAGGTGAGGCTGCGGGGTTCCAGCAGGCAGTCCACACGCATGCAGGGCAGGCAGTCTTGCTGTCTCTAGTCACACAGCAGTTCTGTCTTTCTGAGAACGGAGGCCCCCAGGGCAGGCATGTGTAAAAGCCTGACATCGTGTTTGGGGCAGCTGGCATAAATCTGCAACAATTTCTTTCTGGACACAGAGAAGCAGGCTTGAAAGATCAAAGAGTCTGGTTAAATAAAATAGAGGTCTTCTATTCAATGGAATATTATATGACCAACAAGGAATGCTCACTTGAAGAATTTTAATGATGTAGGAAAATGCTTATAATGTAACGTCCTTGACATGAGTAAGCTCATTCCTCTCTCTGCAAGGCTGTGAACTGATACTCTGTGCTCCCCATTTTACATAAGAGCTCACCAAGGCTCCAAAAGGAGAAATGATTTACCCGGCATCACACGGCTAGTAAACAGTGGCACCCACACACAGATGGAGGCAGTTTGGCTCCACAATCCCTGCTCTGTAAATGTGATGGTACACTGGAAGTCACTAGAAATCTGGAAGGTGTCATTTTGAGCACCTTTTTTAAATACATGACTGCCCAGGCCTCATAGCAAGATGTGGAAAATGACAGGAAAGGTCTACATTTTTACTGCCAGTTCTGAGAATACTTTGGCATGTTCTGACCTTTTTCTAAAAGCTTTGTCAATGTCACAAGAGTTTTGCTCATTTCGTCCTAAACATTTACTCTTCTAGGCAGGAATAGTCTCTTGATTAACTCTGGCTGCAGGGATATGTAGGAGATTAGATGTGAAAACTTTGACAGTGCTCATGCCTCTCAATTTTCTTCTCCCTTAACTAGTTGGGGTTGTTGTTCAAAATTAATTCAATAAAGCCTGCTTTTCAGAATTGGCAGCTCTTAAGTAATTTTAGAAAAGTAGTTTCACAAAAAAAAAAAAAAAAAGCTTTTTGTGTGGGCTTCACATTACAAAACTACATGCAAGGGCTTCCTTGGTTGTAGAAATAGAAACTGAGAGAGGAAGCAGGCATCAAAGCAAGGTAAACACATTAAATCTCTTTCTCAAAGACACACAAAACAAATTTTTTTCAAATGCCAAGAGGAGTAATGTAATGATCTAGATAATACGGGTACCAAATTCCTGCTCTTAAGAAAAGGGATGGATGGAACATTTTAATCTGTGAAGTGACCACAAGGATCAAATTCCTAGATAATTCCACCTCGCAATTCCCCTTTGCCCAAATACTTTGCCTTTTGAAATGGAAGGCGTGAATTGAGAAAAGGTCCATCCTGCCCAGTCACCCGTTGTGATGAAAGACACCCAAGCAAGGTTCAGTGGCCAGTTCAGCTTGCCAGCACCTGGAGTCTCAGCTGGCGGTGCTTGGGCTCTGGTTGGACCCATCACTAAACACACAAGAGACTTAGAAATAAAGCCAAAGGCCAATGTATTGCTTTTCTATGGGAGAACCATCTAGGGAGTTACCTGTAACTGGCTCTTGGCTCAGGGCACTCCTTCCTAATAGGCTAGTCCACTTCGAAGAACAAGTTCTGTGTTAGAAGGTTGCTTGGTGAAGAGGGGAAAGAGTGCCCAGGCACAGTGTTCCCAATTCATTAATGTTCTAATGAATGTGGACTTCATTAACTAACCTTAGCACTCCTCCCACTGAGTCCAGTCCTGGTCACAGAATCCTTCTCAACATAGCACTCTACACAGCCAACAAAATTGGGGTGTTATGGGACTAAAGAATAACCGGGACTGTTACCCTAGGAGCACGATCCACACTGACTTCTGGGCTGTGCTACATGGTAGGCCTGCAAAATCTTCCCTTCTTCCCCACCCAAGCTCAGAGCCAATTAAGACATAAAAGACAGGCAAACAATGATCAAAATGCTATCTTCTGTTAAGAGTTACCTTTTTTTTGGAAGGTGAGGCTTTTGATTTGCAGGCAAAAGCCCTGCTCAAACTCCATCTCTGGATCATTTACCCACCTAGTCACCAGCAGCATTGAAAAACCACAGGCCTTCCCCACAGGAGATTCTGGCCCACTGAGCTTACAGCCTACCAAGGTAGAAGACCGTAATGCACCCATGTTGCAAATAGCAGATCTGACGCCAGAATCAGAGAAGGCTGAGCCATTCCTTCCCCTGACTCACCCCTCGGACAAGCCCCTCTTTTCTGAATGAATAAGGGGGACCCCCAAGAACCACCTGGAGGGTTTGTTACAACACAATTTGCTACACCCTTGCCCCCAGTATCTGAATCAGTAGGTCTAGGGTGAGGCCTGAACTTTGCATTCCTGGCACATTCCCAGCTGCTGCTGCTGTGGGTCTGGGGACCACACTTTGAGAGGCACTGCTGTAATGGAAGTTCCTCTCTTTGAAATTTTCATCGGCGCATCAGGGTTGGCTCATAAAACAGTGCATAATTGCCAGACCTGGCATCTAAAAGAATTAGTTTGCTCAACACCAGATGAAACCAACTTTTGAAAAGATTCTTAACCATAGGTCTTCCTAGGGCCTTTGTAACATGTAACACTCCTATACATATATTTCTTTAGGAAGGACATGCAGTGTGCAGCGTTTCCCGAGCTTATTTGGATTTAGTCAGAGAATGCCCCTTTAAATATCTACTCTTGCCAGGGGAAGGGGAGCAGCACGCACCAAAGGGGCTCATGTTCCGCTGGCCGCACTTGAGGGGCCATGGGGCTGGACTCGAAATTCCTTCAGTTGCACTTCAGCCCCAGGTGTGTCCTGATAAACATGACGATTCTCTTGCTTCCTCATTAATCCTTTCACGCAATCAGCACAGATTTTGTTCTTACCAAGTCCCTGTTTCGGGTTTGGTAAGCCCCTTGGGGGGTGGTGCTGCAAGGATGAATGACCTGGACTTCAGGGGTTTGGCCCATGAGGGGGATGGAGTCACTATGATGAGCTTGCTATGCCGCCACAGCTCAGCAGTTGCCTGAGTTCTGGGAACAGAGAAGAAGGAGGACGCCCTCCCGATAATGGGGGAATTCAGACACTTCCTGGAGGGAAACACCTGAGCAGAATCTCAGCACAGTAATAACTGCATATGCCGGCAAGAAGGCTGCAGGAGTGAGCACAGTCCACACATTAAAGGTCTGAACTGCCGTGTGGCACTTCAACATGTTTACACCCCTGTAGGGGGCTTGCCTTATGTTGGATTTTAGATGGTCTGGTCCCAGAAGACAACTTCTCCATGACTGGTCGGCAAGCTCCAGATGACCATGTACTGAAGACACCCTCCTTGGGACAGGCAGGCAGGGATGACTGTCATGGTCTCTGTGTTTTTTGTTCCCTGCTCCGTAGAACTAGCTGGAGATGAGGATTCCTCCATTTCATGTGTTACTCTGGGGGTGGCGCCCATGGGCGTGATGGACCAGAAAACAGGGCATACCCACTTTCTTCCCAGCATGCCCTTCCTCAGGCTGTGCCATGTGGTGGCCAGACGTCATATGGCAGCACCTGTGTGTGGGAGGAGAGCGTTATGGCTCACGCCTAGACACTAGCCAGATGTTGACATGAGCCTGCTCTTTGTCTCTTCACTGGCTAGCTAAGGACAAGGGGAAAAAGACAGTGAGAATTCTATAGAACCTGTGAGTTCCCTTTATAGGCTTGACCTCAAAGAGTATCTGATGCCTATGTTTTCACAGGTTTTTTTTTTTTTCTTGTTTATTTTCCCAACTAGACTTGGAAATTCTATTTCACGGCACATTTTGCCCATTTTGATTTTCCAAACCAGATTTAGCAATTACATTTCACAGTACATCAGTGATATAAACAGTTGTATTGAACTTCATGCAAACAGCCAGCTCTCTTAGGTCCAATAATAATGCAGCTTTGCTTGGAATTCTGTTAGTCCCGGTGGACAGGGAGGGGAGTGTTTTTGTGTCATTCCTGCATTTTTACTTGGATAAAAACGACACATCCCAAGTCTTGAGTCTGGCATCATTTTGGAAGCTAACCTAACACCAACTTTTATTTGTGGATTATTTGGTAGATTTTACCTTTCTAGAATCAACTGTCCAAATACACTTCCTGAAGGTTGGAAATCGGTACCTTTCCCTTCCTTTTATGTTGTCCAGTCAGCATTTTAGGAATAGAGAAGGGAGAGGAAGTACCAGGAGAGACAAGATGAAGTCCCTCACTTTAAATAGATGACATGGCTTTATTACTTCTCATCTTTGTTTCCATAATAACCTTCAGAGACCAGAAGCTTTTAGGGATTCACCTTGTGTGTGCAATATATCATCCTCAAGGCCATTTTGGCCTCTCAGATGATTACAGAAAGATGAGTGTATTGATCAATCTCTTCCCTATTTTCAAATCTGTATAGATGAAAACGAGGAAAGGCATCCTTTTAGTTAGGGGTGGATTTATGATGATATCTCTCTTCAGCCAAAGCAAGGGTAACACTACAAAGACCAGTGATCACGTGGAGTGAGATGGTTATATGACTCCTCAATGGCTCTCAGAGGGTTTATGGTGGCCAGCTTCCCAGACTGGTGCGTATCTCAGTCCACATCTGGTGGTAGGAAGTTTATTGAGAGTCTGGATTTTGTATTTATAAAGCTTCCATTACCTGTTTTAACTAGGTGTTAACTTGATAAAGAACTTCACTGATAGTCAGGATTGTCTTTTTCTCACTTTTACGAACTGCTAAAAATGTTTGCAAGAGTCGAAATGTGGAAGATGTTTTTTCTTCCCTTCCTTCCTTCCTACCTTCCTTCCTTCCTTTCTTCCCTTTCTAAATTATGGAACTGGATTTTTGGGTTCATGTTTTGTATTTTTTTCACTTGCAGCAAAGTGTTTAACATATTTTACAATCCTTAGCAGAAATAGAAGAGAGCTAGCCATGAAAAAAACAGACCAACTCTTCCTTACTATACAAGTTTAAACCAAGTTCCAGCTCTGTTCCAAACAAGTTATATCATTTTAAGCATGCCATTTAACCTCTTTGACACTGGTTCCTTATTTGAAAAGTGAGGGTAATGGAAATCTGCTTTACCTGCCTCACATAATTGTTGTGAGGATCCAGTGAGATGATCTACGGTGAATGGCTTTTGTGAAATGTTGGTTATGTTATGATTTCAAACAACCCAGCCAACCATTAGCTGTAAATTATTCCCTTTATGTTCATTCATGCCACAGGAGAGTCACATACTAACTCTATCTGACCACATGTGTTCCCCTTTTGGTCAACATCTTTAACAAATTGATCATCCCTCCATTATCTCATTTATATATTGAACTCTTGTCTCTTTATGTCCCAAGGCCATAAAAACCATTTACTCAGTTTGACCACTAGAGGGAGCAAAGCCTTTTCATTTTCTTTTTCTCAAGTCAAGAGCATTCATTCTGTTGAGTCATTAGACAGCACTCTCATATTATGGTACCTACTGAAGCAGTAAATAAATATGGAGAATTACAAGATCATGGTCTGTGTCTCTTTGGAAAATATCTCAGAAGAGAACAAAATGTATGTTTTTCTTAACTAATTAAAACTAAATTAAAAGAAATTTGTATATCTTTATGTGACTATATATGTGTATATTTCCTAATTCTGTCCACTGAGAAGATCTAGAAGCAATGACACCCCAATAACAACAAGCACACCTAGCATCCAGATCTTGGTTTCTAAATACCATTCTCCAATAAGAAAAAAGCAAGACTCCTTGGAGAAATGATTGATTCCAAGGCTAGGGCAGGAAAAATGCAAGATGAGCTTAGAACATCTTATGGTACCATAAAGGATGGAAGCACTTCAAAAAACTGTGACTGCATATCTAAAGAACACAGAGTCAACTTGAAAGAACTCCTAATGGCCAAAACTAGGACCAAATCAAATATCAAATAATATCAATCAAATATAATAATATAATAATATCAAATAATAATGATAATAAAATAAAATAACCACGAACACAACTGATATAAATAAGTAATTGAATTAAATTTTAAAAATTACCATTAGGCAAACACCACAGTAATAGTTATTACTGTCAAGAATCATCTGTGATTGCTAAAATCAGCGGGTAAAAGTTTATGAGAAACAGGATATCTGCACAATCGCCAAGTATCGCCCCATAAGACACTAACTAATTATGAATGGTAAAGTATAGCTTTATAGTGGATAAATCTGGATACCACCTTTTCCTAGTGATCAAAAATAAAATCATCAGTCGTGAGACATATCAACATTGGGTACCTCCTGATACGATGCGCTGAGAAAGACCCAACATTACGTCTGTGGTATTTTTGCCCTCAGCCTAAATCTTGAGGAGTCGTCAGACTAATCCAAATTGAAGGACACTGTGAAAAACAATTGGCCAATATTCGTCAGGGTGACGTGAAGCCTGAGGAACTATACATTGGAGGAGATTGAGAGGATGTGTCAACTAACTGCAATGCCAGATCCTGGATTTGCCCAGAAAATAGGAGGTGAGTGGGAAAACTGGTGAAATTCAAATAAGATCTGTAAATTATTTAATAGTTTTGTATTAAACATTAACTGGTATTTAACTAGAAACTAGCCATAATGTCCTTGTTTTGATCATTGTATTGTCGATACCAGTGGAAACAGAGCAAAGGGTATAAGTGAACTCTTGTTTCAAAATAAAAAGTTTCAAAACTGGATTAAAATTAAGCACTAGGAAATTTTTAAATAGTAGTACTTACCATATGCCTGGCACTGTTTTAGGTGCTTTACATATATTATCTCATTTAACCCTGGCTATAACTATGTGAGAAAGGTATTCTATTACCTCTGTTTTTCAGATGAGGAAATTAAAGCAAAAAGGTTAAGTCAATTGCCCAAGGTCACATACCTCACAAGTGGTGGAGCCTGGATTGAGCCATAAGCATCTGGCTCTGGAGTCCCTGCTGTTAATACAACATTGGGCTGCCCTTTGTGTAAGCACTATATACTTAGCTATTCAGCAAAAAATATTTGCTGAGCATTTATGAAGTAAAAACTGGTGTGCTGAATCCATAGTCTGCAAAGACACATAGAGTAAGTCCCTCTCAAGAAGCTTCTAGTTGGAAAGCAGTCAGGGCATGATCATCAACCATCGCAACAACCACTTACTAAGCACCTGTTATGCACGTTGTGTATGTAATATTCCAGCTTTAATGGTAATCTGGTAAGTGGCAGAGCCAAGACTAAATGCAGATCTGTATTCATGTATTTATATTGATTGAGCACCGCTATGTGACACTTAGTGTGTTCTGTGGTGGGAATGCATCAGAAACGGAGGCATGCCAAGGGACCTGCCCTCAGGGAACCCCAAATCCTGTGTCTTTTCCGCCACTTTTATTAAAGCAGCTAGCATATTGCAGTTTAAGTCTGGTCCTTAACTTCTTAGTACTTAGCCCCCAGCCATCCACACATCCTTTCTCACTGACTTGGCTTTCTGATATTGGGGCTTCTAAGGAATGAGCAGACACACAGTTTATTCCTTATGATACAGCTTGATGGCAGCCACGCAGCACTTCACAGCAAGGACTCCTGCTTGCCAGAACCACAGACTGGAGCCTATACTGAACAAAGTCTAACTCCCTTACTCCTGTTTCCAACGACCGGCTTTCTCGCCAAGTCCCTGGATCACCCTCCAACCCACCGCCTCCCATGGATGATGTATATGCAAAGATTCAAGATGGCTTCCCTGAGCCTTGGGGCTTGGTCTTAGCCAATCAGAAAATGAGAGGAACAAAATCTAGCCATCTGGTGCCTTGTATAAAGACCCACTTTTTGGCCTAGGCTCCAAAGGTACACTAGACCATAACATTGATGTTTCTCCTTGAAAGTGATTTTTTCTTTTTCCAAATGTAAATAGGCATGCTGTTCCCTTGGACCTCTGCACCTAAGCTCTACATTGCCCTCAGGGGCCTGATTCCCTGCCTCGAGACCCTACCCAGCACTTCTGGGACCAGATGTTCTGTCGCTTCTTCCTCCCTGGGTCTTGCTCATTGACCCTTGGTTCCTTGCTGCTTGACACCATGTTCTGCCTGTCCCTGCTGCCCATTGTTAGACTGAATTGCTACAGATCGTCCATCTATCTGGCTCTCCAGATACAGTGGTCCCGGGACCACTCAAGTCAGTTGCCCTGATATTGGCCATCTCCAATCTGTCACCAATAGATTTACTTATAAATTTCAAGCTCAAATGACTAAGAATAATGATTCTCCATGTTGATATGAACAGTGAAGTCAGAAGAAAAAGTGAGGATATGTGTTAAATACGATGGAAACAGCACAACTGCTAAATACAATAAACCAGAGAGGACAATTAACAATGGAGTTTTAAGTATAAAGTTTTTTACGGAAGTTGTGAGAACAAATAAATCCTCTAAGAGACTGTAGCTCAAACCGAGTGTTCAATTGCTCCGCGGACAACATGGAACCATGGCTCATGGGGACCAATCTAGGCTTTATGTTCAGCAGGTTTGCCGTTTAGCTCGTTTGCAGTGATACAGATTACTGGGTACCCATTCTGATGGGGCAGGTATCTGTTCTGGCTGGTCTCTGCCTTTGCCACAATGATTGTTAAGCAGTTGAGATATCATCCCTGGGTTTATCAAATAGAATATAATGATTGTCTTATACCAAAGAGATATTGCATCAGTGTTAAGCTGTCTCTCCAAATCTTGTCATATTCATTGAGGGATGTCATGTGGCCCCTAAGTACTCCCAGAAGTAAAAAGCAGAAGCAGAATTACCAATTACACAGAAACACCTATCTCTAAATTAAAAATGAAATGACTGGCTGGGCTCTGAAATAATTCTTATAAGTGAGATGGCCTTGAAATGTACTCTTAAATCATTTGCAAATCTTGAACCACTGAATGCTTCATCTAATATTATTTTGACTGGGGCACCAGAAATGAGTACTTTTGAAGTATAACTAGAAATTCCCATTTGATGAAAACCTTTAAAAATATATGACTTTTCGGGGTACGGAGGTGGCTCAGTCAGTTAAGTGTCTGACTCTTGATTTCAGCTCAGTTTGTGGTCTCAGTTCGTGAGATCAAGCCCTGCCTCATTCTCTGCATTAACAGCACAGAGCATGCATGGGATTCTGTCTCCCCCCTCCTCTCTCTCTCTCTCTCTCTCTCTCTCTCTTTCTCTCTGTCTCTCTCTCTCTCTCTCTCTGTCTCTCTCTCTGCCCCTTCCCCACTCATGCTCTCTCTCTTTCAAAATAAATAAATATTTTTTTTTCAACGTTTATTTATTTTTGGGACAGAGAGAGAGCATGAACGGGGGAGGGGCAGAGAGAGAGGGAGACACAGAATCGGAAACAGGCTCCAGGCTCCGAGCCATCAGCCCAGAGCCTGACGTGGGGCTCGAACTCCCAGACCGCGAGATCGTGACCTGGCTGAAGTCGGACGCTTAACCGACTGCGCCACCCAGGCGCCCCAATAAATAAATATTTTTTAAAAAATTGATGACCTAACACTTTTGAAGCCAAGATGGCTGTGAACATCTTCTTAACTGGGCCAGAATATTACATGAGATCGGTCTCCTGAAAACTTGTGTTTATTTTTTCCTTAGAAATCACATTTCATAAGCAATTACTTCTTACAAACTCTAAAATAGGGGGGAAATCTAACCTTTTTATGATTTCCAAATAGCTAGTTATAGAAAAGATTATAGCTCTCTCTTATGCAACAAAAATGTTGGACTATGTCCAAGTTTCCTTGCCTGACTTCTTTTTTTTTTTAATTTTTTAATGTTAATTTATTTTTGAGAGAGAGGGAGTCAGAGTGCAAGTGGGGGAGGGGCAGAGAGAGAGAGGAAGACACAGAATCGGAAGCAGGCTCCAGGCTGTGAACTGTCAGCACAGAGCCCCACGGCTGGGCTCGAACTCACAAACCGTGAGATCATGACCTGAGCTGAAGTCAGATGCCCAACTGACTGAGCCACCCAGGTGCCCCGCCCAATTTCTTTTTCTAATTGGCAATGATTGTTGAATTTTACCAAATGCCTTGTCAGCACCTACTGAAAGCATCAGTTGTTGCTACTTTAAACTATTAATGTAATAGTTTAAACAGTGTTGGATCATTGTTATATTTCTGGGGTAAAACCTTGTTGGTTAATATGTATTATTCTCCTAATACTTTATTTGGTTGAGTTTGTGAAAAATTCACTTAGAATTTTTTAGAATGGTTCATATGTGATTTGGTTTATATAATCTATTTTGTTTGGTATTTATTTTGATTTTATGATGGTGGTACAACATGAGTTGCAAGCAGCGTATGGGTGTTTGTTTCTGATGCCATGGAATAGGTACATGACCTGGCAATGAAATATTCTTTAAAGGCTTTGCAGAAATTGTTTTTAAGGATAAGCCTGTGAACACTGGGTAGAATGGATTTAACTCTGTTTCAGTGTCTTATCAAACTAGTTTTGGTAATTTTTTTCTCATAGAAAATCATTTACTTTATCCAGACTTCAAATATTTGAATAAAAATTATATGCAATTATCACATCTTTTAAAACAACCCTTCAGATCCACACTAAATGCATGATAAAGACATGCTTTATCAGGGTGTCTTTGTTGCCCTTGCTGCTTTTCAACACTTTCCAGAGCGTGTATTTTCTGGCATATTCAAACACCCAGCTTTCATATCCATTTCATATCTTATTGAACCTAATAGTTATCTATAGTTTTAGCATTCAAATAAATTTCTTTTTTTCCCTTTATTCTTTTGTTAATTTCTAGTTTTACTGCATTGTAGTCAATATGGCCACATATTGTGTGTTGTTTGCACTCCTGATTTTGAGCCGTTACAATTTTTTTCTTAGTTTTGCTTTTTTTTCTTTCTTTCCTTCCTTTTTTCTTTTTTATTTTCCTTTTTTTTTCTTTATCCCTTTCTTCTGTATTTTTCTGTAAATATTTTATATTCTTGGGGCACCTGGGTGGCTCAGTTGGTTAAGCGTCCGACTTCGGCACAGGTCATGATCTCACAGTTCACTAGTTCAAGCCCCGTGTTGGGCTCTGTGCTTACTGCTCAGAGCCTGCAGCCTGCTTCAGATTCTGTGTCTCCCTCTCTCTCTCTTCCCCTCCCTCACTCACTCACTCTCTCCCAGTGTCTCAAAATTAAATAAAACATTACAAAAATTTTTAAATATTTTATATTCTCTCTGAAGTGTTCAGGGTTTTCTCTCTAATACTTGGGGTTCTGACGTCATGTCGTCATCGGGGTTCTTGTTCTGTGTTCCAGAAGACATTCTTGACTTTATCTTTTAAAGTATTAATTTTTGTTCAACTATGTCCACGTTAGGCTTTTTACTTAATTTATTTTGGGTAACGTTTTTGAATTTCTGAGTAATTTTATGGTTCCTCTCTGTTTTCTGGCTACCATACATTCTCATATATCCTGAATACGATTGTCACAATTCTCTTCTTTTTAAGTTCTGTTCTCCTTGATCTGTCCTGCTCTTGTCTTATTGCTACTTGACGCTAATATCATCACCCTCCTCCTCTGAAAACACCTAAATACCAGTTCAAAAACACGGAGTGTTTCCTGAAGTTTTGTGGGGAAACAGAGAGGGGAGTTACATTTCAGATTGAACAACAGCATTTTCCAAAAATCCCTTACAAACATCCCCGAAGTTTCTTTTCCTCTAGGGGATGCCCATTCTGTGCACCCCATACACACACACACACACACACACACACACACACACACACTCTACACAGATACACACTTCTTGAGGCACTCTGGGCTCAGCTTTTCTGTTCAGCTTTATTCTTGGCTTCCGTGTCCACACCAGGAACGACAGCTTTTCTCCACACTGAGCACACACACAAATGTTCTTGTTTAGAGAAACTGTTTTCTCTACCAGCCTAGCGCCATGTAAAGAGGGGTGTTGGGGGGCATCAGAGTGAAGGCACAGCATGAAGAGCTTGTCGCCGGCAGCCCCCTCTGTTCCTGATCATACCAGCTCTGTGATGGTCTGGGTAACTGTTCACTCTGTGTTCAGTGTTCTGCCAGGCTTGAGAAATTCTTACCTCTATAGGACATTCTCCTAGGACTGTTTTGGGACCCTGGAACTTCCCCCTGCTGCCATTGGCATTATTCCATCTTCACTACTGCATAGAAATTCAGTTTCTGGTAGCACTCATTTCTGTCTTCCAGCACTATTTATACTCTACTTTTTTCCTGTGACTTCCAAAGGATTTTGGAAGAGAAGGGGCTTTGAAGTCAGCCTATCACCTTGAATTTGAAGTCTGAGTCCGGTGTCTATATAAGTTCACCTCAACTACTTGTACCTCTGTTTTTCCTCTTTTCTTTCTATCCCATTCAAAGCACCTATGCCATTCAAAGAATTTTGCCTTTACATCTCCTTGCTTATTACGATTCCAGAGCGTAGTGAGAAAATAGATTCTCACCTCTGCCAGCTATTCCCTTGACATGTTGAACTTCATAGTTGACTCCTTCTGCAAACACTTACTGAAGACCTGTGTGACAGGCACCTCGCTGAGCTGTCAGAGTCAGCTATAACCAAGCATTCAGTTCCTCTGTTAATAAATCACAAGAAAGCTTGCATAATAGACAATATTTGTTCCTTGAAGAATATTATGGACATCTAGAGCATGTTTCAAGGTAAAATCCTCCAAATGCCTACATAGTATTTGAATGCCATGCCTGCAGCAAAGTGAGAAGCTATAGCAGATGTCTAGGTCAAAATGATTATGATGTTTTTAAAAAAAAAAAAAACAAAAACAAAAACCTGGGATTGATTGATATATATCAATAAAATATCTCTGTCTAGACAAAGAAGAAATACTATGGCTACGTCAACCTTGGAGGGTAGCCCTGAAGGCAAGAACTTGAGCTCAGCCAGGTAGGAGAAACATGAAGAATGTTCCTTATCTTGGTTCTTAATTAATTACCTCAGAACAAAGAGTTAATAATTGCCACTGACATCAACAATTGTCTGACCTGTGGAAGTTGTTCTGAGGTTCTTGGACAGAGGACTGTAAAAGCCTGGGGACCCACTGGGGGTTAGGAGATCCATAATCTCTTGGTGGCATTGCCACTTCTGTTTGGTCAGAGGGCAGCAGTCAATTGGGGGACACAGGTTTGGCAGAACCCGTTAGGTAGGAGGAAGGAGGGGGCAGTGTAGACGGCTATGGAAAGACCAAGCAGCAGAGGAGAAAAACCTGTTAAAACCACAAATATCTTATTTAACATTTCAAAGTCTTCCTCCCTGACAGCAATATCCTTCAGAGAAGGAGTGGTAAAAGAATTGAGTGCTCCAAGGCTCAAGTTTCTTGAACATATAGGACTGATATCAAGATAAGGGATTCCCTGGGCGCCTGGGTGGCTCAGTCATTAAGCATCTGACTTGGGCTCAGATCATGATCTCATGGTTGGTGAGTTCGAGACCCACATCAGATGAACTTGAGTCCCACTTCAGGTGAGGCCCGCTTCTCTCTCTCTTTCTCTCTCTCTGCCCCTCGCTCACTTGTGCCCTCTCTCTCTCTCTCTCAAAAGAAAAGAAAAAAAAGAAAAGAAGATAAGGGATTCCCTGGTGTCCATCACTTAACACTTAACCAATATTTGACCCATCCTTCCCTATCTCTCAAAGTTTGTGGATGGCATTACCATGCTGTCATTCACCAAAACTTCAATTTCTTTATATGAGCCTTGGCAAAGAAAGGCCAGGAAATGGAAGAGACCAAGATGTTTCACCTGAAAACAGAATAGAAAATGTGGACAACTAAATTCATTGGTATGGCATCCCCCCAAATGAAGCTGATGCGTAGTTTCGGCCATGTACCTTGTTGAAACCCAGTGGAACTTGTAATTAGTGATCTAAGGGAATGCAATTGTAGGCATGAAGGATGGGTCATGGGACTTCAGTAAAACCAGCTTAGCCTCCATGCATGCCTTGAGGAAGGATGCTGTGGTAACTGGAGTAGAACCAGCGTGGGCTCCACTTGGCTTGTGCCTGTGCACAACCAGGCAGTTACAGTCCCAGAAATCAGGGCACAGGATAACCACCCCAAGTGAAATGGAGGACCTGGCCTTAAAAGGAAACAAGGAAGTGATGAGAGCCATTTGGCCTGGTGAATTCGAGGTATGACTCTTTACCTCCCTTCCAGCTGGGGAGGATTAAACAGAGGAAACTTTAGTGTTTGAATCTAAAGTTTTCTGCTTAAAGGTGATTAAAACTAACTTTCCTAAAGAAGGCTACTTGTTTTCAATGTTTCCAACACAGGTTTTGGACAAAATGCAGACATTTTAATATAAAATTACTTATCTTTGGTATTTTGAGTTGCCCAAGGGTGGAGAGAAAGTATCGACCCCCTGACCCAGGAAGTGAGCATCAGCAGCTACTCAAATCCCACTTTACTCCAGAAGTGTTCAAAGGGTATAGTGACTTTGGGATCCTAACAACAAGTGACTTAAAATAAATCTGAGCTTCTGTGTTTGCAGTTCAATCACCTTTACGGAGCACCTACTCTCTGCTAGGTGCTGTGCTGGGTGCAAGGGCTACAGTCATAATCAAGGTGGGCCAGGTCTCTGCCCTCGGCTTTTATTCACAAATGCAACTTCTTTGTCTCAGTATTCATTGCTTTAGAGTAGACACTGGTAAGAGACCCTGCCTGAGCCCGTTACTTTAGGTGGGCTGGCTCTGGCTCCCCTCCAGCCTCACCCCTGCGCGTAGGGTGAGGAGCCCATAACTCCCACCTAGGCCTCATTCCAGGTACCTGGCATCCCAGAATTCCCTGCTCAGATGATGAAATCCTAGGCTCCGAATGGCCACAGGGCAGATCTATCCTCATGGTATGGACAGAATTAGAATGTGTGGGCTGGAATATGCCCACGTGTACATTTGAGGCCTTCTGTGGTACAGGATAGAAAGTGAAAGTGAATGGGCCTTTGTCCAGGGGCCACGTGCCCTGGTACCTCCTTGTTTCAGCCGAAAGCTCCAAGAGCCTGGGAACTGTAAATTTCAGCCTGGCCCTTCCCTATCATTACATTTGTCGAAGTAGAAGGATAGAACGCATTTTATTTAACAGGTTGTTGGTTTGATTTATAACTTTTAAATGTTTAGACACACGGTATGTGAGCCCTGCAGAGGTGAAGCGTGGGTGAGACCTTCAGAGCAGGGGAGATGAGGCTGAGGAGTGACATCACCCTTCTTCTGGCCCCCAGGCTTTTCCCCTTGCCCCGTCAAAGGGCCTCTGTGGATTGGATGTACCTCAAAGGATGCTGGTTCTCCTTTACTCCCCGCTCTGGTCACCATTTGCAAGGATTGCTGCAGCATCCCACCAGCCTCCCAGGGTCTGGGAGAGGCAGCTGGCTACACTTTGTAGTCCATTTTGCTCACATGCTGACTAAGCGTGCCAGGTCAAAATTCAGCGGCGTCTCCCCATGCCACAGAAATGCATTCCCTCCTTGCCCATTACTAATCAGTGCAGTAAATGTTTCTGTACAAAGCTGATATGTTCCTTTTCCACAAGGCACATTATGCCTAGAACCATGGTCCCGGGAAGTGACAGCACAGTGGTGTGAGACCTGAGATGAAAATAGGCATACTTTCTCCCAGTGACCTTTTGGCTCATGCCTGGATAGGAATCTTGGGTATTTACTGGCCATGTGACTTGGGACAAGTTTCTTAGCCCCCCCCCCACCGAGTTTCTGTTTTCCGTCTGAAAATGGGAACAGGAGATTGAATGGGAAAGGGTGTAAAACAAAACTCAAGAACCTGGTTCATGGTAGATGTTCAAAGGTTGGAGTGGCCTTTACACACCTCACACTCCCCACTGTTGTGTGTCCTCAGACTCAGTCTCTCTCCCTCCCTGGCCTCTACCGAATGCAGTGGGCCCTCCTTCGCTCTGCTGCACGCCCCCCCACATCTCTGCAAGACTGGCAGTATTCTGTCCCAGGACTGCAGCTGCCGTCAGGAGGCTCAGCCTGCCCCATCAGCAAGCATCCTGGCCCTGTCTGCTCATCAGCCTCCAACATCTGGATGAAACCCCACTTGAAAGAAAGTGCTGCAGTGTTGAGAGCTTGCTCTACCTGGAACAATGAAGGCAGACGCAGATGAGTGCTTTCCCTGGAAATTCGCACCTCAACAAAGAGAAGGGGACAGATTTCAAAGTGCTACGCAGCCCAGGGGCTGCAGACCATAGGCTTTGGAATCAGACTGGCTGGGGCTTGGCTCTGTAACTTAGTGGGTGCATCTGGACAACTTAATGCCTCAGAATCTTAACTTCCTCCTCTGTAAAATGGAGCAAAATCAAAGGAGATTTGAAAGACCTCATATGAGCCCTCTGCTCAGTTTCTGACAGCTAGTGAATACTTGAAAGTGGCTGTTTTTATTAGAATGATGGTAGGATTATTGAAAACTAAGATGACACAACATGTAAGAGCAAAAACAAAATGCCACCTAATGCAGAGGCTTAATTCTGCCTACAGAGGGCAAGAGGGAGATGTGGGTAAGAATAATGTCAGAAAGAAGGTGGCCCTTGATCTGGGCCTGGGAGGATGGGGAGAACTTTGGCAGGTGGCAGGGGAGAAGGTCAGGGCATTGTAGACTGAGGAGGCCCAATGCTGTGACAATGGAAGGGATTTCGTGTGGGTCTGGTGTTCTCCCAGTGAGGTAGATGAGGCTGGAGGGCAGATTTGGAAGGACCCAAGGGTTTTCCTGTGCCATGCTAAGATACCAGAATCAATTACTCTGTAATATGATGCTTGCTACTCTTTGTTAGAACACAGGCCAGCAATGATACAGACAAAGAAGGGAAGGCCAAGGTTTCATATGCTAAACACAAACACTGAGGCAGACTGTGGAAAGAACTTAGTCATAATCAATATTAATGTTGCCTGTTAGCCCACGTGGGAATAACCCCTAAGAAAACAAGCTGTCTTTAGAGCTCATTTAAAACTACATAGGAGCCAAGGAATTCAACGGTTAATCCTGACTCAGAGGATTTGTGAGAAAATACATCTCTAAATCCTTAACCTAAAAAAAAAAAAATTAAAAGGTCTCAGCAGATTATCAAGATTCAGCCTGTGTGAGCACAAATGTATACTATGCAAGTGTTTAAAAAAAAAAAAAAATGGAGTTGAAGAATTTTCCCAGAAAGCTCTTTGGTTGAGGAAGGTTGGATTTTTCTTCTTCTCTTCTTCTTTTTCTATTTTGCAGCTGCAGCAGAATAAGTTAAAAGGGAAAAAAAAAAGGAAAAAAAAAAGACACTGTGGCCGGCCAACTTCCTTTCCAAACATTTGTTCCTGAGTAGCTCTTGCAAAGAATAGTCAAGTGCAATAGACGTGTAGGAATGCAGCAATCCATTTGCTTTATTTCTCCAAAATTATTGCTGATTGCAGGTTGGGGGAGGGGATGTGTGGGAGAAACTGGCTGCTCTATTTCGTTGGGTCTCATTTGGTAGAGGAATGTGCTTCCAGGACCTTCTACCTTTCTCTGCTGAGCAGTTCTTTCAGGTCCTTCCCCTGGCCCTGAAGGCTTGATGGTTGGAGGAAATAACTCAAGGCACATTTCTGCTCTTTGTAACAAGGACATACCTCATGGGCAGCAGGACAGGAGATCCTCACTTAGCAGAGAAACCCAGATTAGCCAGAGGTGGTCCTAGAATCACCATTATTGTTTAATCAGCTTGTATGAGTGATTCAGAAATTAACCAGTAATGTGCTGATGTAGTGTATAAAATACAAATTTAAAAAGTAATGAAATAAGATGTCTATGTATTGACACAGAAGGAGGTATGTTGTGGGGGGAAAAAAGAAAGTGCTGAAGAATATGGAGAGTGTGATCCTGATTTTATGATTTCCAAGGGAAACAACAAACTATGTGTGCTCGGGTAGGCAGGAAAAGATATCTGGAATGACCTACAGATCATACACGAACCTCTTCACTGTGGGTATTCTTTTAGGGAATGAATAAGACAGGAGAGGAAGGAGTGAGGGGGTCTACGTCTGCACTTTGTACACTAAGAAGTATTCTTTTTGTAGTTAAAATTTAAAAAAAGTAGAATGGAGTACAAAATTATTAAAAAATATTTTATGATATTTTCATTCAGTTTTGAGGGACTCTTTATGAATTATCCCTAAGTATCAAACACACAACTTATGACAGTGTCCCCACCATCGGTGGTGTCACCATGTGTTCAGTTAAAAGAGTTGCCCAGCAAACAAGTAGAAGGAAATCAGAGGTATTTTGGACTGTATTTCCCGGTTCCTTTCACACTTTTCCGGCTTTGTTTTTCTGAGCTGAGGATATCCGTGCTCGCAGGGCTGGGGCTCCAGGACCAGCTGAAGCTTGCATGGAGTGCTGACCACTCTTCCCGGTGTACGAAAGTGCTCAGCAGCAGGGGTGGACCCCCGGGCTGGAGCTGTGCAGTTGGTCTGTATAAATCTCCAGAACCCAGGCACCTGAAATGGAGCAGCTTGCAGATCTGGTATCATCTAAATCCGTGACACCACCCAGTCTCTCAGAACAATGGCCTGGAGGCATTTTGGTTCTTTGTTTACAGCCTGTTCTTGCGAGCTGAAACACACACACACAGGCATCATCAAAAGAGTGTAGTGGAAAGAGAGTAAAAAATAAGATTGAGCTACCAGACTTTGGAAAGGAAAGAAAAAAAAAAAAAAAGCTGCTCTGGGAATCTAGGTACTGCTTCATACAGACAGTTTCTTCGGGAATGAATTGGCTCAGTGTTTGCCATCCTAGCCTCTGCTCCATGGTGAGTCACCCTGTGGCTCCGGGAAGGGTAGTTCCTCAGAGGAAAAGCATGGTGCTCTCCCCAGGTGGAGAAGGGAATGGGCATTGGACAGTGAGAATAACAGATGTCTGCTATAGAGATGGATGTTGCCAGTAAAGATGCATTCCTCCCCTGCGAGGGAAGGGGAATTCCTGGAAGACTCATCACTCCTCTGGATGCCAGCTTCCACCTTACCAGCTGGACCATCACTTCAGACAGGGAATCCTTCAGGTTTTGATGCAGGGGTCAGGGTATCCCCAGGAATAATGGCACCCTTCCTTTAATCAGTAGTTAATTTATACCAGGGTTTCTCAACAAGGGTGCACTATTAACATTTTGAACTAGATACCTGGCTGTCTTATGTCTTGTGGGATGGTTAGTAGAGTTCCCAGCTTCTACCCACAAGAAGCCAGTAACACCCCCTCCCCAATCCAGGATACCTCTAGGCGTTGTCAAATGTCCCCTGGAGACACAATTGGCTTTCGTTGAGAATTACTGTCTCACCGAGATGAATGTACTGTCACACATTGCCAGCCCTGAGGACTGCCAAATGACTGCTTAAGGTGCCACATAATTTCCCTCTAGATCGTCCTCATTCCTAGGCATCAACATGCCTTACCTAAGCTTCAGATGGTTCAGAACCACTTGATCATCCTTGAACACAAAAGAAAAGAAATGACACGATGTAACCAAGGACCGCAGAACACCAAATGTGACTGAGACATTTATGGTATCTTTAAGTAAGGATTTGCTGTGAGAAGTGTTTTAGAGCCCTGCAAGGCCTGTTGCCCTTGCTTGAAGTTGTGGATGGAGTATTTAGAAACATCTTCTCAGAGCCACGGCAAAATTGTGCTTCTGCGAAAACAATAAATCCTTTTTATTTTGAAAAGTATCTGGCGGGGGCACCTGGGTGGCTCAGTTGGTTAAGCGTCCGACTTCAGCTCAGGTCACGATCTCGCGGTCCGTGGGTTCGAGCCCCGCGTCGGGCTCTGGGCTGATGGCTCAGAGCCTGGAGCCTGCTTCCGATTCTGTGTCTCCCTCTCTCTCTGTCCCTCCCCCGTTCATGCTCTGTCTCTCTCTGTCTCAAAAATAAATAAACGTTAAAAAAAAAATTAAAAAAAAAAAGTATCTGGCACATGGACCTCAGCAAACATTTTGAATCTATAGGACAAAAGCAAACAAAGCATTTGATGACTGCGCACAACCTGTGTTTATACCCATTCATTGTCAAGGAATATTCCTAACAAGGTGTGAACTAGAAAACCCTGCCTACCTCCTCCTTTGTAAAATGTGCCTTTTGACGCATTAAACAAACACAGATGTGGACTGACCCAATCTAGAACTGAGAGTTCGATCAGAGCCAGGCTAAATTTCATCTAACTACTTTACACACAGCTCGCCAGGACATAACTTTGCCCCTGTGGACTTCCAGGAATCCCTTTTCATAGGCTTACCTCCAAAGGTTTGATAAGACTAGTTGAAGGTAGAGCTTAATCCTCTAATTCCCAAAAAGGATGTTTTCACTTAGATTTTTCTGTTACTCTTAGTACATCATTTTCGTATGGTCCAAAATAGACAAGAGAAATTTATTTAGGATGGGAAACATTTAAACCTTACTTGCATGGGGTATGGTTTTCTAACATATCCCCCGACACTGAGACACTGGGACATTGCTAGCACTGCTCTATGGGGGCGAAGTGGAGGTTGGGGGGTGGGGAGCGGCATTGAGGGTTGCAAGTACTCAGGGCATAGCTTATAACTTGATTGACAGCCTTAAGCTTCCAAAGTAAATTTCTAAAACCCAAGTAATTTTTTCATAGACATGTGAAACTTCAGAATTCCAAAGGGAAAAGAAAGTTTTATTTTTAAAATAAACTTTTAAGTTTGAAAACAAAACCAGACAAGCAGTGCAGAAAAGACTGTTCTAAATTGAATTTCAAAGTGTGACTCTTTGTGTCTGGAACCCCTCTCCTTACTCCTGACCACGGCCCTAATTCTGGACCTCAGTTACACTGCTGTAATGACTTCACAGCCAGTTCCTTCCCACTTAGCTATGTTACCCTCTCTGATGTACATTATCAACTGGTGCTGTCCTCCTCCTAAAGCCCTCTTCAGATAATGCCAGTCTTTTATTCAAAACCTCCAGCCCCACCACTGCATTTAAATGAAGCCCAGACTTGGGGCTACGGCATTCAAGGCTCTCTTGGATCTGGTCCAAATTATTTTTCTAAGTTTTTGTGTCTTATGCTTTACATTCAAGATAAACATCCTTCATCAACTTGCCCTAAGCCAGAAACCTTTCTATTTCTATGCCTTTTCCAGGGCCAGCTTCCTGGGTGTGTGACCTATGCAATCACACAGGACCCCATGCTTAGAAGGAACTTCAACTTGCTTTAATGCCCCTACTGTTGCCATGTTTAAATTCTTAAATATTTTACCTCTGAGTTGTGTTTATTAAGTGAAATCCAGTGGGTCAATGGAACATGCACAGGAGTCGAGGAGATCTATCAAACGTGGATGTCTCCGCTGTTGATTTCCTACCCATCTGCACGGAGTCGTTGTGATGCACCCTTGAGCACAAAATTCTGATGGCCTCTCAATGAGTGGGGAGTGGAACCTCACAGAGACCCAAAGCCAGTGTAGAAGAAGCGTGTTACCTTTATGACTAAGAAAGAGGGTGTGCTGGCAGCCCCGATGGCCATGCCTTTTGTTTGAATGAGAAGTTGGCTTTCAACATGGAAAGAAGACAATAGTGTTCTAAGGAACACAGACGATTGAGGAAGCCTCTCATATCTTCTCTTGTCCCTGTTGCTTCCATGTACTAGCATGTGGAGAAGGAGGATATGGACGGAAAAGGAGCCCACAATTCCTGGTCCTTCCAGTCTCTCCTTACTCATTGGAGAGCTGAATGCAGACTGTTGTCTGTAGAATATGCGCTTGCCAAGGAGTGAAATCAAAGCAGCTGAGTCAGTTTTGTGCCGTGTTTCCATTGTTTCGGGGAAGAAATGCACATGCATGTGCAGACCGTGAAATAAAAATTCCAAAATTGTGATACTTCTGGCAGAGGATTAAAATACTCTTACATTGGCATTTTAAATTGGCACTGCACAATATAAAAAGGAACCATAAAATCCATGCTAATAAATTAAAACTGTAATTTCTTTTTTTTTTTTTTTTACTTAAAACAACACTAAATAGCAAACAAAAAAACCCCACGATGACAAGTTGGGAAACTGGAAGAAAGGAAGAAGTTTTGTATTTTGGTATCTTCAGTGGCTCTTTTTTCCCTGTTTTTTTTTTTCAATAAGAGGTCCCATGTTTTCATTTTGCACTGGACCCCACAAATTTAATAGCCAGCCTCGGCCTCTGCTCTCAAACTTACCTCTTCTTTAGAAACCACCCTCCTTTTTCTTTTCCTCTATGCCACTCCTCAGTCTCTGCCTGTCAAAACCCAAACCTTATTCTTCAAAACTATTCAAATGTGTCATTTTCTAGGGCACCTGGGTGGCTCAGCCCATTAAGCATGAGACTTCGGCTCAAGTCATGATCTCATGTTTGTGGGTTGGAGCCACGCGTGGGGCTCTGTGCTGTCAGCTTGGAGCCTGGAGCCTGCTTTGGATTCTGTGTCTCCCTCTCTCTATGTCCCTCCCCCACTCTTGCTCTGTCTCTCTCTCAAAAATAAACATTAGAAAAATTAAAAAAAAAAACTACTCAAATGCCTCATCTTCTAAAGCTGTCCCTGATCCCTCCAGAAAGTATTGCTTCATAGCATTGAGAAACCATGAAGTTACATAGCAGAGCAACTTGGTATATATCCCCTTACCCCTAATAGGTGCCAGTTGAGCTTTCTTGGGGGCAGTGATGGTCAGATTCCTCTTTGCTTCTCTACAGCTCTTTGCAGGGCTTGTCCTTAATGGCCCTCACTAAGTGTCTGAGCTGAGAGTGCAGTCACATGGTCCAGGCTGCTTTTGCTGCCCACAACTCGTGTGCATAGAAACAAGGTGGGACCAGAGGGTTATCTCAATTTACTGCCCCCCCCCACCACAACTGGTGGCTATCCTTCAACTCTCAGGTTCCTTCAACAATATCTGTTTTTAGGAGAAACCTTTTGTCAGGTAACTCCAAGACATGAAAGTTCTACTTCCACCCAGATTCAAAGTGGTCTACTGTTTGTTACAAACTGAATTGCCCACCTCCTCCCCATTCATACATTGAAGCTCTAACTCTCCATGTGCTTAAGGGATGTAGTTAAGTTAAATGGGGTCATAAGGGTGGAGACCTGACCCAAAAGGATTAGTGTCCTTATAAGAGACACCAGAGAAAACATACCAAGAAAGCAGATGTCTGCAAGCTGCCAATAGAATTCTTCCCAGGAACCAAATCAGCTGGCACCTTCTTCTTGGACTTTCTAGCCTCCAGAATGGTGTGAAATAAGTTTCTTATGTTGAAGCCCTGTGGAATTTTGTCTGGCTGCCATGCAGACCCATACCCTCTACGATTCTTCCCACTGATTATAATAGAAGCTGATTGACATGGAAAAGCATTTTCCAGGTGAAAGCAGCTACAGCAAGAAATTTCCTCAGGAGACATGTGGGAGGAGAGGAGACTTTACATTTTGTCATTGTAGAGAAAACTGAAAGTTGTCAATTAGAAATAGCCATAGCTAAAGCAGTATTTCCCAAAGTGTAATTCATTGGTTGCCTATACAAACATATTAAATCTAAACTACATACTAGATTTCGGGAAGTTGGGCTCCTGAACCTGCACTTTGAACACACACACCTCTGAGTCAGAGCCACGGAAGGAAATCCAGGTGAGGAGGACCCTGGGTGTGAAGGCCGAGGTCATAACTTCTCTATAATTAAGTAACTCTGATACTAGGGGCAAGTGACATGCAACCCAAGGCGGGGTACAGATCAGCAACCAAGAAAGAAGTTGGAGACAGAATGAGGAAAAACATCCTCCCCGTTGCTCCTTGATACATTTCCAGCAATACCCCAACAGGAGTGGGCCAAAGAAACACCAGAATCACGCTGTAATCAGGCCTGTATTCACTGCTCTACCTGATGCTTAAGTGACTAATGAGTAAATTGTACATTTTGAGTCACATGACTTTATACATTCTCATTTCATCTTTCATTTTTAACTTATTAAGTCCAAACATAAAAGACCCACTGGGGTATTTTTTTTTAAAACGTGTCATGCTCCAGGCAGCCCTAGCTTCTCACTATAATCTTGACTCTGGACCCTGGATGAAGGCCAAATGCAAATTGTTTCACGGGCTTATTCCTTCCAGTGTGCACCACAGGGAGCTCCAGAATGCACTTGCCCTGAAGCAAAGGGAGGGGAAACAGAATGGAAAGAGGGGGTATTGGCACACTCAGTGAGGTTATTTCCATTTGATGCCCAATGTGGGGTATACTGCTACAGGGACCTTCACGCATGGACTATTCATATCCACCTGTCACAGTTCAATTAAGACATACACATGCTGAGAATCAACCAAATGCAAGTCAAGGTCTTGGGGAAAGAGATGCAGATGGGCACCGGGCCTCATCTCTGTAGCATAGTCCAGGCCCAGAGAAAAACAACCCAACCAATTTTAAAAACCTCTGGAAAAGTTAATTCCAAACCACATGTGACAGCTGACCCACCATACACATTTTCTCAAATTTGAATATCACCATAGATTTGGGAAGAAACAACAAAGATTCCACTCTTTGAAACGACAAAATCTTCATCTATTTTAAATTGAATCATGTTTATATGCCTTGCAATTGGATTAAATTTGTTTGGTAAGTGTGATCTTTAATGGAACAGGAATGTTCTAAACTACTGTTTTATTCAGCAGATGTTTGCCTGAAGGTGGAGTGGGAAGGAGGTAAATGTAATCGTTACTTTTTGTTGAACTGGTGAGACCTGCATTATGTTAAGAGATCTATCTATTTTTTTGGAAGCTCCTTAAGATAACAGATACTTCTAACTTTGATCTTAATCTAATTTCTATCCCTAAGACTCTCCTTTCCTTTGCCAAGTTTATTTGAGCGGAGGGTTCAACATTTAAGGTCCACCTGTAGGGAAGTCTTTTGAGTTGGATAATAATCACATTATAATTCTATTAAGTTTGGGTTCTCAGCTCTTACTTTTAGTAATCTTTTTAACCTTAATATCACATAGACAATATCTTTCATTTCTACATTGCTTTATGCATTTTAGAGATTTGGAAGGAGTCTAAAATTTAACCCTTTATCAGATATGTCTCTTGCAAATATCTTCTACCATTCTGTAGGTAGCCTGTTAGTTTTTTTTATTGTTTCCTTCACTGTGCAGAAGCTTTTTACTTTGATGCAGTCCCAGTAGTTCATTTTTGCTTTTATTTCCCTTGCCTTAGGATACTTATCTAGAAAAATGTTGCTACAGTTGATGTCAGAGACATTACTGCCTGTGCTCTCTTCTAGGATTTTTATGGTTTCAGGTCTCACACTTAGGTCTTTCACCCATTTTGAGTTTATTTTTGTGTATGGTGTAAGAAAGTGGTCCAGGATCATTCTTCTGCATGTGGCTGTCCAGTTTTCCCACCACCATTTGTTGAAGAGATTCTTTTTCCCACTAGATATTCTTTCCTGCTTTGTCAAAGATTAATTGACCATATAATTGTGGGTTTATTTCTGAGTTTTCTATTCTGTTCCATTGATCTATGTGTCTATTTTTGTGCCAGTACCATAGTGTTTTGATTACTATGACTTTGTTATATAACTTGAAGTCCAGAATGGTGATGCCTCCAGTTTTGTTTTTCTTTTTCAGGATTGCTTTGGCTCTTCGGGGTCTTTTGTGGTTTCATACACATTTTAGGTGCTTGTTCTAGCTCTGTAAAAAATGCTGTTAGTATCTTGATAGGGATT